>NW_024426552.1:57178511-57424418 GCF_017311325.1 Ursus maritimus
ATATTAATTAGATAAAACGGGCATTGGTGAACTATGGCCCACAGACTGGTCACTGGGTTTTTTAACTCAAGTTTTATAGGAATACAGCCCTTCTCATTCATTTACCTATTGTCTCTGGCTGCTTTCATACTACAATGGCAACGGTGAGTAGTTGGTATGAAGACATTGTGGCCTATAAGCCCAAAATATTTACTCCCTGGCCCTTGAAGAGAGAAAGAGCAGATGAACCTGATCAACAAGCTTGAGCTAATTAATGTGTTTAGGAAACTGTGTCTCAAAACGATAGAATGCCTAATCTTTTCAAGTACACATGTGACATTTACCAAAATTGCCAAGTTCTAATGCATATCTTGATAAATTTAAAAGAACTGAAATCCTGTGTATGGAATTGAGATAGAAATCAACTACAGAATGATGTCTATACAATCCCCACAATGTTTGGAAATTAAGTAGTCTACCTCTAAATAACTTATGAGTCAAAAAAGTAATTACCATGAAAATTAGAAAATATTCTGAACAAATGATAATGAAAATATGATATATCCAAGCTTCTGGGATTCAACTAAGCACTGCTTAGAGGAAAATGCATAGCTTCAAATGTGTATGTTAGAAAGGAAGACTGGCTAAAAATCAATGTGGTAAGTGTCCATTTCAAGAAGTTAGAAAGTAAAACTCAAAGAAAGTGAAAGAAAGTAATGAAATAAGAGCATAAAACAATGAAATAGAGAACAAATCAACAATGGACAAAATCAACCAAGCCACAAGTGAATTATTTGAAATAACTAGTAGTATTTTTATGCCTGTTTTTTAAAAAATAAATAAGGCAAGCCCATTGGAAAAAAAATAGGCAAGAGGTTTGAACATACACTTTACCAAAGAAGGTATCCAAAATGATCCCCCAAACACAATCTTACTAGCTATCAGAAACACAAATTAAAACTATAATGAGATTTCACTACACCTACCAGTTTCTATAATTTGAAAAGACTGACAATGCGATTTCACTCCTACTTATTATAAACCCAACTCCTAAATATATAATTGTTCTATTCACCTGATGGAATACTACACAACAATAAAAAAGAACTATTGCTGTACCTGGCAACAGGGTTAAATCCCACAAACACAGTGTTAAGCAAAAGAAGCCAGACAAAAGAAACATATAACTGATTCCATTTATATAAAGTTTCAAAACAGGCAAAACTATTCTGTAATGTAACAAGTTAGGATAGTGATAACTTTGGAGAGGAAAGAGGAAGTGTATGGCTATTTACCCGGTGAATTCATTCAGATATATACTTATGACTTGCATTTTTTTCTATATGTTTGTTATACTTCAATAGAAAGATTAATTTTTTAAAAATCAGAATATTTAAAAATAGAATATATTTCTTTTTGCAGCTTATTTTTCTGATCAGAATGTTTCGTTCTATTATAAAGCTCACCTTAAATTTTCTAAAGTAGTTTATAAAGAAGTCTATAGCCAGTGGAGTTGCTAATAGGACTCCACTGTTTATCTTGGTCTTCTCTGCAGCTCTTGATAATGTATACCCATACAGATGATTGGACAGATGGATGAATGAATGTCTAGAAGGATGGAGAAATAGTCACAGCATTTTGTCCAAGTCCCTCTATTAATTTTGGTGTAGAAAAAAAGTGACACAATAATTTCAAGAGCAAAAAAATCCCTCACTCCCACCCCTGGGGGGAGAAAAGGCAGAAAAAGTTTCTCTGGTAGATAAAATCCACCCTGATCAATTAAGTGAGAGCTTCTAGGAGGGAGGTTTGAGCATTAAAATATATTTTTTTAAAGATTCCCAGGTGATTCTAAAGCGTAGCCAGAGTTGAGAACCACTACCTCTAAGCAATTTCTAAATATGGTGCTTACATTTAATTATTTTAATACTTAAATCTATTTATGATGTTAAACAATATGGGGATTCGTGGGGATACATTTGCAGGAGGTGGCAGCACAGTACTTGAACAGAGTGCAGTTTGAACTTCGGAGAAACCTCACATTTACTGATTGGTCTCTATGTCTTTGACCTGTCACTGTCACCTGGTGGCAGTGTACTTGAATTCTAGGGCTGGTTTTCCTGGGAGGCTAATTAGACCCTTTGGAGGACTGAATTCTGTGAAACTGAAATCATAAGGTCACAACTCTGTGCAAGTGTTAATGAATGATATGCATGCTGTTGGAACTGCAAATCTATTCCCTCACGTTGTTTTCTGTTTCTACCTCTTACAATGTGACTTGACCTCAGCAACCAGACATCAGAGCATTTCAAAATGCACACAGTTACTAGGGCTTTGATGAGAATAAGATAAGTCTGAGAAGAGATGGTAACTGAAATATATATGCATCTCTTCCTCCTTGGCTCTGGATTGTCCCACACCAACCTTACTGGTGACCCAGAAATCCAGAGGATGATGGTAACGGGCAAGAGTTGGGGATTGTGGTGAGATCTGAAGTCTAGGTATTGAGAGAAACACTGAAAAATCAACTCCAAAGTCCTAACATTGCAGTTTCTGTTGTATGTTTTTGAGTGGCAGACTAGAAGGTATACGAAACATGTTTCAGGATTTTTTTTTCTAGAATCATAAATTTTAAGAATGAAAGGAACTTTGGAAATTGAATCCACTCACTTCATTTTTACAGATGAGCAAACTGATGCCCAGAGAGGTTAAGTGACTTATCTAAACCCACAGCTAAGAAAGGGTAAAGTCAGGACTAGATTCTACTTCTAACTACCAGTTCTGAGCTCTTCCCACTATAATATGCTATTTCTACTTTGTGTTTAAAACTGTCCTCCGAATTTTTATGTTGCCCTAAATATGTTTCTCAATTCCATGAAAATTTATTTCAATCAAGTCTTAAAAATAATATTCTGCCTTAAATCATTACTCCCTGCCACCTAACTATCCCTTACCCACCTACACACACACACACACACACACAGCTTAGCCATCACTCATTTTCCCAATTCCAGTGACCTAGTGTTGTGTGAAGTGAAGCATGAAGTTGCAGGCAGGGAAGAGCCCGAGGCTGTAGGGGCAGGCAGGCAGCTGATCATGGGGTGGGAGGAGTTGGGAAGGGGTGTGAAGAAAGTTAGGTAGTTGCCTAAGTTGTAATAGTTGTGTGGAGGATTGGAAGGGGACAACAGTGGAGGCAGAGAAATTAGAAGGCTTGATGCAGTGGTCAAGATAATAATGAGAAGAATTGAAGAATTTAGAGATGAAATTAACAAAACTTGATTGGCTATGAGGAGTTAGGGAAATGGGAGAGTCAAAGATGGCCTCCTCCATTGTAGATGGTGGAGCCACTAAGAAAATGAGAATGTTGAGGAAAGAAGAGATGGTAAGTTCACTTTGGGACATGTTGAACTTGAAGTACAGATGTTGGGCAGAATGCTGAATACACAGCAGCATGATGCTCGGAAGAAAGGTCTGGGTGACAGATAGCAGACTGAGTAGACGTGCTTCAGGGAGGCTGGTCCACACAGTGCTTGAGGTGGAATAACAGGAGAGAGCACAGAGAAACAGGTAGTAGTATCTGACCCTTGATCTTTGAGATCTTGTATGCTGTGCTAAGGAGATGTTGTTGTTGTTGTTGTTGTTGTTGTTTTAAGATTTTATTTATTTATTTATTTATTTTAGAGAGAGAGTGCACGCAAGCAGGGGGAGGAGCAGAGGGAGAGGGAGAGAAAAAACCCCAAGCAGACTCCATACTGAGCATGGAGCCCCACACGGTGCTCAGTCTTACAACCCCAAGATCATGACCAGAGCCAAAATCAAGAGTCAGATGTTTAGCTGACTGAGCCACCCACGTGCCCCTGTGCTATGGAGTTTACACTCCACCTTTCAGGTTATGGGAGCCCCTAAAGCTTTTAAGCAACAGAATAAAATAAACATATCTGATTTTTGAGATGAATTTAGTAGTCACATGGAAGATGAATTGGAGAGAGGAGAGGGTAGAGACAAGCAAATGAAAAGCTATTTGAATAGAGAAGAATAATGATTAGGAACTGAACATATTATAGCAGCAACAAAGGTGTAAGGGAGACAAAGAGTCAAGTAATATACATAGAGACAATCCACAAATTCAAAAAATACATGTGGCAGAATAAAAAACACAGTCCTATATGAGTACTTGCAGGCTTTGACCCTCCTCCAGCCTTCTAAGTGGGGATTTGAGTCTTTGTTCTGAGAGACTTTTGAGTGAGATTGCTCAGCTACCATGCTGTGAAAAGTAATAGATTTTTTGAGGAAATGGGTGAGTGAAGAGGCTTTTAGACCATTTTGCCATGTGTCGTACTATGTAATCACCCGTTGGTATTTGGGGATAGGCTACAATAATGATTTCCATTACTTTCCCAGTTTTTTTCTTACTGGACGCTATGCTGGGCAAAGATGGTACTCCAGGTGGGTCAGGTACATCCGGGTTACTTATACACTGACAGAGTCAGTGAGACTTTGTGATCAATCAGATGTGGAAGTTGATAAAAAGGTAGTCCACGATGACTCCAGCAATGATGTCAGAAGTCTGGTGGGGTTTACTAGCAAAGAGCCATAGGGGGTCGGGATCAGGAAAATGACAGCACATTCCATTTTGATCATGTGGAGTCTGAGGTGTGTGAGGGACAGCCAAGTGCAGAAGCCCAGCAGACGATCATGGCAGAGCCCTGGGCTGGACATGGACACTTGAGATTCACTGATATTTTTGGTGAGTTTTGTGGCAATCGAATATATATGTGATTTTTATGGCAATAAAAAATATATATCATGTACACGGCTAAGGAAAGTGAGAAGGTCAAGAATAGCAGGTGACTTTCTTATGTAAGGGATGGTCTGAGAAACAGGAGCTATCAAAAGACGCTGAGTAGATATAGCAGATGTGTGGGAGAAAACCCAGGAAAGCAGGTGTCACAGAGCCCATGGGGGGAAAGAGTTTCCAGACAGAGGGAATGGTCGTCGGGGTCAGATGTCCCAGAGAGGTAAAGTTAAGGATCAAATCACCGGATTTAGCAGTTAGGAGGTGACTGTTACCGGCTGCAAAGGCAACTTCAGGGAGATGGTGTAGAAAGAATCCTGACAGCAGCGGGGAGAGGAAAAGATGAATGAGGGATGAAAGCAGAACACAATTGTAAGAAGCTGGTCTGTGAAGGAGGGGGGAGGATAGAGAATGACGTCAAAGGAGGGAAATACAGGCAAAGGGAAGGCATTTTGTTGGGGTGGGATTTTTTGGTTATTTATTTTGAAAGTGGTTGATATTGGTGTATAAAATGTATAGGACCGTTGAAGTTTGTAGACGGAGAGCCCCAGAGAAGGAAAGAAGGGACGGGATGTAGCACATGCCTGCGGAGTTCATACTCAGACCGGAGCGATGGGGTGGAAGGTTGCACAGGACCAGAGCGTTGCTGGAAGGGTTGGGGTGAGCGAAGGGAGTCCATAACAGATGGCAGGAAGGAGAGAACAGGGAATGCTATTCCGAAGTCCATAGTCCAAGTGAATAATAGGGCGTAATTTCCTTCAACAAACAAAGAGTGGATTTTGCGCACACACTGGGCTCTGTGCCAGGGGCTGGCTACCACAGGAAGAAGAAGATGCGGGGAGCCATCATCTTCTCTGGTACTCACCCCAGAACGACTTAGCTTTTGCCCCTGCCTCTCTTCCCACCCCCCTTTCCTTGTTCTTCCGTTTTCTTACTCTCCTGTATGGGTTTCTCCTCTCTCTTCCTCTTCTTCTCACGTCTCCCCTATCTGTACATTCACCCCTCTGGAGGCCATCTGGTCCTTTTCCCTTCCCCTCTTCCTCAAATTAAGCAAAACGAGGGAACAAAGTCAGCTTTGAGTTTTTCTTATTTATGGAATAATCATTTGTTTCCTGTGCTTCATTTGTTTAAACAAATAGGTTGGAAATTTCCTGCTGTTTCTCTAAAGGTGTGCAGGAGTCTCAGTTAGCTTTGTTCTGTAGCTTCAGCACTCTGGGTGAAATCAACCTTGCCCGACCTGTGGCAGGGCCCTCGGGAAGGAAGCAAAATGTTTCATCTGCAACAGACTCAATGTGTACTTTGCGTACCCGGTTGACTCTGTGAGAAAGAGAGGGCTTAAATGTGATCGTCTTAAAGAAAATGATGGTTTTGAAGTTTCTGTGTATTATACCGGTAAAGAAAATGTAAAGAAGAAGGAACAAAAATCATATTGATGCCTATACTTTCAGTATTACCACTGGAATTCAAATGATAGAGGAGTGTACAAAAGAAATTTCTGGCCAAAGAAAACTGGTTGCATCTGGAAATCTCCTGCTGTCTGTTGCTAGCCAAGAAAATCAGTGTCTTTTTCTTTCCCCTGACCTGGGAATTGAACAGAACTGAGGCCCCGTGTTGCCCTGGTAACAGCAGATGACGCGACACTGCTGTGAGGGAGCCACCCGGCCACACACAGCACGGGGTCCTGACTCTGGCCCGGGAATCTCGGGAGTCAACACACAACTGGGTTTGACACTGACTTTGGCTTCTTGAGCTGACTTCGGGCCACAAGTTTTCAAACTGTGCTTCAACAGAAGCAATCCTTGACACGGATCATTTCTGTTGGGAGTAGCTACATAAAAAATTGCACCCGTTGCTAAATTCTGCGCCCAGTCTGCCAACAGCCTAAAATTGTTGGTCATTAAATTTAGAAATAGCGCTCGAGTTTGATGACTTCTAAACGACGCCTCCAATTATAAACTTGTTAAATGTTTTGACAATGTCCTTCATAAAGGAATCTTCAGTAAAGTTTTTTAAAAACTGTTTTAACGTTTATGAAAGGAAAATTCTCAGTGGAGAGAAAGACTCTTTACAGAGCAGCAAGGGATGAAGCTGGGAAGCGACCCCAGGACAAGCTCAAGTTCAGGTTCCCTGAAATGCAGGCCAGATTGGAGGGGTGGGGGCAGGATATTCCCCAGCTGCCAGCTTCGAGAATGCAGTGGGCTTGTGTGAGCTCAAGATGAAGCAGGAGCCAGAAAGGGCAGAAGGCTAACAACAGCCCTTACAAAACTATAGAGAAGGCCAGTTTGTCTTTGTGTTTTCCAGCTTCTTAACCTGTTTCACATGTGTTCAGGCCACACAGCACTTTCTGCTACAAGTGCATGCTTCCCACGTGCTCCTCACACTCTCCTTTCCTCGGTGCTGGATTGCTGCTGTCCTTCACAGAAGAACAAAAAGAGCTAATAAAATAGTTCACAGTAAACTACTAACTGGAGAGAAAACTGCTTCATTATATTCTTCTGGTGGTATTGGCATTTTAGAGGATGGCCTTAAAAGGCAATGTGTAACCTGAAGAGGACAGTCTTGGACAGGGAATTTAGCTGGTGTGGCAGGCAACTGGAGAAGTGCTTGGGGGCCAGAAGAGTATGTTTCTAGCCCCAGGGCCCCTCCTATGGTGATGATGTATTCACCACATTTAACATAATGATCTTTTGCCATGGATACATCCAAATTATTTTGAAGTGCTACCTACATTATCCAAAAAGACCTCAAGCCTTCTTTTCCTCTCTCTTTCAGCCCACTTCTGACACCTAAACTCTGCACTTGATTGCAAAACCTTAAGAGAATCCAAAGGCAAAAGAGTCTGCAAAAGCAAAGTAGTTACTTTTATAGGTCTGACGTCATGGGTACATAAAGACATAAAATTGATCCCTCCCCAATTTGATCATTCTTGAGAATTGAAACCAAATCTTCATGTAGTTTACTTTGTCAGTTTGATGGGACCAGAACTCCTTTCACAAAGGGTCAGGCTTTCCTTGCATCGACTTTAGGATGGTTTTCTTTCACATAAATCATTTTTGCTTTTGCTAACTTAGCTTCTCTCTCACTTTTCCCCCTTTCCCTCTCCCACTTACATTTCTCAGGACAAATGTTGCCTTTCACTTCACTGCCAGCCCCTCTCAACCTCAGGTAAGTGAAGGGTTCCAAGGTTATCGTGATCCTACCTGTTGACCATACCTCCCAAAAAGCTATGGGAATGGGTAGAGTCAGCATGTGGTGTTGCCCTAGGCTTTTCACAACTTGAGATATATTTGCATTTTTGGCATGTTGTTCATATTACTGGGATTTTAGACACAACATTTAATCTTATCACTTTAATTGGTGTGAAATGGGAGGCATGACATCTGTTGGCAGATGTTCCTTGGCTCATCTTTTAGCAAATTGTGTGCCTGTTATGCACCAAGGAGAGTATTAGACTGTACTAGGTGCTGGAAATAGGAGGTGAGGAAGAAAGAGGTGCAGCTTCTGCCCTCGTGGACCTTGTAATCAGAATGGGTGCTGGGGGGGGGGCAGGGAGTGAAGGGTCAAACTCAATACAGGTATGCAAATAATTAATTGACCTAGAAATGCAATAAGAATAAGACAGACTTTGATTTCTACAGTGTTATGGGTAAAATAAATTAGTTATTCCTGTCATAAAGAGAGGATGTCATAAAGAATGCTGACATGAGAAGAACTAGATATTTGTTCTGTGCTCTCCATTAAACCATAATCGTAAACGGAATAAATACTTGAAAACTTTGATTTAAGCTGCTTTTCTGTTGACTCTTTTAGCTCCCTTCCCTCTTTCTTTCATAGCTTCTGAAAGAGTGAAGTCTATGCAATAGCCAGTTTATAACAGATTTTTTTAATGTCCTGATATTTTTTGTAAATCTTTTGCAGGCTGTAATACAGCTTAGGTCATACATGGCTACCTAATTTTTTGGTTTTTTTTTATGCTAAAACTGGGATTGACATAATATAGGGAAACTTGTGTAAATCTATTTTTTTATTATGATATGTTAGTCGCCATACTGTACATCCTCAGTTTTTGATGTAGTGTTCCATGATTCATTGTTTGCGTATAACACCCAGTGCTCCATGCAATATGTGCCCTCCTTAATACCCATCACCAGCCTATCCCAGTCCCTCACCCCCTGCCCCTCCAAAGCCCTCAGTTTGTTTCCCAGAGTCCATAGTCTCTTGTGGTTCATTCCCCCTTCTGTTTACCCCCCCTTCATTCTTCCCTTCCTTCTCCTACCGATCTCCCTGCTATTCCTTATGTTCCACAAATGAGTGAAACCATATGATAATTGTCTTTCTTTGCTATTACAAGCATTTTTGTGCTGGTAAATATTTAATAACCAGTTCCCAGAGAGAAACTCCTGATTTGTAGCATTTGCCCATTTCTGTGGTGAAAATACCTCTATAATGGCCAATCTCAAGCGGCCAACATGATGTCTTTGGATACAGAGTTGGGAAGAGATGTGCACAATCAGCTCTCCAAACCTGTATGAGCCAACTCCCACACATCTTTAGAGAGCTACATCAGTGAAAGCCCCCACCGTGCATAAATACTGCCACCCAGTGACTAAAGAGGACTACAGGGCCACAATCTATTGCCCTCAACATTTCCCGGCCACTTAATTCATGAAATAATTGAAATCAGAGAGGAAGACAAACCCTAAGAGACTCTTAACTCTAGGAAACAAACTGAGGGTTGCTGGAGGGGAGGTGGGTGGGGGGATGGGGTCACTGGGTGATGGGCATTAAGGAGGGCACTTGATGTAATGAGCCCTGGGTGTTACATGTAACTACATGAATCACTAAACCCTACCTCTGAAGCTGATAATACATTATATGTCAATTAATCGATTTTAAATTTAAAAAAAATACATTTGAAAGCACTAGTGGCTAGGTGCAATGGGAGATATCCTGCCTTTTTAGGAGGAAAAAACTTACACCCCAACTACAGAAAGAGTCTAGTCTAATAGTGCTCTCCAGGGCTCTGCTAAATATGGTCACTAACTGAATGCTGAAGTGTACTTCCGGTTTGTAGAAAATCCGTGATGACTATATATGATGGCTTCTTTTTATTTTTAAAAAGGCACATAAATATGAAAGTCTAAGTAGTTTGCATATAAATCTCAAAGTAGAGTAAAACATCCTTAGAACAAACTAATGAAACAAAACAAAACAGAACTTCTTAGATATCTTTGAAAGTTTGACTTTACTATTAACTGTTCCTATTCTGGCCTAAATTCAAATCCTCTTCAATTGTAGGAAAGATTTGCTATTTATATAAACTTACCCAAACTATTGTACATTCTCACAGAACCTCGATTATCAGATAGAAGCAGGTTACAGAAACTAAGTAGGTAGTGAGGACCCAAGATGGTGATTTCTGGCCTAAATTCCAGCCATTGCTTTCGGTACTTGTCATTTGCTTCTTTCTGATAAAAGTAGATTATCCATCTAGGCAAGGGTCAAAACCACTTATTTGGGGTTGATGGTAATTTAGAGATAAAGAAGATGATAATATTTTGGCATATAGATAAAGCTTCAGTAGCTATCTAATTTTCGCACAAAATCAACTCCTAAAATATATAGGAATGTATATGATACCCATTATTGCTAATGGTGATCACAGTAATGCTCTCGAGTTACAAAGTTTGGCTTCCCTAAGAACGAAAAATACCTCTTGAGAATTCCAGAGCATTTACGTTTGGAAGAGCCCTGTAGTACATGTATTTGAATCAAGCTCCCAAATGAAAGGTCAAAATGAAGTGGGCTCTTGGGAGTGTTGCCATCTGTTACAAGGCATGAGCAGACTTCCAAACAGCAGCGTTAATGACACTCCTTAATCTTGAGGTTATTTTTTTCCCCATCAGAAGGCTTTGGATTACTGGACAACATTCTATTTTTATTGCTCTGGTTCTCAGTATAAGGTTAGTAAAGAGGATGGTGGAATACAAAATTAAGTTTTAACATGCTTTGCCTCTCCTTTATTTTTTTATTTTTTTTAAAGATTTTATTTATTTGACAGAGAGAGAGAGAGGTAGTGAGAGAGGGAACACAAGCAGGGGGAGTGGGAGAGGAAGAAGCAGGCTCCCAGCAGAGAAGCCTGATGCGGGGCTCGATCCCAAAATGCCAGGATCACGCCCTGAGCCGAAGGCAGACACTTAAGGACTGAGCCACCCGAGAACCCCTTGCCTCTCCTTTAAACTGATAGATTTATTAGAGCCCTAGGATGTTGGGGTTGTTTTGATTGGTATCCTCAAAATCCTAACATCAAGCTTCTCAACCAGTTACCACATTTATAATTATTAGACAGAAGTCTCCTTTCTTCATTTATTAGCAACATATTTAAAACTCGGGGTTAATAAACAGTGGGTTCATAATCTAATCTAGGTAAATGGTGTAACTTCTGTCTCTTATAAATGCTTCCTGATTCTGATAATACCTGAGAAATAATTTTAAAGCTATCTCAGCCTGCTCAAAATTGTGAACATATTTCAGAGGGCTAGAAGTAATGGCTGATCTTTGAATGGAAATGTTGTCTTGCTATATTCCAGCCAGGAAACATTCTTTAGCAAGAAGTCTAGGGGCAGGGTAGGTCTAGTGAGAATTCTTGGCTATGGGAAGGTTGTTAAGAAGCTTGAAGAACGGGCTTATCTGCTTTTCAAAGTGGAGTTTCCTATTTCAAAATGATCACATAGAAGTAAATGTTGTCTCATGTTACATCTTGAATATCCCTAGTTCAAAGTGTGGGAGGGATCTTCGTAAGCAGAAACTGGAATGAAGTGCAGGAAAGTTTAGTTGAGAAAGAAATGCTAGCAAATGAAACGATAGTATTGTCTGAAATGGCTACCTTGTTTTGTTCACTGCTGTATGCCTGATAGCCTGGAGCCTAGAGCCCTGCACACAGCAGTTGCCCCATATGTGTGAGATGAATGGCTGACTGAATTAATGGAGATTTACATCTGAACTTTGTGCCTAGTATCAGAGGAAACAATCCTATTCATGTAAAACCAGTTTGAGTTCATAACTGTAAACATTTCTTAATATTAACAAATCTTTTCTTTCTTTTTTTTATTCTCAGTATTTTCTATACAAGTTTCCTGATGATGTGGACTCAGTTATTATTAAAGTCAGGTCTGAAATGGCTTATCCATGTTCTGTTGTCTCCGTCCAGAATATCATGGTGAGTCTTAATAACTTGTCAACCTTTCAATATGGAGCATTATATTGTCCCAGGATAAATGAAAGAGGAGGGTGGGGACCGTGTCATCCTCTTACTCTGTATTTCCTGCAAAACTGCTAAATAATAAAAACAGTATCTTGTGCACACAGTGGATAATCTGTTTGGAGACACTGATTTGAGGAGATAGAGAATAGTTGACTCCTCACCAAAATAAACGAAGGAAGGAAGGGGGGAAGGAAGGAAGAATCATCACAAAGAATATGGAAGACCAAATCGTGGGCTGCACAGGAAACGTAGCAACCTACCGTTTATTCTAGGCTTTAAAATTTTATTGTAACCATAGGCCCTTTCTGTCTCATAATGTGTTAATAAAAAATGGGAAAGGTGTTATACACTTTAAGACAATCTTTTCAGTTCTCTTTGATATAAAGTGACCTTTAGAGGACACTTTGGAGGACTTTAGAAGACAAGGCACCAAGTTTTAGCAGGACTGTTTTGTGACTTTTCTTGGAGAAAACTTCTCCTGGCTTCTGGCTTGGTAAGGAACCCCTTGCTCTGCGATCCAGGCAGAACGTGTGGTGTGTGTAGTATGGCTTTAGTGATGCTTTCTTTTTTATCCTTCATGCACATTACAGTGCCCAGTGTATGATCTCGACCACAATGTGGAATTTAACGGTGTCTATCAGTCCATGACCAAGAAAGCTGCCATCACACTGCAGGTGAGACATCACTTCTGTAGTCACTGTTGTCAGTGACAATACACAGTTTATAGTCAGGTTGCCTGTTGGACCAGCATCCAGAAGATATCATGATTCACTGTGTGCCTTGGATCTCTTTCTTTTGGTTTTAAAATAAGGACTGTGGGGTACCTGGGTGCCTCAGTCAGTTAAGCATCTGCCTTTGGCTCAGGTCATAATCTTGGGGTCCTGGGATAGAGCCCAGCAGTGGACTCCCTGCTCAGCAGGGAGTCTGCTCCTTCTCCCTCTTCCTCTACTCCTCCCAACCCACACTCGTGCTCTCTCTCTCTCTCACTCTCTCTCTCAAATAAATAAAATTATAAATTAATTAATTAATAAAATAAAATAAAGATCGTTACTCCTGAGATCAAAGCCCAGGCCATGGTGGACAATGCTACTCTGTCCCCTTCCCCTTGGGAAGTCTTGGGAACCCATGATGCAGTGGGACACATATCTGACAGATTGCTTAGAGAGGTACGGCAAGGTGCCAATCTCCTCATTGGGGGATGCCAATTTAGTGTGAAGTTCAATCTATTTAAAGGAATTGAACATATTCTAACACTCTGTATACCTGTAACAGTAACCAAAAGAGGACTTCCATTCTGGACAGAATTGACAAGTTCAAAGGAATATAGACCACATGTGTATAGAGGTTTGCCCTTTCGTAATTTGTAATTAAATTATTATTTCAATGGCAGTTTTGTAGCAAAAATGAACATATATCAGTAGATTTTCAAAGAGATTCTGTCTTTGCCTTTCGGGTGGTATTTACTTAAGTTACTTACAACTTGGTCTGCTCTTCAGGATTAGGTGATGCTGTTTACTGAATAACAAAGAATGAAGAGAGGTTAATTATAATTTAGCTATTAAATGTAAAAAGTCCTATTAGGCTTTAATTTCCTAGTGCCTCAGTTTTGATATGCCCAATATCTGTTCTTGTTCACTCATGAGTAAGGAGACTGGGACACAGAGAAGCACACTTAGAGAAAGTTAAAGCCAGGACTATAACTCAGGTGTCCTCACTGAAATTTTCGCATCCCTAGCCTAAATTATTTAACTGTGGCTATGTGACTTTAAAGGAAGTCATTTATCATTAGTTTTTTTATTTTTAAAGATTTTATTAATTTATTTGAGACAAAGAGAGCACGAGCGGTGGGAAGGGGTGCGGTGCAGGGGATGGGAAGGGCAGAGGGCAGAGGGCAGAGGGAGAAGCAGACTCCCTGCTGAACAGGGAGCAGCCTCAGGCTGGATCCAGGACCCTGAGATCATGACCTGAACCAAAAGCAGCCGCTTAACCAACTGAGCCACCCAGGCGCCCCATCATTAGATTTTTAAATAATAAAAACTGAATATAGTGAACCTAAAACACTCTAAACTATACTGATTTTAGAAACATAATATACAAGTATTAATCATTAAACATAGGCTATTGACATATTTTTTACACAGGACCTATTACAGTTCTAAGCACCTAAGTGGACACAAGACAGATTAAAATTAGAATAGTGTATCTATTTACTTGAATTTTTTGTATGTAACAATTATTTTATTGTGGATAAAATCTGGAGTAAATCATGGGTATCTGAAGGTTCTTTCTAAGAAATTAGGGGGCGGGGGTGAACTTCACTTTTCTTCTTTCCTCTTTTCCTGCTCCCACCCCCACCACCATGGACTTTCTCCCGTTTTGCTACCCTTTCTTGCTATCACAAGTTGTTGTGTCTTATGCAGAAGAAGGATTTTCCAGGCGAGCAGTTCTTCGTGGTGTTTGTGATAAAGCCCGAAGATTATGCCTGTGGAGGATCTTTCTTCATCCAGGGTAAGAGATGCTGAGGAATGCTTGCTACTTAGAAAAACCTGATGAAATGGAAGAGAAGGGAAGCCAAACGCTCACAGTGGCCCCTTACTACCATCTCTAGTTCTCACGGAGGGTCATGAGCAGTAACTTTGCGAGGCAGTCTGAGAGATCTTTGAAAAAAACAATGCAAAGAAGAAAATTCTCAATCTAAATCTATCGTTGATACTACAAATGTCACTTTGTGCACCACATCTTTTCAAAGTCTTCTGCTCCCTCAGACCACGTGAGGTATATTCACTCAGGCGGCCTTTCACTCAACAAATATTTGCTGTTATGAACTAATGATTTTATGCAGCACGTCAAGGTCTGCTTTCTAAGATCGGTTTGGTAGCCAGCAGTAATGAGCCATTGCATTTATCAGTAGTCATCACTTCCACAAGGATGTACAGGGAAAATTCAGAGCTCTCCGTTTCAGTTGCCAAAATTATACCTGGCAAGATGGTAAGAAAGCAAAGTGGGACAATTTATGCCAATGACAGGGATTGTGTGAGCCCTTAGGCATAGTACAAATGGTTATGGGTAACTACCTAGGAACTACTGTGGGAATGGAATAGGCTGTTGATCGAAAACACAGACCCCCAGCAGCTGAAGAGCCACATGTGATCAACACAGAGGGTGTTTACTGTTGAATATAACATGATTCTCTTGCCATGTAGGTGAAATCTCTGTTTATGTATTCTTTGATCTCTTAATTATATAGTCTAGAGTTTTGCCAGTGTCCATTGTTCCTTGGTAAACTACAAGTCCTTTTATGACTATACAACAAAAAACAAATTTTCACTGGCTGGAATAATGCAAACCAAAAGACGAGACAGCTTTTATTTTTGTAGCTGTTTTCTTCAGATGTCTGTAGCACGCTGAGCCACATGGATAGCGGAGGATGAGTCGAGACTTCTTCACTCAAGAAGGGGGGCTGCAGTCTCACTGCTTCAATACTACCAAAATGCACCCAAGCAAAGGCCAGATCAAAGGTTTAGCCCAAAGGGGTGTTAGATGGTTTGCAGCTTTGGGGGTTAGATTTTCCTCTAGTTCTTGCTACAAGAAAATTCAACAACCAGAGCTAATTGCAGACAGTTTTTGAACAGTTGTTCAGATGAGAGTCCACGAACCAAGTATCTGATCTATTGTGACTTCTTTTTTTTTTCTTTTTCTTTTTTTTTTTTACCAGAAAAGGAGAACCAAACCTGGAATCTACAACGAACAAAGAACCTTAAAGTGACCATTGTTCCTTCCATTAAAGGTCGGTGTTGGCTCTAGGATTCTATGGAGAAAGATTCCTATGTCAGGAAGTCTATCATATACATCAATGCTAATGTCATCCTTCCAGAGAAACATCATAAGAAAACTGATATTTACCTTAGAGACAGAAGAGAGAATCAAAGCATTTTGCTAAATCTCTCCAAAAAGAGAGGGAACTCAGTTGTTAAGTTGTATACAGGAAGTCCCTTCCTAGCTTCCACTGGGAACTCGTGACTGTGAAAGGTGACTATTTGTGGATAATGTCTGGGTAACCTCCAGCAGCTTTGCTGCTTTGAATGGAAATATATTTGGATTTCAGAATGGGTGTGATGGAGATGGGCCCTTGAAATTGTCCTGTCCCAAACATGGTCCTCTTTTCTCCTGAGGAGACCCTGACCAAAGTTGTTTCTCTTCCATCAGGATCTGTTTATGTGAAATCCATCCTTCTCAGTTCCCTCATCTTCTTCTCCTTCTACTTGGGATGCCTGCTTATTGCGTTTGTTCATTATATCAGGTAGGTCAAGGGTATCAAGACATGTTAACCCCCTTTGCCTGTCTCTGCATAGGGATTAGAGCATTAGGCTTTAGAGCCATATTGACCGGATGCAGCTCTACCTCAACCACCAACTGTGTGACCTTGGGCTAGTTCCTTAACCTCTCTGAGCTTCAGTTTCCTACTCATCAAAATGAGATCATGCTTTCCTTCCTAGAATTGTATAACTGCAGTGTTTACGTCAGCGTCCTACACAGAATAAGAGCTGATAGAGTGTTAGTTCTTTTCATAGTTAATAAAAACCTCAACAGAAGGACAGCGTGGGTATTTTTTTGGACCAGAAAATCCTGTAAATCCTGTGAAATATAGGAAATGATGAGTTCTTCCTAATATGGAGAAACATATTAAATATTCCATTAGTAGCTTCAAATATTCCATCAACAAATAAATTAATGCCGGAAATAAATCTTGAGGTATAATAAATAGCAGGAGTGATGTGCTTTGATACTGAATTACCATCTGCTCTGTTACTCCTGTAGCATCAATTTTCCAGTAAAAGGTCCCTTAAGAGAAAAAAAGGCGATGTTTGTACTGTAATTTGACTAAGGCAATTTCCCTTCCCAAGCGTTTGGAGCCCATAATAAAAAGGGTCCCAGTTTCTCCTTGCATCTCTGAGCAGGCCCAAACCTGAGAATTCCGTACTTTGTCGTGGTCTCTGTGAAACAACTACAAAAGAATGGCAGAAGGCCTACAATAAACAAATGTTCTTTCCCGTCTTGAACATGTAAAGAAAACAAGCAGAGTTTTCAGCACAGTTTTCAGACCACTGGGCAAGTTCACAGCATCCGTAGGAAAAACTTCACGGCTACCACAACAACACAGCTGTCCCGGTGATACAGGCCTATCTCTGATTCAAAAAATAACTCCCTTTGTGACCTTTACATTTTCAGTTGAGAAACTGAATTTTAAAATCCTGGGACTACCACTGGCTCTATCTGGCACAATTTGAGCATCAAAATAATTAAGAATAATAAATTTATAAACCCATGAGAAAAATAGAAATTTGTGAAACCAAGTTAAGGAAGGAAGGAAAAGGAAGGAAGAAAGGAAAAGGAAGGAAGGATGGAAAGAAGGAAGGAAGGAAGGAAGGAAGGAAGGAAGGAAGGAAGGAAGGAAGGAAAGGGAAGGAGGGAGGGAAGGAGGGTGGAAGGACCTAACTACCTCCAGATACAAATCCAAAGTCACTAAAACAGATACACATTAGGGAAGGGAGCCCTTAGCAAATGCTGACAGTGTAAGGAAGGACTCTTGCCCCCATCAGAATGCCAAAAGCTGACTGGAAAATATGGAAGGAGTGCTGGAGTTGGAAGATCATCATTTTGCATAGATTAAGAATCATCAGTGGATACTAAACTAAGAGGGAAATCTGATGAGAATCAAGGTACTATTGCACTGCCATAAAGTACATCCTCATGATTTGCTTCCTAGTTGTAAGGGAAACAGCAACAGTACAATGGAAACTCAGACTAGGATTGGCTGGGCGATCAAAACTAACGTGAGCGAGGGGAAGATGGACCCTGTGTGCCTCCCCGTGGGACACCGTGAGGAGATAGCACCACGTATGCAATATTCCAGCTAGAGATGCGTATTTTGAATACAATCAGGAGGAAAAATTGAACTAACTCAAATGACAAACATTCTATTAGAATACATCTTCAAAGACAAAGGAAGGCCATAGAAATGGTCCAGATTGAAGGAAACGAAAGAGATATGGGCAACCTGGTCTCAGATTGGATCGTTTGCTAGAAGAAGAATACACTACAAGGGACATTATTGGATCAGTTAACAAAATTGTAATACAGACAGATTAGGTGAGAGTATCGTATTGATGTTAAGTTTGCTGAATTTGACGATACTGTGGTTAGGTAAGAGAATATTACAATATCTTTATTCTTTGGAAGTATTTAGGGCGCCTGGCTGGCTCAGTCAGTAGAGCATGTGACTCTCGATCTCAGGGTCGTAAGTTTGAGCCCCGTGTTGGGCATAGAGCTTGCTTTAAAAGAATGGAAATACTTAGGAATAACAGTTCATGACATAAGCAACTAACTTTCAAATGGTTCAAAAAATTATATATATATATTTTTATGTGTGTATATGTATATATATGTTAACTAACAATAAGTGAATCTAAGTAAAGGGTATATGGCTGTTTTATATTTTATCTTTTTTTTTTTAAAGATTTTATTTATTTATTCGACAGAGATAGAGACAGCCAGTGAGAGAGGGAACACAAGCAGGGGGAGTGGGAGAGGAAGAAGCAGGCTCATAGCGGAGGAGCCTGATGTGGGGCTTGATCCCAGAACGCCGGGATCACGCCCTGAGCCGAAGGCAGACGCTTAACCGCTGTGCCACCCAGGCGCCCCTATTTTATCTTATTTTTACAACTTCTCTGTACATTTGGAGTCATTTTCTAATAAAAGTTAAAAAAAATCCAGTGTATAGGCAAATATATCTGGAAAGTATATACATTAACTGATTATCAGCCCACTTAATTTATTAGATCATAATGCTTGACATTTATAGGCACCATGCTGAGCCCTCTGAGCAAATTATCTCATCTAACGCCCTACAGTGAAGACTGGTATTATCACCACTTGATGGTTAAGGAAATTGAGGCATGAGATGTGAAGGAGTTTGACCAAAAATTCATAGCCAGCAAACGAGGAAGCTGGGATTTGTCTGGATTTCCAGGCAGCCTGGCTCCAGAGCCTTACCTCTTTTTTTTTTTTTTTTTTTTTTTTTTTTTTTTTTTTTTTTTTTAAAGATTTTATTTATTTATTTGACAGAGATAGAGACAGCCAGCAAGAGAGGGAACACAAGCAGGGGGAGTGGGAGAGGAAGAAGCAGGCTCATAGCGGAGGAGCCTGATGTGGGGCTCTATCCCATAATGCCAGGATCACGCCCTGAGCTGAAGGCAGGCGCTTAACCGCTGTGCCACCCAGGCGCCCCCAGAGCCTTACCTCTTAAGCAGGCTGGTCAAGATGGGTCTGGAGTGGTCAGGGCAGGTGAGGGAGGGCAGTCCTGATCAGGGAGGCCAAACCAAAAGTCTGGCACCCCAGCATGGATGCGACTGGAAAAGGATGCAAAAAAGCTGTCAATTTTGACTCAGATGAGCTCCAAGATCACGGAAGAAGTTCATCTCTTCTGCCGCTCTTAGGAAGACTGTCTCTACTCCTGATAATTTAAATTTTAGAAAATAGGACTTTACCTCTTTAGTTAACTAGCATGCATAATCAACATACAAACAGACAAAAAATTAAGAGCTGGGTATCAATCTCCCTAGAGTTGTCATTCAGCCTATAGAAGCAAGCACAGTTTTTGAAAGTTGTGCTATAAAGCTCTGTTGAAACCTCTGGCTGCCAGATTATTTTGCTACAGTCAATTGCACAAGCATAGATTCTTTCCAAATATAGAGAAACTGAAAATAGAAATCTGGAGACATAAGAACTGTTTGGCATTCTTAATAAGAGGACAGACTGAGGGAAAATTCTAACAGACCTCTTCCCTCATTGAACTGAGCAGAAATAACAAATGAAGCTAGTCGTGGAGCATAATGCCATTTGCTTGGTGAGTTCCCTGTACTTTATTACTAATACATCTGGGGTTTGCAGTACGTGCTATGAAATCAGGATGAAACACGGATAAGAGACAAGGCCCCTGCGCTTAGGGAGCTGAGAATCCAAAGTATTAGCTGTACTGACTTGAACCTAAACTCCATTCCCATCCCATTCCCAGCCACAATCCATTCAATGAGTATTTAAGGAGCCACTCCAATAAATGTGCAGACTCTGGGCCGAACACCGGGTGCATGGTCTCTTACTCACTTCTCCCAAACACCCTGCCAGAGACTGAGTTCAAACTGCACGATCCTGAGAGTAGCCATCCTTCCCTTGATTCTTGTATTGGTTATTTACGGCCACAATAATGCTGCCTGAAAATCAACCATAAAAACTCCAATGGCATACAGCAGTAAATATTTAAGTTTACTTACAAATCTCCGGGTCAGCCAGATACTGCCGCTAATCCAGACTGGGCTCAGCGATCTCGGTTGGGTGCGGTCAGAGTGCAGTCACCTGGCAGGTCAGCTAGGAGCGGGCTCTTCTAGACCAGCCTCAGCTGCGCTTGGTCTCGCAAATTCCAGCAGCCTGGCCCTGGTTGCTTGTCTCTCCAAGAGAGATAGCAGAAGGTGCAAGGCCTCCTTAAGACGTAGGTTCAGCAGTGGCATGATATCACTTCTCCTTCCTCTTAGTCAAAACAAGTCAGGAGGCCAGTCTAGATTCAAGAGGTGAAGAGACAGACCCCACCTTTTGATTTAAGGAGCTGAATACAAGAGGGGGTGTAGCCATTTTGTAATCAATCTGGCATAGTTCTCATTTACTATTTTCTCCTTTGCTCACGGGATACTGCCTGCCTTCACCTAGCTTTCTAAATCATTTAACTCCTCTGCTGAAGAATTTTGTCAGCTCCCAAACCGACGGCGAATGTGGGTACAGCCTGTTAGTACAAATACATCATCTTTATGAGCCCATATAATTGCTTGCCAGTTAATATCACTAGGATTGTTTTAAAAAGGGACTTCAACAAGCGTTGGCAAAGATGTGGAGAAAAAGAACCCCCATGCACTGTTGGTGGGAATGCAAACTGGTGCAGCCACTGTGGAAAACAGTATGGAGTTTCCTCAAGAAGTTAAAAATAGAACTGCCCTACGATCCAGTAATTGCACCACTGGGTATTTACCCACAAAGTACAATAGCATTAATTAAAGAGTATTATGCTTAGTGAAATAAATCAGTCAGAGAAAGACCGTAAGAATTCACTCGTGTGTGGAATCTAAGAAACAAAACAATGAGCAAGGGAGGGGGTGGGCAGAAAGACAGACAAACCAAGAAACAGACTCTTAACTATAGAGAACAAACAGGGTTACCAGAGGGAAGGTGGGTGGGGGGGGATGGGTGAAACAGGTGAAGGGTATTAAAGAGCGCACGTACCATGATGAGCATTGGGTGATGTATAGAATTGTTGAATCACTATATTGTACACCTGGAATTAATATAACATTGTACATTAACTATACTGGAATTCAAATTTTAAACTTAATTTTTTTTTGAAAAAAAGAGACTTTGCCAGAGCCTCATTTGCCAGCTAGACCAGTTGGGCCAAATTGTAATTACTCTCCTTAATAATATGCTTTGTTCATTCAACAAATATTTAGTTATCATTTCCTATGTGCCTGGTTTTGTCCCAGAGTTTAGGGATGCAGTGGTGAACAAGACAGTCTAGATCCCTGCTCTAGATCTCCTGTACAAAGGAGAAACTCATAAGCAAGCAAGCAATTAATAAAGCAAATAATTTCAGCTAGTGACAGGAGAAAAAAACAACAACACCGTAGTGTGACAGAGAATGACTGAATTGGGGAAGCTACTTTAGATTTGATTTGTTCAGCAAGGAAGATCTCTCAGAAGCAAGACTTTAATAGCAATAGCAAGAAAGAGCCAGCCATGTGAGGATGTGGGGAGAGAGTGGCCCAGACAGAGAAAAATAGCAAAGGCCCTGAGGCAGGGATGAGTTTGCTGTATATAGGAACAAAAGAGGTATGAAGACAAGTTCTTCCACCAAACAAGCCAGGATCTGGAGTATGCAACTTCTAGATTTGCCATCTGAAAGTAAATAAGAGCATGTACCAAAACACAAGCCCATCTAGCACCTAACTTTCCTCCTCCCTGACTCCAATCTCACATCCAAAAGAGAGGCTCATTTGACATAAGACAGTAATTCATATTTCAGTGTTTGACAGACATTCCCAAATGATATACCTGGCTTTTTTTAGTAATAGCTTTACTGAGACATAATTCACAGATCATAAAATTCACACTTTTAAAGTATACAGTTCAATGGTTTTTTAGTATATTCACTGTTGCAACAACCATTACCACTATTTAATTTTCATCACCTCCAAAAAGAAACTGAGTTCATTGATACTACAGGATACGAGATCAATATACAAAAATCAATTGTATTTCTATACACTAGCAATGAACAATCCAAGCATAAAATTAAGAAAACAATTCCATTTTCAATAGTATCAAAAATAATAAAATACTTGGGGCACCAGGGTGACTCAGTCAGTTGAGTGTCTGACTCTTGGTTTTGGCTGAGGTCATGATCTCAGGGTCCTGGGATTGAGCCCCACGTGGGGGGAAGGGGATTCTCTCTCTCCCTCTGCCCCTCCCCATTCTGCTTGTTCTTTCTCTCTAACATAATTTTAAAAAAATTTTTTTTAAATAATAAAATACTTAAGAATAAATTTAGCAAATTAAATATAAGATTTGTACACTGAAAATGACAAAACATCCTTGAAAGAACTTAAAGAGGACCTAAAAAATGGAAAGATAGCCCATGTTCATGGTTTGGATGACTGAATATTATTAAGATGGTGTAGTAAAATAATGGCCCCCAGAAGATGTCCACAGCCTATTATCCAGAATCTGTGAACATGTTACTTTACATGGCAAAAAGAGATTTTACAGATGTGATAAAAGTATAGAGATTGTTCTGGATTATCCATGCGGGAAGTATCTAATCACGAGGGTCCTTGTTAGAGGGAGGCAAGAGGGTCAAAGGCAGAAGGAGGAGATGTGATGATGGAAGCAGAGGTTGGGGCAGGGCACTTTGAAGGCAGAGGAAGGGCCATGAGTCAAGGAATACAGGCAGCCTTTAGGAGCTAGACAAGGCAAGGAAAAGGGTAGTCCCCTGGGAGCCTCTAGAAGGAATACAGCCCTGCTTGATACCTTGATTTTAGCTGCATAAGACACATTTTGGAATTCTGACCTCCAGAACGGTAAGATAATAAATTTGTATCATTCTAAGCCACTAAGTTTGTGGTAACTTGTTACAGCAGCAACAGACACTAAAATACATTGGGCAATACTCCCCAAATTGATCTCCAGATTCAGAACAGTCCCTATCAAAGTCCCAGCTGACTTTCTTACAGAAATGGACAAACTGATCCTAAAATTCATATGGAAATGCAAAGGACCCAGAATAGGTAAAATACTAATGACAAAAAAAAAAAAAAGAACAAAACTGGAGGTCTCACACTTCCTCTCATCAAAACTTACTACAGGGGCGCCTGGGTGGCACAGCGGTTAAGCGTCTGCCTTCGGCTCAGGGCATGATCCCGGCGTTATGGAATCGAGCCCCACATCAGGCTCCTCCGCTATGAGTCTGCTTCTTCCTCTCCCACTCCCCCTGCTTGTGTTCCCTCTCTCGCTGGCTGTCTCTATCTCTGTCGAATAAATAAACAAAATCTTAAAAAAAAAAAAACTTACTACAAAGCTACATAATCAAAACTCTGGCACTGACATATGGAAAGACATATAAATCAATGGAATAGAATTGAGAGATCATAAATAAGCCTTTACACTTATGATCCTATTTTTGTCAAGGGTACCATTGACAATTCAATGGAGAAAGGATATTCTTTTCAACAAATGTTGTTGAGAGAACTGGGTATCAACCTGAAAAAGAACAAGGTTTTACCCCTACCTTACACTCTATGAAAATATTAACTCAAGGGGTGCCTGGCTGGCTCAATCAGAAGAGCACGTGACTCAATCTCTGGGTCATGAGTTCAAGGCCCACCCTGGGTATAGAGATTACTTAAAAAATAAAATCTTTTTAAAAAATTAACTCAGATCAAAGATCTAAATATAAGAGCTAAATCTATAAAACTCTTAGAAGAAAACATAGGTGTAAATCTTTTGTTACCCTGGAGTAGGCAATAGTTTCTTAGATGGGACACCAGAAGCACAAGTAACAAAAGAAAAAAAATAGCTAAGTTAGACTTCATCAAAATTAAAACTTTTGTGCTTTTATAAAAAATTTTTTAAAGATTTTATTTATTTATTTGAGAGAGAGAGAGCACAAGCAGGGGGAGTGGCAGAGGGAGAGGGAGAAGCAGACTCCCCGCTGAGTAGGGAGTCCAATGCAGGGCTCGATCCCAGGACCCTGAGATCATGACCTGAACTGAAGGCAGATGCTTAACCGACTGAGCCACCCAGGTGTCCCCGTGCTTTTTTTTTTTTTTTAAGATATACTTATTTTATTTTAGAGAGAGAGAGTGAGCACAAGCAGGAGAGGCAGAGGAAGGAGGAGAAAGAAATTCAAACAGACTCCCCACTGAGTGTGAAGCCCAACATGGGGCTCCATCTCTCAATCCTGAGATCATGACCTGAGCTGAAACCAAGAGTCAGGCACTTAACCAACTGTGCCCCGAAACTTTTGTACTTTTAAAAGACCTATCAAGGAAGTGAAAATACAGCACACAAAACAGGAGAAAATGTTTGCAACTCATATATCTGTTAAGAGTCTAGTATCCACACTATATGAAGAATTCCTATAAGCCAATGATACAAAGAAAAATAAATAAGATGGGCAAAGGGTTTGAATAGATATTTATCCAAAGAAGATATACAAGTGGCCAATAAGCATATGAAAAGATGTTCAACATCATCAGCCATCAGGGAAATGCAAAGCAAAAAAACAATGAGCTATATCACTCCTTATCCACTAGGATGGCTATAATATTCTTTTAATGGAAAACAGCAAGAGTTGGTAAAGATGTGGAGAAATTGAAACCTTATACAATGCTAGTACGAAAGTAAAATAGTTCCTGGTATAATGCTACTGTGGAAAAGTTTGAAAAAAAAAATACATAGAGTTACCTCATACCCAGCACTTCTGTACCTAAGTATACCCAAAAGAATTTAATACATATATCCACAGAAAAACCTGTATACAAATGCTCATAGCAGTGTTATTCATGCTAGCCAAAACATGGAAACAACCCAGTGTCCATCAAGTGTGAACAAATAAATTAAGCATGGTGTATCCTTATGAAGGAACATTATTCCATCATAAAAGACTGACATATTGATTCATGCTACCACATGGATGAACCTTGAAAGCCTTATGTTTAATGAATGAAGCCAGACAAAAAAGACCACAGATAGTAGGGCTATAGGAAACTTCCAGAATTGGCAAATTTATAGAGACAAAAAATAGATTTGTGGTTGTCAGAAATGTATAGGAGAGGGTGTTGGGGAGTGACTGCTAATAGGTTTTTAATTGGGGGGGTGATGAAAATGTTTTGGAAACAGATAATAGTGATGGTTGCACAGTTTTGCGAACATAATAAAATTCATTGAAATGTGCACATTAAAGGATGGTTATGGTGTGTGAATTATCTGAAAATAAAGGAATCTGAAAATAAATTAATGAAATTATGTACATAGATATATGCGTAGGAGTGGAATTGGATAAGTCTATGTTTAACTTTCTGGGGAACTGCGGAAGAATTTTCCAAAGTAGCTACACCATTCTACAGACCCGCCAGCAAGGTATCAGAGTTCCAGTTTCTCCACATGCAAAGGCTCATTTTTAAGAGATCCTAGCAGACAAATATGCAACAGAGTCTGTGGGGAACAAATGTAAAACGCTGAGGTTTTCACTGTCTTAGAGGCCTGTGTGTGCTTATTTATAGGTTTCAAAGAAAACCCACCGATAGAAGCTTCGGTTCCAGTGATGGTAAGAAAAACCCCTGGTTTCAAATTCAAATGGTATCGAGTATGGGCAACATTCCATTTGGTACTTCTTTTGTCTCTCTGCCTTTCATAATTACCAAACCCTCCCTTGGTTCCTATCCACAGAGTAATCTAATCTGCAGTCTTTCTAGAGGAAGCAGAGCTGGTGAAAACCAGTTTTCATAGTTAATAATTACTGAGCTATGCAGCTCATACTAAGAATCTTTGCTCAGAGTATCCCTTGCAGTTACTCATAGCCCATTTATCAGCCATTCATCTTTTTTTTTAAAGTTTGATCTTTTATAGGGTGTAAATTGTCCCAAAACTGACTAGTGAACAAGAATTTATTGTGTCACTCTAATACAAAGTTCACTTTTCCCAAATTGAGATAGAAGTTTTTTTCATTCAAGTAGCTAAAAACCTGAATTATTTGAGACTAATTAGTATAATAAAGAGTATAATAACTTTGGGAAATCCAGAGTAATTGATTATTCAACCATCATAATATGCCCTTTCCTCCACTCTGATAATTTGAACAAAGGAATTCAATTACCTGATCTTTTTATCAAAACTTTAAAAAATGTAAATATCCTCATTTTTTTAATTGAGAAATAATTGACATCTAACACTGTGTAAGTTTCAGGTTACAACTCAATGATTTGATATTTGTATATATTGCAAAACCATCATCACGGTAAGTCTAGTTAACATC
The DNA here is from genome assembly GCF_017311325.1 of Ursus maritimus. Taxonomy (NCBI): domain Eukaryota; kingdom Metazoa; phylum Chordata; class Mammalia; order Carnivora; family Ursidae; genus Ursus; species Ursus maritimus. The sequence goes on from NW_024426552.1 coordinate 57,205,179, forward strand.
CATCACCACACATAGTTATAATTTTTTTTTCTTGTGATGAAAACCTTTAAGATCTACTCTGTTAGGAACTTTCAAATATACAATATAGTAGCACTAACTACAGCCACCAGGGGCACTTTATACCAGGACTTATTTATCTTATAACTGGAAGTTTATGCCTTTTGTAAATGTCCTCCTTTTTGAGAAGTCTGCATCAGTGTGAGTTACTCCGTGCTCACGAGTCCTGTGGCATAGCGCGCTTCTTTGGAAAAGGAACGAGGACGTGAGACTTGACTTTTAAGTCACAGGTAGCAGGTGTTTAGTTCTGTGTTTTCTGTACTTAAATGAGCCCACAGAATATTAGAAAGACACAAACTGATCCCCTGCCCACCCAGCAGGAACATTTCTCCCTCTGCTGGAGGGCTACTTCTCCTGCCTTCCTTTGGTTTTTTGTCTTCCTCAATGTCAGATTATTTATTTTCCCAGGCACCCAGACAATTGGTTTTGATAACATTCAACTAGCCATATGAAAGACTATGAAAGGACACCTGCTATAGGGTCTTTAAAATTCGAAGTCCTACTTGCCCTTGTATTCATTAAACGTGTAAATGAATTTGTCTTCTCTCTGGATCTCATCCTTTTTCTTCTAGTGCTCTCCAAGTTTTGCTCTTATTTTAGGTCTCAGTTGAACTTAGAATGCCTGATTAGTCAGATCCCATTGGTGCTCTGTGAAAGGATGGTCTGTTATTTTTACTGTATGAGTGAAGACATTTTATTATTGTAATGATAATTAAAGGAATTTCCGTGTTCAGAAGAGTTTCCTGAACAGTGAAGTGTAAGTGGACAGAGCTGAGACTTTAGTCAGCTCATTGCCCAAGATCAAGAAGGCTCTGAAAATTAGCTAAGAGCTATAGGCATCCTTCAGATGGCAAGCAGAAATAAATGAATGATGAGAGAGAGAGAGAGAGAGAGAGAGAGAGAGAGAGAGAAAAGAAAAGAAAAGAAAAGAAAGAAAAGAAAAGAAAGAGGAAGGAAGGAAAGAGGAAGGGAGGGAGGAGAGGGAGGGAGAGAGAGAAAGAAAGAGAGAGAGAGAAAGAGAGGAAGAAAGAAAGAAAAGAAAAGGAAATGGAAAGAAAAGGAAGGAAGGAAGGAAAAAAGAAAGAGGGAGGGAAAGAGGGAGGGGGAGGGAGGGATGGAAGAAGGGAAGAATATAGGGAGGGAGGAAGAAAGAGTAAAGATGCATCAGTTAGGATTCACATGGCTGCAAATAACAACAAAACAGAGCTCAAAACATGCTTAAACAATACAGAGGCTCCTCTCCTTGCTAGTTGAGCAGAAGGTTAGGCTTCAGGGTTGACTGAGTCTGGTGGCCCTGGTCCTTTTCCCTGCCGTTCCCTTGACTCTGCTTTACTTCCAGTGCTGGTGGTGAGGTGAATTAGGTTGACACCTTCACCTGCCAGTATCCAAAAGGAAGGACTTTTTCAGAAGCACCCGGTAACTTCTCGTATTTCACTGGTATAGAGTGGATCATTTACTTAGTGTTAAATCAGTCACTGCAAAGGAATAGATTTACCTACAGATCAGTTAAGCCTACTTACAGAACTAGGATGAGATCATCTTCCTCTAAGACCTGTTTCTCAAACTCGACATTATTGACATTACAGGCCAGATAATTCTTAGTTGTTAGGGGCTGGCCCATACACTGTAGGATGTTTAACTGCATTCTTCATCTCTACCTACTAGGAGCCAGTAGTACACTCCATCCCCGTGACAACTAAAAATGTCTCCAGACATTGCCAAATGTCCTCTTGGGGGCAAAATGGCGCCCCCCACCTCTACCCCCCAGTTGAGAATATCTGACTTAAACACACAGACTGCCAGATGAGGATACCTGAACAAAATCCCAGCTTAGTCAGAAGTAGGGAATAGGATTGTTCCCCACAAAGGACTTTGAAATAGGGAGAAATAAGGAGCCGTTGTTATGCAGACAGGCTCTACCGGAAAGACAGCACAAGGCAGCAAGTGAGACGAGACCTGCGTGCTGAAGAGCAGAGAAGATACACTCTACCCTAGGAAAGGGCCAGTTAGCAACTCTTTTCAGCACGTCAGATGGAGCATTGAGAAACCAGCCTGGAGCAAGAGACAGAGGCAAGTGAGGCCACTACCTGTCCAAGAGCTAAGAGGAGACATTCAGGGGAGGAACCTTTGTCGAGGAGCAAGGATACGGAAATGTCTTTCTTTCCCAAGGGCCAGAATCTGCGTGACTGTGGGGGCTACAGGAAGTTCTGCAGAGCTCAGAGCTACAGGGAATATCCTGGGGGCTGGGAGCCAGAAAAAATGCTAGGAGAAGTGTCTGAAAGGGAAGGAGGATCCCATTAGACTTGGCATGGTGTCCGCCCAAATCAGTGTGGACCTAGACCTCTGAAAGGGAGAGGTCAAATGCTACCACAACAAGAAGATGAGGCAGGGAGAAGTCTTGCGAGAGAGACGAAGCCCCCTTCACTCAGCCCAGTGGAATGGTAGGAGGAAGATGGCAGTGGGGTGGGGTAATGAGAAAGTGACCAGGTGGGCATGACTTGTATTTCTTCTTCTCCATGCTGAAATCTGGGAGTGTGGTCATGGAGTATTGATAGGTTAAAAAGAATGCCAAAACAGAGGAGATTTTTACCCAACCTGTCACTGGGGACTTGGGATGCCTATCTTTTTTTTTTCCTCACAAACATTCTCTTTAATAGGTAAGCTTAACATTGGTGGCAAATTTTAATAGAGTAGAAAGGCTTTGTGTATATTATTTATATATATATTACATATATATACAAATAAAATCCTTAAAATCTTTATATATATATATAAAGATTTTATTTATTTGTCAGACAGAGAGGGCATAAGCAGGGGGAGCGGCAGGCAGAGGGAGAAGCAGGGTCCCCACTGAGCAGGGAGCCTGACGTGGGACTCGGGATCATGACCCCGGCTGAAGGCAGATGCTTAACTGACTGAGCCACCCAGGCGTCCCTGTTTATATTTAAAGTTTATTTACCTTTCTGAAGAGAGAAGCTCTAAAACTACTGTGCGCTGAGGAGGCCGGCCAGCTCTGCCCCCCGAGGACCCTGCTCCCCTGTGCGCTGGCCGGGTGGAGGGGTCAGTGAACCGAGGCCCTTGCCAGCTCCTCCCAGCAGAGAGGGTTCCAGTACTCTCCCAGCGTTGGTGGAGTTGTAAGGCTGGAACTTTTCTATTCTGGTTGCCCTTTTAAACCATGGCTTCTGTCTGTGCCCCAAGGCAGACAAACCTTCTCATGGTCCCTCAGAACCATCCCTCCCACTGCAGTTCCTGCAGGGTCCTTCGTTAGCATGTCTTTGTTTTTCTAGCTGGTCTGTCTTTAGTTGTGCAGTAGCTGCTCTGTCAGCCCTCAGCTCTCCAGGAGGAATTGCTCTATAAATAGGTGTCGATTCGGTGTGTCCGTGGAGGAGGGGAGTTCAGGGTCTTCCTATGTCGCCATTTTGGACTAGAACTCTCTTCCCAGCTTTTGAAACTTTGGGGCTAGGTAGCCTATTGGCATAGAACTGAAACTTCTCGGCAATGAGTTCGCATCATTTCTGACTCCCTCTGCAGCTTCCAACCTCCTGAGTCCAGAGACAGAAGAAGGCAGGACGATTATAAATACGAAATCTCTGGAAGTTCCAAACATGCTCAAAATGAAGTTTTTCTCCCCACACCGAGGACTTAACATAAAAAGCCAGCATGTGAGCATAGCTTATTCAACGTTAGTAAAGTAAACAGATGGCAATGGGTTCGTGCTCAGAAAAAAAGATGCCAGAACGAGTTTCTTCATTAAGATGAGCTCATTCACAACGTTCTATGTTTACTTCTTCCCAGCCAGAACATCTTGGTCTGTCCTATAAACTGGTATTTTGTGTTTAATTCTTTCTAAATACCATATAGAGTTAAAGATAAATATAACTCCCCTTCTGGGAGCATCAGGTGTATTTGAAGTTTGGTAGATAATGCTTTGTTTTTTTGCATTCAGTGAAGGCCTTAGACGTTAGAAAAATTAATAGAATACAGTTATCCAGTGTTGGCCAATCTCCTATTTCAGCCGTGCCGACAGAAGTCCACAGAGTTAAAGCATCTTTACGTGCAGGCAGTTGTATCGCCCGTGAAAATCTTGATGCTCTTGCCCGTCACAGAAGCACGGGTGTTGCCAGAGCTGAGCGGAGAGTCAGTGACACATCCAAGTCTGAACAGACCCACACAGCTGGCTTTTGCTTTTTCATGAAGCTTCACCTAACGAAACAGTGATTGTTTTTGCTCACTTGCTTCGGTTTTAGCTTTTGTGGTCTTTTTCCCCTTTGTTGACACCCACAAAAACATTGCTTCCCACAAATCATGTCAACCTCCTACCACAACCAAACTCTAGCATTTTCCTATGCACACTTTACTCCTCATAGCAGAGGGCTGCTCAATTAGACCAAAATGCCCAAAATTCTGGGTTTTATGATTTTAGTGTCATTCTTCACTTGTTATTCACACATTTAATATTTTTAAATGACACCTTTATAAAAGGACATAGGTTAATGGCTAAAAAGAGGGAGCTTAAGTCCACAGATTTAATCCCTATCGAAATACAGCAATTTTTCACAGAACTCGAACAAATAATCCTGAAACTCGTAGGGAACCAAAGAGACCCCTCATAGCCAAAGCAAACCTGAAAAGAATGAACAAAACTGGAAGTAACACAATCCCAGATTTCAAGATATGCTACAAAGCTGTAGAGATCAAAACGATATGGTACTGGCACAAACAGACACACAAATCAGTGGAACAGGATAGAAAGCCCAGAAATAAACCCGCACTTTTATGGTCAATTAACCTACAGCAATGGGGGCAAGAATATGCAATGGGAAAAAGGCAGTCTCTGCAACAAATGGTGCTGGGAAAACTGGACAGCTACATGCGAAAGAATGAAACTGGACCACTGTCTTACACCATACACAAATATAAACTCGAATTAAAAACCTAAATGTGAGACCTAAAAGCATAAAATTTCTAGAAGAAAACATAAGCAGTAATCTCTTTGACATCAGCCTCAGCAACATTAGAGATATGTCTCCTCGGGCAAGGGAAAACAAAAATGAACTCTTGGGACTACAGCAAAATAAAAAGTTTCTGCACACCAAAGGAAACCATCAACAAAACAAAAAGACAACTTACTGAATGGGAGAAGGTATTTGTAAATGATTTATCCAATAAGGGATTATATCCAAAATATATAAAGAACCTATGTAACTCAACACCAAAAAATAAAATAAAATAAAAAATAAAAACCGCCCACATGAATAATCCAATTTAAAAATAGGTAGAAAACATGAACAGACATATTTCCAAAGAAGACATACAGATGGCCAACAGACACATGAAAAGATGCTCAGCATCACTCATCATCAGGGAAATACAAATCAAAATCACGATGAGATATCACCTCATACCTGTCAGAATGGCTAAAATCAAAAAAGGTGAGGATGTGGAGAAAAAGGAACCCTCATGCACTATTGATGGGAATGCAAATTGGTGCAGTTGTTATGGAAAAAAATATGGATGTTCCTCAAAAATTGAAAAATAGAATTACCATATAATCCAGTAATTTCTACTGAGTATTTTCCCAAAGAAAATGAAAACACTAATTCAAAAAGATATATATACCCTATGTTTCTTGCAGTATTATTTATACTAACCAAATTATGGAAGCAGCCCCAGTGTCTATAGGTAGATGAATGGATAAAGAAGATGTGGTGTGTGTGTGTGTGTGTGTGTGTGTGTGTGTGTGTGTGTAATAGAATATTACTCAGGGGCACCTGGGTGGCTCAGTCCTTTATTGATTTCGGCTCAGGTCATGACCTTGGGGTGGTGAGATTGACCCCTGCATCGGGCTCTGTGCTCAGTGGGGAGTCTCTTTGGGATTCTCTCTCTCTCCCTCTGTCCCTCCCCCACCCCACACGCTCGCTCTCTCTAAAATAAATAAATAAGTCTTTTTAAAAAACACTACTCAGCCCTAAAAAAGAATGAAATCTTGCCATTTGCAACAACATGGATGGATCTAGAGGGTATCATGCTAAGTGAAATAAGTCAGTCAGAGAAAGACAAATATGTGATTTAACTTATATGTGGAATTTAAGAAACAAAACAAATGAACAAAGAAAAAAAGATGAATTAAAAAAACAGGCTTTTAAGTACAGAAAATAAACTGGTGGTTGCCAGGGGGAGGTAGGTGGGCTGACGGGGGAAATAGCTGAAGGAGATTAAGAGTACACTTATGATCAGCACTGGGTGATGTACAGAATTGTTGAATCAGGTTGTACGCCTGGAACTAGTATAACGCTGTATTTAATTACACTTGAACAGAAATTTTTTTAAAAGATTTTATTTATTTATTTGACAGAGAGAGCAGAAGAGCACAAGCTGGGGAAGTGGCAGAGGGAGATGCTCCCCACTGAGCAGGGAGCCCGATGCAGGACTTGATCCCAGGACCCTGGGATCATGACCTGAGCCGAAGGCAGTTGCCCAACCAATCGAGCCACCCAGGAACCCTGAACAGAAATTTTTAAAAAGAGGGAGCTTAAGCTTGGAAAGAGAAAAATGTGGAAGACACTGAGGGAAAGGTACAGGACCGCATCACCTGGGATGAGCCCATCACCATGGTTTCTGTGAGACTCCCTGCTGAATTCGACAGAACGAGATACCGACATGACCCAGGAGAGCGTCACCGGCAAGCGGCAGCAGACAACCTAAGAGCAAATGTTGTGCTTACATACTTCTTTCAAGTATCAGCTTGCTATAGTGCGATGCAAATAAGCCTCAAACTCCTTGTCTCTTTTGAAAGATATTCTCGGACACTCCGTGAAAGTAACACCCTTGCTGCCAGATATTCACATTTTGAAGGAAAATCCCTGTATTATTTTTCAACTAAGAAGATAAGATTTGGGAGCCCTGGGTGGTCAGTCGGTTAAGTGTCTGCTTTCGGCTCAGGTCATGATCCCAGGGTCCTGGGATTGAGCCCTGCGTTGGGCTCTCTCCTCAGCGGGGAGTCTGCTTCTCCCTCTCTCTCTGCCCCCTCCCCCCCACCCCCCACTCATGCTCTCTCTCTCTCTCTCTCAAATAAATACATAAAATCTTTTCAAAAAAAGAAGAAGATAAGTTTTTGGACGCCTGGGTGGCTCAGTCGGTTAAACACCTGACTCTTGGTTTCGGCTCAGGTCATGATCTCAGGGTCTTGAGATCCAACCCTGAGTTGGGCTCCATGCTGGGCGTGGAGCCTGCTTAAGATTCTCCCTTCCCCTCTCCCTCTGACCCTCCCCCTGCTCACACTCACACATACACACTCTCTCTCCCCACCAAAAAGAAGAAGCAGCTAAGTTTTAACTGAAACTAATACAATGAACCACTCTCCACCCACTATCTGAGGGACTCTGGGCAAATTACTTGATTTCTCAAATGCCTCCCTTTTGTTATTTTAAAATGGTGATCATAGTACCCACCTCATAGGGCTGTTGAAAAATTAAAAGAGTAAATTCTTATAAAGATCTTAAAAGGGTGTCTGACATACAGTAAGTGTTCAGTAAACACTAGCCAGTAGTAGTAGTAGCAGCAGCAGTAATAGCGAGGGAGCATGAGTTAGCAGCAGTACTAGTGGTGGTGGGAATAGTAAGTGGGACTCGTTATAGTCAGTAGTCGCAGCAGCAGAAGCAGCAGCAAAGCTCTGTGCTGTAACTATGGCCAAATCTGTCCCAGGTCAAGGAGCCAAATTGTACACAACATCTCCACATGATGCTGCTATTGTGCACAAAAAAACTTAGTATCCCACACTTAAAAGAGTCTGAAAATAACCTGCTCGTTTGCCTTGAAGTTGGATGAAAAGCATCAAGGGTGTTGACACCATGTTACATATTTACGGGTGAGCCCAAGAATGGCCAAGGAACATCTACTTTCTTGAAGTGATGAGAAATAGATCAAGGAATCCCCAGGCCTACGGACAGTCTGCATTCTGAGGGCCTGGAAACAACCTTGCCCACGGGGAGCGCTGTGTTAGCCAAAGGCCTTGCTGTCCAGCTGAGCCAAGAGTTGGCTCAGGAAGGAGGAAGGAAATGGAGTCTCTAAGGTCAACTTTCATCATCTGGCTAAATATTTTGAACTCAGGATTTAATTATTTTTCTTCATGAAGAGAAGGAATGGACACATGAAGAGTAAAAAACATGATAAAGCCTACAAATTGGCTTGTTTTTAATGTTTTACATTAATGTTTTTTGTTTGTTATGTTTTATGTCTTATGTTTAATGAAGTTTAAGAGCTGGGGGAAGAGAGTTGGCTGTGACAAATGACCTGTTGGAGGCTTTTGGTTCCATTACATGTGTTACGTACCAGAGCATGAATGTAAGCTATAACAAAGTGCATTTTCTGTGAAGAAATGGAGATATATTTACAGCGAGGATATTATAGAATATCCTGTTATGTGTCTTCACTGGGAATTTATTTCCCTGCAACAGTATCCGAGACTGACCAGTTCACAGATTTTTTTGCCTGTAATGTGATACAAGCAACTTCACCTCAGAAGAGAGATACGATATTGAACTTCCACCAGCCTGACAATATCCCAGATCCTTGACAAAGAGAAGGAGCCGGTGAAGGAATATTCTCCTGCATCTCCAAAGAGGCTTGTGGCTCCTGGAAACATTGCGGCGTTAAGTCAGAGTCAGAGAAATGGCCTCCATCGCTGCTTGTTCGTGGCTTCTCCTCTCCTTGTTCAGCTCGGCCTCATCCTCAGAGGGGGATAAACTCAATGAGTAACATCTTGCCTGATAACCAAGGAGACGGTGGGGAGCTATTTCTCTCTGGTACTTGTGGTGGCCTGGCTCCAGAGGACACCACCAGACTCAAGGATGAGTTCACTCCCTGGGCTCCCACAAGGAGTACCTCAGTGGAAAAGTTTAAGGAACATTATCTTATCCTATTTTTCTCTCCCTGCCAACAAACATTTGGCAACGGATCCAGAAATCTCTCTCAAAATATCTCATATTCTTCCATATCCTTAGCTCGGTTGTCATCATTCATTGCTCCAAGGAGTGCAGTATTTTCTCCCTATCTGGGCTCATCCTACAGAGAGTCAGGGGACTGCTAAATGCTATTTTTAAAACCTCCAAATTACAGTGCTTTGATCAGAGGAGTTTATTTCTACGTTTCTGTTCAGTGGCGGCCTGCCTCAAAGTGATTTCACGGCCTGAGCTCCTTTGTTCTAGTGATTCTGCAATCCCTTCAGGCAGGAACCGGAAGATTTTTTTCTCTGTAAAGTGCCGAAGAGCAAATAGGTTAGATGTCTCTGTCCCAACGTCTCAACTCTGCCGCTATAGTGAAAGGCAGCCATAGTCGTACCCAAATGACCGTGGCTGTGTTTCGATAGAACCTTATATATGAATACTGAAATTTGAACTTCATATAATTTTTACCTGTCATGAAATCTTCTTGTGATTTCTTTCTTCAACCATTTAAAAATTTTAAAACCATTCTTACTTCAAGGGCCGCGCAAAAACAGGTGGCTGGCTAGATTTGGCCTACAGGTCACCTTTAGTGAGTCTTGTATTAGAGTAAAAAGAAAATCAAGTTTAAAATGTTGTGGCCTGATGATTCAAACTACTTAGAGTTGTGTTGTTTTGTGTTGGCAACTGGACATAAAGTGTTGTCCTCTGCGTTTCTTTCCAACAGGCTCTGGAAATATGGCGGTGTCACATCCCATTGCTGCCAGCACCCCTGAAGGAAGCAATTACGGGGCAATAGGTATTTCCTACAATGAGTCCATTCATTGAAGTATTTCCTAATTCTCCAGAGACTAGGATACAAAGGGCCCTTCAGCCACTACTGACTGTGAGATGGGCAAGGCAGTCATCATGTAGGATTGTCTTTCCTTTATAAGATGATTCGGTTGGGTGATCTGGAAGGCTCCTTCCAGCTCGAACCCTCTCCAGTTCTGTTCTTCTGTGCCAGTCACACGTGAGCAGCATTCCCTATGGTGGTTGCCATTGACTCCCAAGGTCCCAGTGGGGATGTTTTCATACCCAGCCTGAGTTCGGGGTGTGAACAATGTGTCAGAGTCAATGTCAGGGAGTCCGACATCAATTGACCAGCTGTTTCATTCTCAGGTTTCAGTGGAGTAAGGGCGATCGGAAGACTAAGGCTGTGCTGCAGGTGAACATGGCCGTAGCCTGACAATCGTTCATGCTGGCTAACTTCATAATCGAACCTAGTCACTCACATGGCAACCGCCCAGTGTTCATTGCGTGGCCTGAAAGAGACAGAATTCCTGTGGGTCTATGAATGGTTCGCTTAAAATGTCAGGGCAAAGGGGCTGGGAGTCCTTATTCCTGCTCGGGTGTGCTGTACCTTTGAGAAGCATGTGGATTTCATGCAGGCTACTTATTTCCTGCTCTGCAAGAACAGGGTTTTGTTGTGGTGGTGGTTTTTTTTTTTTTTTTAAACTCTCTGAACAGAAGAAATAAAGCGGAAGGTAGGCTCAGCTCATGTGCTCATCAAGCCGCACAAATTCCCATCTGCTCTGGGAAACATTCGCAAGAACACGAGGATTCTTCCTCCCGAGTGTGTTGTTCTCATGATGTAATCATAGATACGGCATGTGGGGGGTTTCGGTGTACAAAGACTTTATCCACGAGCGATGTATAGCTGCTGGATATGTGTGTGCTTACACGGATACGTGGTAGGCGCTATACATAACTGTGCATGTGTATGTTTATGTATTTATGTTCATATTATAAAATATGAAACATGACGTATAAGCATAATCTTATTTTTTGCATCCAAATACTTTAACAGAGCAGATGCCTTTATGTTCTTAATATGTATTTAGCCCTAGAAATAGGCAATTTAAATATAAAACATAGGAGAAGAGGAAAATCAGAAGTCCATTGAGGGGGACTTGAGAGAAAGAACATGTGTTGTGGGTAATGAGTTCATTTTTACCAACACAACATTTTCAAGAATGAGTCAGCACAGTGCTTTTTTGCAGAGAGGAATGGGCTGTACGGGTCCTTCCTAGCTCTGGAAGGCAGATGAGTTTTCTCTGTTTCAGAGGAGTCCAGCTCCAGTCCTGGCAGGCAGATGTCCTCCTCCGATGGTGGGCAGACATGCCAGTCAGACACAGACAGCTCCGTGGAGGAGAGTGACTTCGACACCATGCCAGACATCGAGAGTGATAAGAACGTCATCCGGACCAAGGTACTCCTGGCTGGCCAAACTCTGGGCAAGGGCAGAAAGTTCAACAGTCAAATACACCTTCAGCAGACCTCAGTTTCCCTTATTTTTTTTCCTTTCAAGGGAAACCAAACTTCCCTGAGGGCTTTTGAGATAAAACATGACTACAGACTAAAAGCAATACTCTGCTAATTAGCATTTCCTCCTGGAGGAAGAAAGTGAGAACGTGAAGCAGAACAGAGCAGTTACTCAGGGTCCTCAGGGTCTGGGGGCGCCTGGCCGGCTCAGCAGGAAGAGCATGCGACTCTTGTTCTCTGGGTTGTAAGTTCAAGCCCCATGTTGGGTGTAGAGATTACTTAAATAAATGAAACTTTAAACAACAACAACAAGAACAGCAACACTCAAGGTCTGAAGTGACTGACTGAGGACCATAAGGGAAGAAGGGATCCAGCAGATGGAAGAAAAGATTCAGGGAGGGGTATACCTGCGAAAACTCCCTGGTTCTGCACATATCATCCTTCAGGAGCAAAGCTCACTTCTTTCTGGCATATATTTATCCTACTGTGTTGTAGTCAGTAAGGGAAATGAAAGTAGATTGTCCAGTTTCGATCCTATCATTCGAGAACCACACAGTGGGCATCTCTGAAAACTGAAAACCAGTTCCTGAGATACCGGAAGCATTTGAGACTCCCAATAGGTTTTCCGCATCAGCCGATTCTTACGATTCCAGAAAAAATACTAGGATTTTTATTGAGGTATTGTGGGGGGAAAAGTGAAAGAAAAGTTTTATTAAATAATTTTAATCCCTAGCAAGGGATTGGATTGAAATTTTGTAAAGTTCCCCTTTGTCTCTTCTGCAAAAAAAAAGCCAAATACGGTTTTGCATTCTCTTTTTATTTGGTATCCTAGATGTTCCTTTACCTGTCAGATCTGTCCAGGAAGGACCGGAGAATTGTCAGCAAAAAATACAAGATTTATTTTTGGTGAGTGGATGACTACTAGGACCACAGTTCCCTTAAGTAAAATGAAAGTTTTCTGAGTGAAAGCCACAGTCCCTTACGGTGCCAGTTTCTGTTTAATGAGGCAAAGGCATAGATGTTTCAAGAATTCATGCCACATTCTATAAGAAAAACAAAAATAAACTATGAAAGGCAACCAGCCCTAAACTAAATACATACAAAGTAAAAATGAGAATGATGGTAGAATCCCATATGCTTAGGGAGCACACCAACTCCATTTCCAGAAAGACCACGTAGCAATAACATGTTACTACCTTCCATGAGACACGCCAAACTGGAGCCTTTATGTTCTTAATATGTATTCCGTCTTCTCACCCGGCCTGGCTCTTTGAAGAGCCAGTGATTTCAGGGACTGGAGATCTACAGCATCTCAGAGTAGCTGGAAACCGCCCTGAAAGGAGATGGTACCCCAGCCAGTGACAAATAGACCTGTGGTGGTCAAACACCTAGATGCAGCTTCTCTCCAAACCGAGAGGCTAAGCTGCCTGGCAGGAGACACCCCCACACACATACTCCCCCACCCACGCTCAGAAACCCCAAACTGATGCTGTGACAGCCCTTCCATTCTTTTCTCTGGAAGGACGCCCTTTCACTCGGGTACAGATATTCAAGGGAAGCAAGGAGCAGTGGGGGCCCCATGGAACTTCACAGTGGGACCATCATTTTGGAGCTAAGAGGTATCTTAGAGAGCCACATCCCTTCATGTGAGCCATCTCCCATTACTTACACTCGGAATACTTTTAATCAGACAACAGTCTAAAGAAATAGACCCTCATCCCTAATTTGGGTAAAGCAGAAGCAAGTATTATTTATAGTTTTACCAGTGATTGTAGTAGTGGAACGCTGGAGAGACAGGAACTCTATCATCAGTTTCTAGTTACTTTTACAAGTTAACTAGGGAGTTATGGGTTGGAAGGATTCTTTTTTTAAAAAATTGAGCAAAGATTTCATTGCTAATTTCTTTCTGCCGGCGTAGGAACATCATCACCATCGCCGTGTTTTATGCACTTCCTGTGATCCAGCTGGTCATCACCTACCAGACAGTAAGTGCTGCCCAGAACCCCAGAAGCCCAGCTTTCGTACCGCAGGGAGAGATCTTTGCTATGACTTACAGAGAAAGGTACATATCACTTGAGCTCAGTCCAAGTATTAATTTCCCATTTCAGTTCCAAATGGACTTGTCCTTTGCTTCATCTTTGATGGACCTTTATATCTAGTTCCCAATTGTTTCATCACAGAAGGGCTTGGGACCTCTTGTATCGTTTTGTCACCCAATTCGAACTTATTACCTTAAGCTCCTGCAGCTGTAATATTACCAACTCTATCTGTCATTTACCAGGCTGCACTTCTGAGTATCAAGGGGTAATGAATAGAATAAGTAAAGTTCCAGGCCAAAACAAAGAAACCTGCTGTCTAATTTAGCCTGTGCCCTCTCGTTGAGGGTAAATGTTTTTTATAAAACTAAACACAGCTTTGCAAAACTAATAAGATATTCGAATTTTAAAAATATATAAAATAAGAACTAAAATAAAGTAAAAACAAATAAAGATAATAATTAAAGCAGCTTGAGAATCCCCAATATTCCTTCATAGAACCTTAGGGTCCAGATCACATAATGACCGTCTCTAGCGTTTATTACACACAGAAGGCCTACTTATAAAGGATGAGGCTGACGGTGTTTCTAATTTGATTTCTAATCAAATCACCTGGGGAGCTTTTAAATCCCTGCGTGCAGGCCGTACCCAAACCAAATTAGATCCGAGTCTCTGAGAGTCAAAGCAGGCATCGGTATTGATGAAATCCCCAGCGATTCTAATGTACAGCCAAGTTTGAAAGCCAATGGTCTAATAATATTTAGCCAGTTCCATACTTACTATGCAATGAGGACAAGGACTGTTATGAGGTTTGGGCACCACTACTTATAATGTCAAGATTCTCTGAATACCTCAGGGCCCTGTCAGAAGACAGAGCTGTGTATGGTCTGGGAAGGTTCTTAATGGTAGAGATCGTGATAAATATGGAAAAGTGAACACATACTTCCTCATGTCTACCTGCCCTGTGGTTATCACTTCCACGCACAGAATGGGACAGCTCTGTACCCTCCCGACATGAATCTAGAAAATAGAACATATCATGACAGTCCTAATAAGCCTGTGCTGTGTGAATGTGGCAGATGATGGCCCATCCCCTGCTGAGAAGGGACACTGGTTATATGGTAAACCACTGTGAGCAGTGCCTGCCTTCTGTGATTTCAGGCTGGGCTAGCAGATGGAGAAACGCTGCATCTCCTCTTGATTTTGCAGGTGGCGAATGTCACTGGCAATCAGGACATCTGCTACTACAACTTCCTCTGTGCTCACCCTCTGGGCGTCCTGAGGTGAGCCCTGTCCTCTGGTTGCCCGTGAGGCATTTAGAGATTCCTTTCTGAGTGATATGATGTCAGTTTTTAAAAATACTAAAAACAACCATGGAAAACCACCCCAGTCAAGGTGAAGAGGGATGAAATCTAGAAGTTTTGAGACCAGACGTGCTCCTCTCATTCCTGTTTAGGGGCCTCTGGAGAAATTCCTAAGAATAACCAGCTGAGAAGAGGGTGGGGATGTTTTTGAAAAGATCAGGTCCTAGCTGTGATGACAGGCATCCGTTTGCAGGAGCTGCTCCCATATTAATTCATTGAACAGCCCCCTAAAACGGATAGGATTATCATTACTCCCATTTTCAGATGAAGATGCTAAGGCTTAGAAAGGTAAGGACCCGTGGGAGGTCCCTCAACTGTTAGTGACATCAAGACTGATGTCGAACCCAGGCCTGCTGCCTCCGAGGCCATGCTCTACCCACCGGAACATGGTGAAGTGGAAAGAGCATTCGCCTGGCAGTTGGGAGCAAGGCTTCTTGTTACAGAACTAAACTAGCCTCAGTTTCCTGAAATAAAGCAGCTGGCTATGACCAGCTGACCCTTCACAGTTATAGAGCTGAATATTGACACACATAGCATGGGTCCGTCTATGAGAATTCCCTCTCACAGTGTAGCTGGAACTCTTGGCCAAGCTGCCCATCCTTGGAGCAGCTGTTTTCCAGGATTCATTCCATGCCAGTGCCATCAGGATCAGAGAGGATTGGGTGGGTGTTAGGGAAGCCGATCAGGCATCCCAGAGCAGAAACAGGCACATTATTACAGGCCAGGCCTAAAATAAAAGGGTAAGGTTAAAGATGATCTCTGACAATTTGCCAGTCATGAAATCTGATGATAAGACTGGGCAGAAAATATGGAATGTTGAGAGTACTCATTCATTCATTCATTCATTCATTCATTCTCCAAATCTCTTGGATGGCCTGGACTCTCTCACGGTTTCCCTCTCATCCCTTAGTGCCTTCAACAACATTCTCAGTAACCTGGGCCACGTGCTCCTGGGCTTCCTCTTCCTGCTGATAGTCTTGCGCCGGGACATTCTCCATTGCAGAGCCCTGGAAGCCAAGGACATCTTTGCCATGGTGAAGAGAGGGGGAGTAAATCAGATGTGGGAGTTAGGAAGGGTCATGGTTCCAAACAGTATCTGCAAAGGGGAGGGACATCTGGCTGGATGGTGTGGTGATGGATTCCGTGAAAAGAATAAGAGGAGGCCAGAAGCTTGGGTTTCCAGATTGCATGGCTGTAACACCAATTGCTGTCTTTCCACTGACCACGCTTTCTCCTCTTTCAGGAGTATGGGATTCCTAAACACTTTGGTGTTTTCTATGCAATGGGCATCGCACTGATGATGGAAGGAGTGCTCAGTGCTTGTTACCATGTCTGCCCTAATTACTCCAACTTCCAATTCGGTAATTAGAATTTCCATCAACCACATAGATTTGAGTTAGGAGTCTTGTCCTGGGACAATCCCCAAATGCATGCAAGAATTAAATGATATTTTATGTGAGCTAAAGTGATTTGAGGGCACCTTCTCACAGGGCATCGTTTCCACATGTCGTACCATCTTTTCTCTCTGACCACCATCCAGACTAGAACATTGAATGATGATCCCATGGTTAGATCTGAACATTGAATGATGATCCCATGGTTAGATCTGAACATTGAATGATGATCCCATGGTTAGATCTGAACATTGAATGATGATCCCATGGTTAGATCTGCAGGTGGACAATGGGCTAAGCATTAGACAGCCGGGAGATAGAATCCACCAACAGACATCTGGAAGGTTCCCTCAGTATAATCCGGCCTAACTTAGACTGCTTTGGGTTAAAAATAATAGAAAGCCCAATCCAACTGGATTAAATAGTAAGGACAAATATCAGCTCAACTTCTGAAATTCCAAAGGTGGGAAAGTTTTGGTATTGACTCATCAGGTGGCTCTGGCTCCAATTCTCTGCGACCCCTTGGGTTGGGCTCGGCCTGTAGGCTCATTTTATCCTCAGGCTTTTTAGGAAATTCATCATGGCAAAAATAGCTACAGCCGGTCCTGGCTTCCGTTCTCTACTTCATGATGTTTGGTGGATGCAGGAGGCTGGTTTCCAGGAGCTTTCACTTAAGAGCGAGGAAACTTCTTTGCCAAAAACCTCCAGATAATGTTCTTCCACACCTCAGTAGTTTAAATAGTCATGAGCCCATTCCAGAATTATTCCCTAGTTGCTAGTTAGCTCAAGCATAGGTTGGTACACCAATCATGGTGGCAAAGGAGGGGGATTACCTTTAGACCAATGAGACCCATCCGTGGAACCAGGGGTTGGAGTTAGCTTTGCTGAAACAAATAGGAAAGGCATGCATTTCTGAATCGAATATGGGCCTAAAATATTTGAGTTAGTACTGATGTGCCGTCAAGAGGGAGGAGGGGAAGAGCTGATTTTAATAGTAGGCGATTAATAGTGACCCCCACACTCAAGGATATGAATTTTAAAAATAGTCATGTTTATGTCTGTGTTCTAACCTCTGTCTATAAGCCCAGAACACCACAGAAATTCTCCGTCACATTTAATTTTTTTTAATTAGAAACATTTTTAATAGAAAAAACTACAGAGAACAGTATCAGCCACCACTCAGAACAAATGCCAACATTTTAAAATATTTGCTTTCAATCTACCTTTTAAGAAATAAAACGCTGTGATAAATTTGAGGTTCTTTGAATTGCTTTCCAAACTTATTCCCCTCCCTCCTTCCCCAAAGGCAACAGCTATGGCTAATATTTATCAGTCCAGTTTGTTTTTATAATTTTACTACGTTTGTAGTAAATTAATATTTACTTATCACACCACATTCTGCAACTCTTTTTCATCCAACAATATGTTTTCAAAATTTTGCAATATTGAATCAAGCACATCCAGTTCATTCCTTTTTAAGGACTGTCGTCTTCTGTAATAAAAACATGTGCACTGCGTTTATCAGTTCCTCTACGGAACACCGGCCGGGTGTTGCCGATGTGCTGCGATTGCAGACAGCGCTGCAGCGAACACCCTTACACAGTCCTCTTTGTGCACACGTGAGAGAGGTTCCCTGGGACACCTAGACGGAGAATTTTGGAGTCACCTGGTTTATGCATCCTCCATTTTGCCAACAACTTCCCAGTTTCTACAGGGTATGAATTCCTACTCCCACTAGCTGCCTGGGAGTTTGCATTCCCCTCCATCATCATGAATGTGTCATTGTCCAACATTTAACTGTTTTGCTACATTCTCGAGTAATACGGGACGCCACGTTTAATTTCTAACTGTTTACCATTCCTCGGCTGTAAAGCTATCTATGAGCGGCAATCAATGGAGATCCATTTCAGGGCGCTGATAAGGACCGTCGACGCCCACCTAGGATTCTTTTTCTTGTCCCAGCCCCCTAACTGTCACCAGCATGGACCCCTGTTATAGCTGCCGACCACCAGCATTTACACGCAAATTCCCCTGCACGTGGGGACAGTTATTTATCATGTCCTCAGATACCAGGCTTCCGCGAACCGGAGCAGCCTGGGCGGGGTTAGAAGCCGAGTGTGTGGGGTCCGGCTAGAGAACGTGCCCGCGGAGGCCCGGAGGCTGTCGGGTCGGAGGTCTCCACCGCCTAAGAGCGCAAATACTCCGGGGCCTGAAGGCAAGGGGTTCCCAAGCCCCCGAGGAACTGCCTGTCGCCTGTCGGATGCTGATTGTCCGGCTCGTCCCGTGTGCCCTCAGACACCTCCTTCATGTACATGATCGCGGGGCTCTGCATGCTGAAGCTCTACCAGACGCGCCACCCGGACATCAATGCCAGCGCCTACGCGGCCTACGCCTCCTTCGCGGCGGTCATCACGCTCACCGTCCTCGGAGTGGTGCGTCCCCCCCCGCCATGGCCTTCAGCCCCGCTTTCCAAGCGCGCGCCCTCAGGGGTGGGGGGGCGGGGGGGTTCCGTTGTTTGTTTGCTGGACCTCAGGGGAACAGGTTTGAATGAATCACAGTCCTTGGTTCCTGATAGGCGGCCATCGTGGGTTAATTCATGGGATTTTATGGACTTAATTAAGAGCTAGTTAGCTCTTATACGGTACGAGGCACCTGTAAGGCCAGCCCTGCAGAGTTGCGCTGTAAAGCTGGGACCGGACTCAGGAGAGACTGGCGCAGAGGCTGCAAGCTGATTGGAGAGACAGACGGAGCGGAATGTGCAGGGACACATGTGGGTCGTGTGCAGTTACTTGAGGAACATTAGCCCCCAGCCCTACACCTGTTGCCCCTTCGCTGTGGCTGTTCGGTGCCTCCCCGGTGTCTTCCCTCTCCCCTTGTATTTGGCCAGGTAGCCATTCGTTCTGGTGCAGTAAGATCCCTGTGAGCTCACAGAAGTGGGGGGACACTGCAATGCATGCACAGCTGGGGTTTTGACTCCGTATGCATACGTGAGAGACAATGATTTTCATGAGTTCTGTGGGGAACATCCCAGAGGAAGGTAACTTCCATCTTTACTCCTAGGTGTTTGGAAAAAATGACCTGTGGTTCTGGGTCATCTTCTCTGCGATCCATATCCTGGCGTCCCTGGCCCTGAGCACCCAGATCTACTACATGGGTCGTTTCAAGATAGGTGAGTCACCTGTTACTCTACACTGAACACACTGATGAGCGTACCCCAAGAAAGCGTTGTCTTTGCTCACCCTAAACAGAAGCGTTGCTGGTCATCAGGAACATGTGCTCTGAATTCTGTGTGTTTAATAACTTCCTCTCCTGTGTAGGATCACAATGAGCTCTTGCCACTAGTTCTCGTTTCAACCGAGAACTGGGCTCGCCGTACCCCAGGCTGAGGCCGACTTCCAGCCCCAAGTCCCAGGGCTTTATAACTCACGGAACGCTGAAAGTGTGTTTCAAGAATGATGTCATCACGCCACCCATTCCACATACAGGAATCGTTTTCAGTCTGTAGCATTTAAAAGGAGCGTTTCCCCGAGTAGGCTAAATGGTTACAAAGAATTATATATTACATAATTATATATTGTTTTCAAATTCTGGGACTGGATCGAATGTTTTGAGACTTACCATTCTTAACAGGCAGGACCCCTGCTGAACTCCCCCCAATAATGTAAACATATCACATTAGAGCACTGACGGCTCCGTGGAAATCAGCTTCTGATATGCTGCCGTCAGTCACTACATGCGGGAACAGATTTGAGCCATTGTAGAGCATTACATTTCCCCAATCCTTTTAAGGGCCAGGAAGTCAGACTTAAAATATTCTTAAATATTCTTTTGTATATTTCAAGAAAAATATTTACATATAAACATAGGCCCATCCCTAATATTTGCAGAGCCCAAAGCAAGATTGTAAATAAAAGTCCACATATCGGGGCGCCTGGGTGGCACAGCGGTTAAGCGTCTGCCTTCGGCTCAGGGCGTGATCCCGGCGTTATGGGATCGAGCCCCACATCAGGCTCCTCCACTATGAGCCTGCTTCTTCCTCTCCCACTCCCCCTGCTGTGTTCCCTCTCTTGCTGGCTGTCTCTATCTCTGTTAAATAAATAAATAAAATCTTTAAAAAAAAAAAAAAAAGTCCACATATCATATGTGTAAAAATTTTGAAGTTGTAAAGCAGACTAAAAAAATCTATTAAATACATGGAAAGAAGAAAGGAAGGAAGGAAGGCCGGCCAATGAACTGATAAATATAATATGCCTTCTTCACAACTGAGAAGGTCCAGGTCCAAATTTAAAATTGTCAGTTCCTCAAGAACACTCCAGAACATAGCTGATTATGAGAGCTGGTCCCCAGGCTCTACCTGTCTTTTCTTTCCTCTCTGGGTCTGTCCTGCATCATAAGGGGTCTCACAGATATGTACATGGACATTCTCGCCCAACATCCAGTTGGCCACTCCTTGCCCCGAGAGGTGCCCACTCTAGCAGCGCTGTCTGCCCTCGGGAAGGTCGACGGAGGAAGGGAGTTACACAGGCTCTGTGAGCGGACTCAAGTCCATCTGGGCAGGGAATTCTGGGGTCTGGGAATTCAGAATGTGGCCCAGAAGGGGGAATAGTTCCCTCGCCCGGCAGACCCCTCACTCACTGGGGAGCGAGGGCCTTTAAAATATGGCCAGGTCTAAGAGTGATTCTACATAAACAAGTAGCTTTAAGATTAGAAAGCTGAATAAAACAATCTTGACAATTTAATTTTCCCCATGGGCACAGTCAGATTTGCCCTTGGCTTTGACATAGCCAATGTACCTTCAAGTTGCCCAGTGGAAGCATCGCTAACTGGACGTGCAGAGCATTTGGTTTGGGACTCTGGTCATGCCCCAACCTCCAGACTCAAAGGTGAGGGAAGTCATACAAAGTCAACTTTGAAAAGGAAAATAATTTGAAGCACGGTTGTCTGGCTGCTCCCAGGTTCTCCCAGAGTTAGAAAAATAAACTTGAATACAGATACATGAGACGGTAGTGACCATGAGTAATATATAAAGGAGATTTTAATATATTTATACCACTTTTGCCCCATACAATTTTGCCATACTGTATTAGTTTACCTTCTTAAAAAGGAGAAATGTAATGTCTTATATTATGACCATGTAATAGTCTAGACGGTCTCAACAGGAAAAAGATGTCACATACAAAGATGGGGGATTTAATCACAAAGGGACCATTTATAAGACAAGGTCGGTGTAGAGGAGAATGAATGGGGTAGACTGGCAACCTGGAGTCAGAAGCAGGAAAGCCCAAAAAGGACAGGGAGGGAGTGCTTACCAAAACGTGGAATGAGGAAGCCACTCTAAAAGGAGCAGTGACCTTTAGATGACAGACATGAGGCAGTCTGAGGCAACGTCACAAGGAGGGCACCAGGTGGAAAATACTCTTAGCTCACTCTCCTTCCTGAGCCCCTCCAGTCCCCTGCTGGGGTTTCCCATTGTCCAAATCCATGCAGTGGGAGCAAATCCACTTACAGGGTCCTGCAGTCAGCCTCCTGGGGACACGGTGCAGGACAGAGGTGTGGCCAAGGTAAATGGAGGACAGCCAGTGTGTAACATCACTGAGTATGTTCAATTTCTCTACCCAGGGAGTCTTCCTCAAGTGGTCACAGATTTACCAGCATCTAAAGGAAAATGTGCCATTCTGTGGTGACGATGGTCACAACTAAATTTAGTCCAAAGACAGGAAGTTGGGTTAGTGGACAGTGGCTCAGTCAACTCTGAATTCCCAGACTCTCTGCCCATTTTTTAAGCTGCCTCTGCTTTCTAGAATGACATACACCCTTCTCTGTGGCCCTCAGGCCACACCTGAAAATGAACGTGGACACAGGAAAGGCAGCAGTGATGGGGCAGAGCATTTCATAAGGAGGGCAGAAACCGTAGAGCTACTTGCCCAGGTCACGACTGTGCTACCAGAGCCTGAGAAAGCGACGTCAGGCATTGCTCATGAGAGAGGACGGATTGCACACTGCAAGTGGTACCCAAAGGAGACGTCCGCTTCCCTCTTTGAGGAATAGTAGACTTGGGAATGTTTGAGCCAGGCAGAAAGATTCTGTGTTCTCTATGATGAGCAAACGTTACTTTTTTAAATTGGAAAATACAATGAAAGTCATCGTTTTGAGAGAAAAATAAAATGACCAGTAGTTTACCTGTTTGGCTACCTTCTTATATCATTTTCTTTTCTCATTTCTTCTCTGCTTCCCACTGATTCAGATGTGTCTGATACAGGTAACGTTCAGCCACCCTTCCCAGGGTTCTCGGTGGTTTTCTTAACAAAGCAACCCGCCGGGCTGTCCTGACAGCTCTGCTCCCTGAACGCCCCTTCCAGATGGGGCAGGATCAGTGTGGGGAGGGGAGCAGAGAGGGCCTCAGAGGCAGGGATTTACTCCAACCCAGCCTGCCCCGAGCCTCTTCTGGGCTATGGCACGGACCCACCCCTCCTTCCTCCATCCCTCAGTATATCCGGTCTCCTGAAGTCTGGTT
Source organism: Ursus maritimus (assembly GCF_017311325.1). Lineage (NCBI taxonomy): Eukaryota > Metazoa > Chordata > Mammalia > Carnivora > Ursidae > Ursus > Ursus maritimus. The sequence continues at coordinate 57,227,790 of NW_024426552.1, forward strand.
ACATTGACCCCAGGGGTAAACATGAAGAGGAACAGCATTCACAACAGAGCTGGGGTCCACCCTCACGGAAATGCTTGCTTTGAGCAGACCCCAGCCTTCCCGTGGTGTCTGCAGGGTAGACAGTTCACAGAAAGACAGCTCCACTTGTGACCCTGACTCTGTTCATACAACAATCGTAACACACACACTTGCTGTGTGTCATCCTACGCTTTTGAAGGATTGTATTTAAAAATTCTTTCCTATCTTTTTCTCACCATCTTAACGTACATCCCCTGGATTCCGGCTTCAGTACAAGTTTAGACCTTCTGAACATGCTTCGTAGACTTCAGTACCCTCGGGTTCAGTTCTTACTGACTTAAAACCACATGGAGAAATACAGATGAGAATTTTTGCAAGCTAGGATTCCCCACCCTCTAGAGAGAGGTCTCTGCTCTGAAGGAAACAGCCCTGGAGTAAACTACAAAGGGACTCTTAGCGGAGCAGGCCGCGGCAGGGCTGGCCAGGCACCCAGACTACTGGGGAGCGCAGTTACTGTGCCCACCGCACTTGTCTTTCTGCGGGGTGACGCTTGCCTCTCGTTGCCTCACGGGACAGCACCGTTTTTTAAGGGCAACATGTATTGCTGACCTATTAGCCGTGCAAAGCGTAAGGTGAAGGCGACATCATCTTGGCCCTCAACGCTTGGGCCCTATGGGAGTATTTGGTATGACCTCTGACTCGGCCTTACCATGCGGTTGTGTCATCGGCAGACTTGGGGATTTTCCGACGGGTCGCGACGGTGTTCTACACGGACTTCGTCCAGCAGTGCAGCCGGCCGCTGTACATGGTACGTGCTTGCTCCCGTGTGCCTTGGCCTTCTCCCAGGGAGCCGGCGAACGGGAGGGGGCAGCGCGGGGCGGACGCTCGGGTTCCCTGAATCAGAGAGCCAGATGGCCCCGGGTGGCTGAGGTCCAGTTAGGGGGAAGGAGCATGTTACTCTTCTGGCTCATGAAAACCAAGCTGGGCTGGGTCTATTTTTATACATGAAATGATGCTGGTGTATAAAGAAAACATATGTGTATTGCATAGAAAACTACTCAACGGTGACAATTGCTGTGGGGAAGAATCAAGGATCGAGGCAGGGTGTTGGTGTATAAAATCATCCCAAGGGGTATGATTATTTCACTTGGGGAAAGGAGAAGGGCACCCACTCAGTAATTGTACCGGGATAGCAGGCACAAACCAGGCCTGTCTCAAGCAAACGGGGCACCTGTCACTCCAGTCGCTTTCAGTAAGAACTTACACTTTCCACATTTTGATTTTTATACATCGTTTGATTTTTGCAGGGGGCAAGAATAATTTTTCAAAACTGTGGTTATTACTTAGTGGTTGAAACACAAGTCCTAAAAATTCAACATCACTGTTTTCGGTATATTATACATCAATACACGGAGCAGAGGGGTTGGGGCCCTGGTCCCAACTCTATCTTGGCTCGCTGGCCAGCGACCTTAGGAAGGCCACATAGGTCCCGTGAGCCACGGCCCCACCCTTTATAGACTGCTGTGACCACAACTGGTGATGCTGTTTGGGCCTGGCGCACAGGAGTTCACTAAGTACCTTCTACTAGTTTTCGATCTAAAGCTGTTTACGTAAAGGAGTATGAGAGTGTTTCGGCCCTCTAGAGCTTGGGCAGGAGCTATAGGCACTAAAAATTGAGGGGATTGGGGCTGAATGGTTTTATTCACATGAGAACTGAAAAATCCAGTAGGACCTGGGAGTATTTTGAGAGTTAAGCGTACTTGAGCTGTGAGCCAGGAAGAGCAATTAATGTTTTGTTTGTTTGCTTGCTTACATTAACTGATGCAGGCTGTCTTTTTTTTCCCCTAATAGACTATTTTTTTAGAGCCGCTTATTAGGTTCACAAAAAAATTGAGCAGAAGATACAGAGATTTCCCATCAATCCCTTCCCCCACCCATGCACAGCCTCCCGCACTCTCAACACCCCCAAGCAGAGCTGTACATTAGTTACAGCCCATGTGGCTACACGGACACATCAGCATTATTCCAAGTCCTAGTTTGCAGTTCACTCTGGCCGTTGTACATTCTTTGAGCTTTGACAAATTCGTAACAACAAGATTCACCATTTTAAAATCATACCAAGTAGTTTCCCTGCCCTAAAAATCTTCTGTGCTCCCCCTGTTCTTCCTCCCCCCTCAGGCCCCCCCCCCATGCCTGGCAACTACTGATCCTTTTACTGTCTCCATAGTCTTGCCTTTGCCAGAACGTCATATAGCTGGAATAATATAGAATTTAGCCTTTTCAGATTAGCTTCTTTCACTTAATAATAGGCATTTAAGGTGTTTCCGTGTCTTTTCGTGGCTGGGTGGCCCATTACTTTTTAGCACTGAATACTACTCCGTGGTCTGGGTGCATTACTGCGTTTTGTTTATCCATTCACCTGCCGAAGGACAATTCGTAATTTGGCAATTACAAGTGAGGCTGGTATAAAAATGTGTGTGCCGGGCGCCTGGGTGGCTCAGTTGGTTGAGCATCTGACTCTTGATCTCAGCTCAGGTCTTGATCTCAGGGTCATGAGTTTGAGCCCCACGTTGGGCTCTGCAATGGGCTTGGAACCTACTTAAAAAATAAATTCGTGTGCAGGTTTTTGTGTGGGCTTATGTTTTAAACTCCTTTGGATAAATACCCAGGAGGGCAGTTTCTGGATCATAAGGCAAAAATATATTTAGTTTTCGAAGAAACTGTCAAATCATCTTCCAGAGTGGCTGTACCATTTTGCACTCCCCCCAGCAGTGAATGAGAGTTCTCGTTGCTCCACATCCTCGCTACATTTGGTGGGGTCCATGTTTCAGTCTTTCTGATAGATGAATTCATTTTTTTTAAATGAAGATACTTCCTCCAAACCAGATGGATCACCCACTAAGAGAATCACCACTTTTAAACAGTCGACGAGGCCATGCAAATTTAAGTATAACCAGATACCACCTTAAAGTTTTAAGTTTTAGGCAAAGGTACAGGACCAGACTGTGACTTAATCTCTATCAGAGCCATTTTCCTTTGAGATGGACCTTTCCTATTTTCCCCACTACCAATATCTCTAGTGTTGAGGCTGTGTGTTTAGAGACCAGGAGCCTGGAAGCTGCAGGGCCTCCTTGGAGCCAGAGTACTGGGTAGGAAACCAGAGCCTCCCAGGTGAGTCCCAAGAGCTTTCTCGTGGCCCACGAAGTAATACTATGCAGGGGACAGCAGGAGCAGAACGGTTTTAACTACTGAGTCAGCTGCACACACGGCCAACCTGCTCACCGAGGAGTGGGCCGCAGGTGCCCAGCTACCCCAAACACTGGGGGGAAACAGTAAGAGTCGGGCTTTACTCACCACATCTTCTTTAACGAAGTCACGTCCGTTCAGTCCCGGGCCGTGCTGTTTGTTCTCTAGGGGATTAGGGCCCGACTGCCGGGGCAGCTCCCTGAGAACCGTGGAAACTCTTCCACTGGGCAATTGTTTTCCTGTAATTGATGCTTCCCCTGTGGTAGGTTAAAAGAAAAGCAATGTGTGCAGCCTCTCATTTGATGTTTTCTTACCAGGACAGAATGGTGCTGCTCGTCGTGGGGAATCTGGTTAACTGGTCCTTGTAAGTAGTCTTAGAAAGACACGTCTTTTCTCTTTGTTGATGTCTGTAACACTGTGGTTTCGCTTTCCTTGGCTGTTATTTTTATAAAGAAATCTGAAACTAAGGTGAGTGTAGGACTGCACTTGCCCTAGGGACTTGAAAGAAAGATATTTTTCCTCCTGCAAAGAATGCACTAGGAAGCCTTGTGTACCACCAGTGGCCTCGTAAAGCGTTGAGTTCAACGCACTGATGCATTGAGTTCATTTGCTCAGCAAGACCAACATCAAATTTGTTATCTATGTCGATAGACTACGTAGGTAGATGATGGAGATTATGCCAGTAGATGTACAAATGAAGCATAGTTTTAAATTCTTGTAGAACTCTCCATAAACGCTACCCTGCAGACATCTCCCTTTCTTACTATGTGTGTGTGTGTACAAGTCTCTTTCCTATCTATTTCTTTCCCTATAGGTCTCAATCTTCCTACCACACCAACATCCTTCTTCTTCCTCTTTCCCTTCATTATCATCTTGGCCTTTTTTCTTCAAATGGCTTCAAAATAGAACAGTACAACAGACATATATTTTGCTATCTGTAACTATTTTATACAACCTGTTCTCAATTTTAAAATGTGAATAAGTGAGGTATTTTATTAATCCCTCAAAAAAATCAGTGAGTTCAATTGCTTTTATTCGTGGCTCTTAGCTGATGTGCTATCAAGGTCCATGACCTCTGATAGAAAGATAACTCCCTATCCCTGCCCCCCTTTAAGACATGAAAGGAATGGAAGAAGAGGCACACCTTCAGGGGAAGCCAAAATCTGATCATAAGAGTTCAAATCTTATTTGGGGCATAGGCTTCTGGAAAAATCTTCCCATAATGTTGCCACCCAGGGATTGCTTCCTGTGAAGGACCCCTCCTTTCGTAGGGATACATCGACGTGGGTGATTCTTGGCAGTGCTCACCTTGGTGCTCTTCCTGACCACTCTTTGTGGGCAGACCCCACAGTCCTGATGACTGTAAGACAGGGTGCTGGGTGCTGGAAGGAGGAAAGGGACCAACTGCTTGATAAAGAGCAACCGATAACCATGTCTCCAGAGCTCACAATCACCTGGCTTGTCCCTGCCTCTCATGTGACCAAAACCAAACGCATGAACTGCTCGCAAGACTAGGTGAAAGCCTCTCTTTTCTTACACAGGAGCTCTTTGGGCACCAGGCCCGCAGGGATGAATGAGGTGTGATGACACACCAACACTATGAGAGCCTGGTAGGGGGTTACCTTCCTCTTTGTTCCGCCATCCTGTTTCTCGTGGACATTAGAAGACATGGAGTGACTTATATGAACCTTGAATGTTATTTTAAAAGGAATCACACTCATACGATCATGAGGAAGAATGGTGTGTGTACATAGAGAGAGATGTATGTATGTGTGTATATATATATATATATATATATATGTAGGTAAACACACACAGAATGAGAGAGAGAGAGAGAGATAAACCAAATGTGGCAAATGCTAATAATGGATGAATCCAAGTGAAAGATGAAAACAAGAGATTTTGGTATATTGAAGAATTCAAATTCTGGGAGGAGGAAATTTCCTGTATTATATAGAACAAAGTTGGTTGGAATACAAGGGTAACAAAAAGTTCATTAATAACAGCTTTACACTTCAAATACTAGGAATAAACTTTGAGAGACAGGAGGATTCTTTCTGCAGAAAATTTAATTACCTTATTAGGAGACATAAAGGAAAACTTAACTGAACAAAGAGAGATGTCGTGCCCTGGCTGGGAATTAACTGTTGCAAAGATATTCATTCTCAAGTTAATGCATAAATTTCGACTTAAAATTGGAATTAAGTTAATAGGATTTTACTCTGAAATTATTTGCCTACTTAGCACAAAATTTCCAAAGGTCTCTGCAAAAGAAGATTAATGGAAGGAAGGAAGGGCAGAGGAGTATAGTGACCAGTCCAGTTTTATCCAATAGGACTTTCTGGAATGATATCAATGTTCTACATGGCATTGTCCCATACAGTAGCTAATAGCCAAATATGGTTACTGAACATTTGAAATGTGGCTAGTGTGACTGAGGAACTGAATTTTCAATTTTATTTAATTAATTTAAATTAAAACAGCCACATGTAGTTCCCATGTTGGGTAGTGCAAGCTAGCCTAACCAGATAATCTAACATACTCTAAAGTAATAACACAGTGACCCAAAATTCGAAATCAGAAACAAATTAGCGAAGCAGCATGGAGAGGATAGAAATCCAACTGTGTGTGTGTGTGTGTCTATATTCATTAAAAACAAGCTTTTCAAACCAAGGACATGGAAAGGGTTATATAATAAAGAGTTTTATTATAACTGAATAGAAATTTGGAACATGCTAAATGCTAATACTAAACCCCAACCAAAATAAACTTCAGTGTTAATTTAAAAACCATAGACGGCTAGCAAAAATTTGATGTGTCGAGCCCATTTTTGAGATAATTCTACTTCTAGTAATCTAGTCTCATGAATTAATCTTAAATGCCGAAAGAAAGAAAGAAAGAAAGAAAGAAAGAAAGAAAGAAAGAAAAGAAAAGCAAAGCACAGCACAGCACGCCGTCTGAAGGTATTCCTTTATCCATTGCCGTGTTGTTCAGAATAAGGAAAAGCCGCAAGGCGCCAGGAGGAAAGATGACTGTGATACTTCCACTTAGGGGAAACTTACAATCATCAAAAATGCAAGGTCTGAAGGAGGTGTGGTAATTTGCTTAGGTTAAAACTTTAATTCCCCTCCTCGCCAAAATGAAGGGGGAAGTGAAAAAGCCAAGAATGTTACAAACCCACCTTTATGCCCACAAAGTCATTCCTCCTCACGCTCAGCGCGCTCTTTGGACTCCTCTACCGGCCCCGGGACTTCGCGTCCTACATGCTGGGCATCTTCATCTGCAACCTGCTGCTCTATCTGGCCTTTTACATCATCATGAAGGTAAGCGTGGCTCTGGGGGGCCCCCCGCCCGCAGCCCCGGGGACCTGCCCACGCAGGACCCGCAGCGCCGGGCATCCGCTTCCCACCCACAGCTCCGCAGCTCCGAGAAGCTCCTCCCGATCCCGCTCTTCTGCATCGTGGCCACCGCTGGGATGTGGGCCGCCTCGCTGTACTTTTTCTTCCAGAATCTCAGCAGCTGGGAGGTAAGAGAGCGGTTTTCTTTGCAAAGAAATTGTTCTCCCTCCATCTCGCCTTTTGGACCTTCCTGCCTCCCTCTGTCCACGTGCTTGTGGCTGTCTGTCTTCGAAATGAAAGCTTTCTCTAGAACGGGTGGAGTGTCCTACCCACGCATAAATGGCATGCCGTCCTCAGGCTCAGGGCAGCGCCTGGTCAGCGTGCGGGCTCTCTCCACGTGGCAGAATTGATCTTCATGACGGGTCTTCTTACGTTCCCCCCCCCCCCAAGGCTGTTTAACGCGTGCAGAAACCTTGATGAGGGTGTGTTCTTCTCACAATCCGCGTCCATACAGATACCCAGCTGCCGGGGTTTATAACTCCGCGCAGGGAGCGGAAAGCCGAGGCCTGGAAAATCAGGGCTACATCCGGTCCCAGAGAAGCCTCCGCTCTCCAGCACTGTAACCAATTTTAGAACATTTTCATCACCCAGAAACAAGCCTGTGCCCGCTGGCTGGCGCTCCGCCTTTCTCCCTCACGCCTTAGCCATAGGCAACCGTTAATCTGTCTTCTGTCTCTAGAGCTCTGCTTGTTGTGGACATTTCTCATCCACAGATCACACAACGGGTGCCCTTTGAGTCTGGCGTAGGCATTCACCCGTGTGGCGGCATGTAGCCCTGTCCATCCCTGTTTATTGCCGAGTAACACTCCCCTGTGCGGAACCCGCCCTTCTCCTCTATCATCAGCTGATGGATGCTTGGGTTGTTTCCACTCCTCGGCTCTTACAAACGCTGCCCCCGTGAACATTGTGCACAGGTTTTTGTGCGTTCTCATGTCTTCCTGGAAGCTCATTCTGAGCCAGGCATCTAGTAGCCTTTTTGCAGCTTTCTGGATGTCCGGCCCTCTGCACGGTTGAGCTGCGGGAATGCTCACCCACGTCCTGCCTCACCTTCCTCCAGGGCACCCCAGCTGAATCCCGGGAAAAGAACCGGGAGTGTATCCTGCTGGATTTCTTTGACGACCATGACATCTGGCACTTCCTCTCTGCCACTGCCCTGTTTTTCTCATTCTTGGTGAGTTTATACTTTTTTTTTTTTTTAAGAAATATACTTTTTTAAAAAGACTATTCATTTATTTGAGAGAAAGAAAGAGAGAGAGAATGAGGGGGTTGGGGGGAGAGCCGCAGGCAGAGGGAAAAGCAGACCCCGCTGAGCAGGGAGCCTGATGCAGGACTCCATCGGCACCCTGGGGTCATGACCTGAGCCAAAGGCAGCCACTTAACTGAGCCACCCACAAGCCCCTATTAGCACCTTTTTGTGAATTTCTTCTTCTTCACATCCCATACTTTGTCTTTTCCCCTGTTACCCTTTTGTGTTCCTCTCCAACTTCCCTTTCCAATTCCTCGTTGTAATTCAATATACAGATTATTGTATTTCTTATGTTGTATCCTTCAGTTAGATCTTTTTCGTTTTCCTTTTACTCTCCAATATTTTAAGACAGAGTGACAAAATGATTTTTTCTGAAATGGCACAACGTCTGGCCTGAATTGGTTGTTAGAACTCACGTGCCCTGAATCGCGCCAGGAATCACTTGGCACTCACTCACATTTGGGTAACATTACATGATTCCTTCTTGTGCTACCCTCACATTCCTCCTCCTCTTCCAGTCTCACTGAATCTCTTACAAATATTTTACAAATTCCTAGAGAGCTCAGGAGAGTAGCCAGGCCTCTGCTGCTTCTCACCAGTCAGCCCCAGATCTCGCCTATAATCCTTCCATTTCTTGCGGCCCAAATACCTTTCCAGAAGCTATGCGTAGCCTAACAACCTTGGATGATCACTCCTGGCATCCTTTCATGCTCATTTAGAGACTTTTCCAAATTAAAAGTGCTTGGTGCCTGGACACGGATTCTGCAGGCAAGTAACAACGCGGCGGGACCTGTGCTCCCAGCACTGCCCGGGGTGCGCGCGCTGCCGCCGCACAAACTCGAGAGTGGAGCGGGGCTGCCCCCTCGTGGCCAGCTGGGGAAGTTCAACAATCTGCCTGAACCTCGCTCCTCGCGACTTTTGTTTCTGATAAACATTTTCATTAGAGAGACAAAGACAACAAAAGTGGAGTGAAAGTTCCCACGTGAAGAGAGTGGTGGCAGAGGAAACTAAAAATGGCGGAGGCGTGTGCATTTCTTGTGTAGCAACAGTCTATGCAACAAGACTTCCTTTCCTCTAGATCTTCAGCCCAATGCCCCCTTCTAAGTGATGACTTCTCTGGCCACCCTATCAGCGCTTTTTTACCTTTCCCCACCCCATACTTCCTGCGTTTCCTCCATAGTTTAGTTTTCGTTACTGTTTTTGCTACATATTATTACCTAGTACACTGCACTTAGCACACCTCACTAGCGTGCTATCCTGCACTCACGGGTTTGCTTCATGTCTGAAGCTGTCTCTCAAATGTAAGGGCCAGAAGGGTAGGGAGTTTTGTCTCTTGTGTTCCAAACTATATGTCTGGCATTTAGAATAGCACATCATAGACCCTTGATAAACACTTGAATGAATTAATAAATACACCATGTAATCCTAGTAATTGCCGGTAGAGAGCGCTGCGTTGCAGAAAGCCGTAGGGGACAGAAAGGCAAGGAAGGGCGCTGTCTCCTCAGCCTGCGTGAACCTCGGAGAGAAAGTAGGGGTTTACCGTGGCTGTGACTGTGCATCCCCTTCACCTCTCTGCCTCTCTCGCTCCAGGTTTTGTTAACCCTGGATGATGACCTGGATGTGGTCCGGAGAGACCAGATCCCTGTCTTCTGAGCCTCCAGCTTTAAGAGAGGGGGAGGGAGCAGTCGATCTTGGTGCTGTTTCATGAAAATACAGGGACTGCGGCAAAGTCACCACTGCCAAACGCTCCACTCCCCCTCTGTCAAGTCAACTCTGCGTGCGTTCCCACAGGAAGGAGAGGGGCTGGAGGGACACTCAAGCCTGCAAGAAGGGAGGCAGAGGGGAAGCCACGGTACAGCCAGAGGCAACCCTGAAGAGTCAGGAGACTCCCATCCCCTGTTTGCAGCCTTGAGCTAGATGTGGACAAAAGCTGCATCAAAGTCAACTCACTGTCTCGGGACCCCTCCCAGCCTCCCCCGAGATTTGCCAGCAAGGGCAGAGCAACGCTGCACTCTTTGTCCAGCTGCCTCCAGGCCCAGAGAGGCCAGCAGCTCTGGTCTCCTGCCCAGACACCACAGGTGTGGTCCCCTCTGCACCTCCACAACCTGCTGCTCCAGACACCCCAGGGCACCAGCTCTGTCCCCGAGGCCCGGGGATCTGAACCCAACCCCCCTACCCAACTGGGATAGATATTTTAGTAGGACCAGCTAGTCACCTCCTTGGAAGGGATGCTGTAGTGTCCCCCAGGTTCCTGGCCCCATTAGAAGGGCTCTGGGTTGGGCTTTGTCACACACTTATCCTCACAGGTGGCTGTCTCTGGGACCAAGGCTTGGGTGCTTACCTACTTCTTAGTGTCTTCATCTCACCGCTGAGTGTCGACCCCACAACTCAGGCTCCTCTTTCTTGGGAAGGCCTTGTTACCCCACCAGCTGCAAGGCAGAAGGGGAAACAGGAAAACTCTTCTAGCAGCAGGAGAGCAACAACCGACAGGGCCGAGAGACTGGTGGCATCAGCATCAAGCAAACAGACCTCACTCTAAGGACATGGGCTCCTGGGGCAAATGCAGCAAAGGCGAAATTGCTTCCTCCTGCCTCCAATTCAGACGGCTCAATTCTGTGCCCATATCACCTGTGGGGAATAAAGAATTCTCTAACCAGGGGCACAGCACTGGGGGTCCTCCACCACCAACCAAGCCCCCTACCTTCCCTTTATGCAGATCAGGGGCTCCAGATTTTCTCCCTGAAGTTCTCCAGAAGTAACTCTCAGGGTGAACACATTTTACTCATCCTCCTGAGCTGTGAAGAGCAAGCCAACTGAGGATTGTCTTTTGGTTGCACCTGGTTCTCATTCTCTCCCCAGTAAGGTGTTGCAAAGCTCAGCGTCCCACTTCTCTCACACCGTCTGGCAATTCTGCTCCTGACGAGCCCCAAGTGGACCAAGCACCCTCATTACCTGGAGTGAGAGGCAATCAGAAAAGAGACATACGAATGTGTACCCCATATATATTTGCCTGTGAAACTGAAGTCACCTGTCACCTCTGCTTTCCCGATCATTCGAGAAATGGATAATATTTTTTAAAATATTATTCTGTCTCTAAAATATTTGCATAATGTTCAAAATCATATTTTGGAAGTTTGAAAGGTTTAAAAACACAATGATGCTTTTAATGACACTTTTTGTGATTTGTTTTTCTAAAATGCCCCCAAATTCATATTTGGTTTCCTGCTATTCTTTATTCCTTAAAACCTGTTGGCTTCCATGGGCCCCATGAAGGCCACCTATTAAATGGTGTTGTTAGTCTAACATCTAAAACAAATGTCAAATCTGTTTAACTATGGCATATTTGATCTAATTGTTTTATTTTAATGCACTGGTTTCAAAAAAAAAAAAAGATGCACTAAGGCAATGTGGATAAAGTCTGTTCGAGTGGCCCTGTGGTCCAACGTGAATAAATTGTGAGATGCATTACCCGTGCAGTCGCTTGTTTGGGAAATGCGTCCGTGGGAATGGGGCGGGGGCTCTGAAACAGGTGGGGCTGCCGAGTTCTTGACTGTGTTCCCGTCGTGTCTGTACTGTGCTGTAAACTCACACGGCCAGCTCTCCTCTCCGCAGCGGGACTACACACCCAGACCAAGCCTGCTCTTGGAGCTACCAATTCTAAACGTACTCGCTGCTAATTCTTTCTACATCGCCCACATCGCGGCCGGAGGACATGAGAAAGACATCTGACTGCATCGTGGGGTTGATAGGAGTGGGGGGGGGGGCAGTGAGGGGCACCGGAGCTTTCACGGCCGAATGGCCCCCTGTCCACCGGTAGTGCAATGCCCGTGCAGCTGGCGCCTGCGCCCATGGACATTGCTCTTCAAAGAGAAGCAAAGGTAACTCTGAAAGCCAAGTTCGGCAGGAGGGTAACCGGAGAAAACAGCCGCTGTGAAGAGGCTTTTGGCAGGGCAGGCGGAGAAGTAACCAGAGCAGGTCAGCAGGATCAGGACAGAGGTGTGGCGGCCAGAGGAGCAAAGCCGTGCACATAAAAAAAAATGACCGCGTCACGCCTCCGACGAATGCTGGAGAGCAAGCCCACCTGTTGACGTTGCGTGGTTGAGGGATTAGCCCGGTTTTATTTTAGCAGCAGGAGAAGCCCGTGGAAAACCAGAGTCTATCTGGGGAAGGGACTTTCCGTGACTGAAGGAGCTCACCCAGCCAGCTCCCCGGGCAGAGAAAGTGGCAGCTGCTTCCTTGATAGCTCCGGGCAGCCACCAGAATGTTCCATGGGGTCACCAGATGCATGTGTCAGCGAGTCCAACAGAATCCAAATATTTCTCATTCTGGGAGATACTGTCTCTTTGTAAAGCTTGGGAGAAAGGGAGAAACAAAGATAAACATTATTCATAGAAGGAATGGTGGCGTCTGAGAAAGATTCTGGAGTCTGATTGTAGACCAGATATGTTCACATGCTCACTATGTGACCTGGGGCAAGTCGATGGAACTCTCTGATCCTCTCCTAACACGTCCGCTACGTGAGGGACACAGAAGTGGAGATGTGCAGAGCCCCGAGGGTAGGGCGGGGGCAGAGGAGGGTGTCACGCACCCCGGCCCTCGTGAACCCCTCAGGATGGCAGGCTCTCCACCAGGCCGGCCCTCTGTCTCCTCCCGGGGCTCTCCATCGAAACCGGTGTTCCGTTTCCTGTCCTCAGTTCCAGGAGGCCCTGAGGGCTTGGGGGCCCCTTCACCTTCAGAGATACTGTCCAGAGTGATCCAACCTCCCAGTCCTGGGGCCCCCTTGCCCTTTATTGCTGCACGTCACTGCCTCTGGCCCTTAATACTCTTACTCCGACCCAGATGAAAAATCACTACCACAGCTACAGCGAAGTGGAAAATCTGGCTCTGTGTGTCACACCTCATTACTGCCAGCTCTGCTCCGGGAATCTCCAAGAAAACCCGGATTCTGTCCTTTCTTGAGTAGCTGTTACTCCTGTGGCTCAGGGAATGCCCTGTGCGAATGTTCCCCCCACCCTCCCAGGCCGGTCACCAAGTGCTCTCTGGGGAAAGCCTGGATGTTCAGCCGCAGGAAGATGGGCTTGTGGGAGACGGAACTGGTCCCAGAAAAAAGCAGGGGGAAGCTCACCCAGGTTTTGAAGTGACTAATACCGCTGGTGAAACTGAGGAAAAGCATTATGAGTAAAGATACGCTCTGCCTCGGCCTGAGGCAATGTAAAAGCCTTGTTTGGCATGATTCTGCCCAGTTTATGGTAGGTTTTTTGTGGTGGTTTTTCACGCTGTTTGGAGGAGACAGGATATATTGTGTGACTAGGTTTTACTGTCCCCTCAATATTAAAACACCATTGTCCATGAGGTCGAGGGCCTGCTACACCTTAGGCCTTAGCCCACATTCATTCAAAGGAGCTTCGCAGGACTCACAGATCAGCCTTCACCATGAGTCTCTAAAAGGGCCGTAGTAATAGTTTTGCTTGGACGGGACTCCTCTGTGAGGAGACCCCTCCTCTGTGAACTCCAAGGGCGGACTTTTTACAGTTTTCCTGTGAGTGTGGTCTTGCTGTTCTTATTGAAACACAAAGAAGACCAAGTGGTTACCACTGTTCACATAGAATTACCCGTTGTTCTCCCCATCTCAGGGAAATGGACTCTATCCTCTTCCTAAATAGCCCTAGAGTAGATTTCATCATTTTCCCTGAACTTCAAATTTTAGAAAATTCCTTGGCTCTAGCCTACGTTTCTGTCATCTCAGATTTACCCATTTTGCTGGAGATGAAAAAGAATTAACCACCATATTTTAACATAGAATAGCCTTGCAGTCGTATCGTATCTCAGTCAAGGGCTAAATAAAGTCTAGGTGTTTCATCTCTTGTTCTGCATTATAGTTTTGATTTAGAAAATAAGAGAGTCAAACAATGAAAGATTTTCAAGTCAGGACAAGAGAAGTCTGACACTCAAGTACACTATGACTCGCTCCTGGGTCCCTCCTCTGTCCTATCTCCCCACATTCTTCATGAATTAGGGCTCTAAGTCATTTTTAAATGACTATCGAGTTATCCAAAATAACTCGAAAGCTCTCTATAACATTGCCATCACAGAAAAAAGTTGATTTGCATTTTATCATTTTTATTATGTTGCCTATCTGAGCCTTTCAGAAGGCTCAGTACCCAGTCTTAGGCAGACCCCTTCGGGGAAGAGGACAAATTCAGACCTGAGGTTGACTCAACATGGGACACCTGATGAAGTAACCTACTTTTCAGGGGATCCACTTCTCTTTTAACCTCTCCTTCCCCACTCCTTCTCTGTCCACTGACATAGAATCCACACTGCGGCTTTGGCTAAGAGTCAGTCAAGAAGTACGTAGGCCAGCTCCATGAGGAGCTGGACGCAGCCATGGGCAAAACCCACAGTCTCTTCCATCACAGAATCTGTGTCCAAAGGGAAGACGGACATGAAGCCCATAATTTGTTAATTGTAAGTGGGCTCAGGGCTCCAATAAGAGAGTGGCCTTCTGAGAATCTTAGCATTAGATGCAAAGCAGAAAAAAGTCCAAATAAGGATCAGCAACTTCTATCCCCAGAGGCGAAGCCCTAAACTTGCTGCAGATACAACATAACATTTGTCCTGCTTTTGCACTGACCGCCTCCAGCTTTTCATAAGGAAAATGAAAGTCCCAATTTCGACCTTAGCGGAGAACAGAGATCCAGAGAGAGAGTTGGAGTGGGATGCTCTCAAACCATCCTCGAGGGAGCAAAAACTGCTCCAGCTCCCCAATTCTGAGGAACTGCAACAGCCCGTCCCTGCTGGAGGACAAGCAGGAGACTATGCTTTTCCCTCTGCCCTTTTAGTGGGGTCTCGCTGTTGGAAACGACTGTCTTCCCGCCTCTAACCCTAGAACACTAGCGTCGGTAGGACCGATCGTTAAAACAGCCAACATGGGTCATCAGGTATCCTGTCAAGGGTTTTATATACATCACCGTCTTTAATCCTGAACCCCCGCCCCCCACGAAGTAGGCACTGTTACTATGTTCGCCAGATGAGAAACTGACACTCAAGTCACTGTTGACTAGATGAAGTGAATGGTGCAGAAACCTGGATTCACAGTCCAAAATGGGTAGCTTAGGTAAAGAGACCAGAGAAAGGGGGGAGATGGATTGTGTTTTAAGACTCAATTCTCATGTATGCAGGTATCTGTATGTGCAAACCACAGAGCCTAGAATCATGTAACTATTGAACACATGAACCAAAAGAGTAGGTGTCAGCAAAATTCAGAAGATGTGTGTCTGTTATATAAACCCGAATAACAATGAAACCTACCGTGCTTTAGGAGAGCCAGCCGATAAAACCACAGCTTTGGATCACTTTGGCTCCCTTAAACCGGAACAGCTGGATTCACAGGAGGACTGTTGCTTCAGTCTCTGAGATTGTAACGTTAAAAACCAACGTCCATTTTATAAATTCAATGATTGTACTTGGCAAAGGGCTACAGGCCCAAAGATCCATTTTAAATTAGAATACATGCAGCGTAAGGTGTCAGGTCTCCCCGGGAAGCCTGCTAGATCAGAAACAAAATTAACAACGGAGCGAAAGCACAGGAAGGTAGACGGTTTCTATTTCCTAAAAAACATTCACAGACTCAAAAAACTGTCGAGACAAAACGTCCTCCAAAGCTGCCTTAGACTAATCAATGCTGGTCCAATAGATCAGGCGGAATCCACCACTCCTGTCTGGGGCTTCCCCATCTTCTGACATCGGGACGGGGCCCAGGTCTCCCCTCCTAGAGGGAGTGGTTTCATCTCACCAAACTGAGGCAGAGGAACCAGCCTGCATTGAACGGGGAATCGGAATTCTCCACTGGAAGTACAATGATAATAGTAGTAAATGTTTTTAAATGAGTCCTAAAACAAGACCAAAAAAGAACATGACATGGTTCGAAGCACTGATATACTAACCAATTTTCTTCTCTTATCCTAAGCTGTCCGTTGGACTTTTATATATATAGTATTTAAATTTAACATGAATTTGCACATTTGCCACTTAGGAGCATTAAAAAGAAAAAAAGGGATTTAACCTAACTGAATCATGATTTCCCAGAAAACTTCCCTGAAGCGGTAAGTTCTCCACCATTAAAATTTGGCTTCAGCCTCTTTCCAAACCACAGATCTGAATATGATTAAGACAATGTACAAAAACAAAACCAGACTTGCCCAGCCCAAACTTAGTTAAAGGCTGGATTTTCATTATCTTCCCTA
This sequence comes from Ursus maritimus, assembly GCF_017311325.1. Lineage (NCBI taxonomy): Eukaryota > Metazoa > Chordata > Mammalia > Carnivora > Ursidae > Ursus > Ursus maritimus. The sequence continues at coordinate 57,243,944 of NW_024426552.1, forward strand.
AAATCTGTAGCTTACCGGATCATGGGAACACCAGTGGCACATTGATACCAGGGAACCAACCTACCAGACTTCTGAACTTACATAGGCAGCAAATTAGCATTTCCTCCCCAATTTCTCACAGAAAGAAAAAGAGGATAAAAGGGCTGGTGACATTGGCCAACAAACTGTATTCTAGTGTTCCTGCATTTCAGCATCCTGGGTAGGGGAAATAGAAGTGAGGAAGGTCCTGGAAAATAATTGCCACTTTACATTCAAATATTCCTTTGCAACTGTGTGAAGACACTTTCAAATATCAAACCTCATTTGTCCCTCATGTGAACGCTGTAGGGTAGATAGATAACGTTCCAACAAATTAAGATGCAGAGACGTTATACCACCTGCCCAAAGTCACACAGCCAGGTAACAGGAGCTGGATACGAAATACTGCCATTGCCTTTTCTTTTTCTAAAGAACGACAGTAAAACAGCTTTACATTTTACTGATTCAAGAACTTGACCAAGAGAAAACCAACATCAGTTCAGACTTCCGTAGATCGTTTTTTCTCAAAGTTTTTATTTAGACATATATAAACTGTATTACATAACACATATATGTGCACACATACCCACACATATGCACCAACATAACCAGCACCCACCCCGAGATAGAAAACGTTTCCCACATCCTTTTGCCTGATCCAAGTTAAATCCCCGCCCCAGAGATAGCCACTCTTCTGGCTTTTCTCCGTATAGACGAATTTTGCCTGTTCTTGGACTTCGTATACGTGGAATTATGCAGTATATGCTCCTCTTCGTCTGGCTTCTTTCATTGAATATAATGTCTGTGAGATTCAGCCATGTGTATCAACACCTTCTTTTTGTGAATATATGACATTTACCTATTCTGCTATTGATGGATCTCTGGGTCATTTGCACAAAGTTTTTGTTTACTGTGGAAAAAGCTTCTGTGAACATTCGTATACATGTCTTTTGTGAACTTATACAAACGTTTCTTCCAGGCTATATATACAGAGTGCACTATGGAATTGCTGAGTCAAAGGGTAGGTAAGTCTTTAGTTGTTGTTGTTGTTTTTCCTTAAGTTTATTTATTATTATTATTATTGTTACTATTATTTTTAGTAATCTCTACACCCAACATGGGGCTCAAACTCACCACCCTGAGATCAAGAGTTGAACTCTCTACCAGCTGGGCCAGCCAGGTGCCCCTGGTAAATCTTTAAAGGATCCTGCCAACAATTTTCCAAGGTGGTTATACCAATATATGCCCTCACTGCCCCCATAGGAGAGCTCCAATTATTCCATATGTCTGTCAACACTTGCATTTGTCAACTCTTTCTATTTTAGTTCTTCTGTGTGACAGAGTAATGATATCTCATTGTACTTTATTTTGCATTTCTCTGATGACTACTGACATTGAGCACATTTTCATAAACTTTTTGGCCATTTATGTGAATGATTCTTTCAAGTTCTTTGCCGATTTCGAAAATCAGTTTATGAGTCTTTTTCTTTTTGATATATATAATCTTTGCCAGTATGTGATTTGCTGAAGAGAAATTCTCACTTTTAATGAAGTCTCATCTAACAATTTTTTTATGGGTATGGCCAGGCCATATTTCCTGTGGTTTCTTCTAGAACATTTGTTCTCAAATTCTGTGGTCTCAGGACCTATGTACACTCCCAAAGATTATTGAGGACACCAAAGAGGTTTTGCTTATGAGTTATAGCCATCAATATTTACCACGTAAGAAATAAAAATGGAAATTTTACAAATATTAAGTCATTCGAAGATAATAATAAGCTCATTACATAACACAAAAAACATGTTATGAAAAATAACTGTATCTTCCAAAAAAGAAATAATTGTGAGAAGAGTGCCAGTGTTCTACATTTTGAAATCTATTTAATGTCTAACTTCCCAGAAGATAGTTGGATTCTCATATCAATTTCTGTCTTCACTCTGCTGCAGTATGTGTTTTGTTTGAAGTACATGAAGAAAATCTAACCTTACAGAGATATGTAGTTGGAAAAGGGAGCAGCCATTCCAGATCATTGCAGATATTCCCCTTTCATACTCTACCAAAGACCAACGAATGGTAGTTTCCCAAAGATTAGTTGCAATGTGGAATTTGAAACTATCATCGGTGAACTTTTCTTGTTTTGTAACATTAAAATCCATTGGTCTAGCTTGCAATTTGAATGGATCTTTTAACGGCATGCTTTGGTTGTTTGGAAAATCTCGGTTCACTGAATTGTACAAATCTTCCAAACATTTGCATATTTAACTCTATAATTATTAAATCTGATACCATCACTGATCTCATCAAAAAGGTCTTAATGGAAAACTTCCAAGCTCACAGTACTGGATGTAGTGATGAGCTCATTTCATTCATTTTTGAGAAAATGTCTGCCAAATATCCAAGTCTGAATAACCATAGACTTCAGGAATTCTTTGAGCTAAAACTAGTATTCCATGAAGAAAGCCACGATTTTACCCCATAACCCAAACACTAGTGCTTTTTCCTACAACCACCACCATACTTTGGTTTGCAACAAACGTGCATGATGTTTGCTTTCCGTGTGCTCACAGAACACTAAATATAAATGCAATGCTTAAAAAGAGTATTCAAAGGAATTGTACCCAAGAGCCAGGACTTAACGAAATTATTAATCTGTATTGCTTAATCAAGGAAGGACATTCTAAAGTGAAGCTGGCTTTTTTTTTTTTTTTAACTGTGAGTTTATGATGACTGAAAGCACAATGACTAAAGGGGTGCCTGGGTTGTTGAGTCAGTTAAGCATCTGCCTTCGGCTCTAGTCATGATCCTGGGATCCTGGCATCAAGCCCCTGGTCAGCTCCCTGTTTAGCGGGGAGCCTGCTTCTCCCTCTTCCTCTGTTCTTCCCCACTGCTCATGCTCTCTCTCTCTCTCTCTCTCTCTCTCTCTCAAATAAATAAAATCTTTTTTTTAAAGTACAACTCAATATAATCCCTATCAAAATGCTAACAGTATTTTTCACAGAACCAGAAAAAAATAATATTAATATATGTATGGAACTGCAAAAGACCCTGAACAGCCAAAACAATCTTGAAAAAGAAGAACACAGCTGGAAGTATCACAATCCCAGATTTCAAGATATACTACAAAGCTGTAGTGATCAAAACAGCATCACACTGGCACAAAAATAGACACGTAGATCAGTGGAACAGAACAGGGAGCCCAGAAATAAACCCAAACTTATATGGTCAATTAATCTATGACAAAGGAGGCAAGAATATACAAAGGGGAAGAGACAGTCTCTTCAATAAACAGTGCCAGAAAACTGGAGTGCTGCATGCAAAAGAATGAGACTGAACCACTTCCCAACACCACATACAAAATGAACTGAAAATGGATTAAAGATTTAACTGTGAGACCTGAAACCATAAAAATCCTAGAAGAAAAGAAAGACAGTCATTTCCCTGACATCGGCCACAGCAACATTTTCTAGATATGTCTCCTAAGGCAAGGAAAACAAAAGCAAAAATAAACTATTTGGACCACACCAAAATTAAAAGTTTTTTCACACCAAAGAAAACCATCAACAAAACGAAAAGGCAACCTAGTGAATGGGAGAAAATATATGCAAATGACATATCCAATAAGGGGTTAATATCCAAAATACATAAAGAACTTATACAACTCAACACAAAAAAATCAATCTGATTAAAAAATAGAGGACCTGAGTAGACATTTTTCCAAAGAGGACCTACAGATGGCCAACAGACACATGAAAAGATGGTCAACATCACTCATCATCAGGTTAATACAAAGCAAAACCACAATGAGATGTCCCCTTACACCTGTCAGAATCAAAAAGACAAGAAATAACAAGGGTTGATGAGGATGTGGAGAAAAAGGACCCCTCGCGCACTGTTGGTGGGAGTGTAAATTGGTGCAACCGGTGTGGAAAACAGTATGGAGTTTCCTCAAAAAGTTAAAAATAGAAATACCATATGATCCAATAGTTCCATGACTGGGTATTTACCCAAAGGAAATGAAGCACTAGTTCAAAAAGATATTTGCACCCTTGTGTTTAATGCAGCATTATTTACAATAGCCAACATCTAGAAGCAATCCAAGTGTCCACGGGCAGACGGATGGATAAGGAAGACATGATGGACGCACACACACACACACGCACACACACACGCACTGGAATTCTAGACAGCCATAAACAAGATGAGGCTGTGACATTTGTGACAACATAGATGGACACAGACGGCATTATGTTAAGTGAAATAAGTCAGAGAAAGGCAAATACCATATGATTTCACTGATACGTGGAATCTAAAACAAAACAAATGAATAAAATAAAAAATCAGCTGTATAACTACAGGGAACAAACTGATGGTTGCAGAGAAGAGGTGGGAAGGGGCAGGGGCAGAATGGGAGAAGGGCAGTGAGAGATGCCTCCAGCTATGGAATGAATACACCATGGAGACAAAAGGTAAAAAACATAGGGAATAGAGTTAATAGCTTTGTATGGTGACGGATGGTAGCTACACTTGTGGCGAGCACAGCGTCGTGTAAAAGGAAGTCGAATCCCTATGTTGTACACCTGAAACTATTGTAGCATCGTGCGTCAACTTCACTCAAATAAGAATATATGCATTTTAAAGGAGCGCAATGACTATTAGCACAGTCGTGGTGCCACTGCCTTGACTTGTGCAACAGTCCACACACCATTGCTTCTGCACCATCAGTGCGGACGTCAATACAGCTCTGGCATGTCGCACCGTAGTACTATCATAAACATAACTTTGGCCTCACAGATTCCCTAAAAGGGGCCCAGAGAGCCCCAGGATTCCGAGGACTACATTTGAAGAACCACTATTCTAGAAGCCGTAGTGTTCTACCTTTTACATTTAGGTCTGTGACCCAACTCAAATTAATTTTTGCATATAGTGTGAAATAGGGAGGCCCAGGATTTTTCCCCTTCCATACTGATACCCAATTGTTACAGTCCCATTTATTGAAAATACCACCTTTTACTCACTGAAATGCAACTGGCACCTTTGTCATCAATCAAGTGACTGTAATGTGTAATCTATTTCTGAGATTTCTGTTCCCTCCCATTGGTCTACTGTATTTCCTTGTGCCAATATCACACTGTTTTAAGTGTTGGAGCTTTATAGTAAGCTTTTGATTTTTTAATTGAGATATAATGTACCTATTACATGAGTTTCAGGTATACAACAAAATGATTTGATATTTGTATCCTTTAATTTCTGCCCGCAACGTTGCATAGTTTTGGGTGAGTAACTTTATTCTTTGGTAACACATTGGCTGGCAACATCAATATAATGTTGAATAGACTGATAAATAGTAGTCCTCCTCGTCTTGTTCCTAACTTCATGGGGGAAGTTGTAAGTATAATATGAGCTGTAGTTTTGTGTTTTGGTGTTTCGTTCAGGTTGTAGATATACTTTGTCACTTAGAATGTTCTCTTCTCTTCCTATTTTGTTTAGAGTTTTTACCATGAATGGATGCTGAATTTTATCAACTGTTGGAATTACCATATTTTTCCCTTTATTCTGAGACAATGAGTGCATTAACTGATTTTAAATTGTTAATTTTGTATTTCTGAAATAAACCCCATTTAGTCATGACACACAATTCCTTACTTATATCACTAGATGCAATTTGCTGACATCTCCTTTAGAATTTTCACATCTATGCTCGTTAAGAATATTGGCCTATACTTTTCTTTTGCTATGATGTTGTGACAGATTTTGTACGAAGGTTATGTTAACTTCCTAAAACAAGTTTGTAAGTGATCCCTCTTTCTCTATTTTATGAGTTTGGGTAGATCGGTGTTATTTCTTCCTTTAATATTTAGACGTATTATTCACTAAATTCACTTGGGCTTGAAGTTTTCTTTGTGGAAAGATAGTATGTATGTATGTATGTATTGTGGAAAGACCTTTAAAAGAACAGATTTATTGAGATATGAGAATAAATGACCTCTAACATCCTCATTTTACCTATTTTAATTTTAGAATGTAGTTTATTCATTCATAAAATCTTCAGGTGTGAGAGAGATAAACACCTACTATTCAGTTCAATGGAACATACCGGTGCTTTTGAAGTACCCCTCCTTGATACAATCCCTCTCCCACCTTTCCTAAGAAGCACCCATTATCCCGAACTTCGGGTTTATCATTTCCTTAATTTATAATTTTTATCACATCTGTAAGTTTCCCTAAACAACAAATGGTTTGATTTATAGGAATTTAAACTTATATCACTTTATACTGTTCAAGCTCCCCTGCAACTTGTTTTTACCCCCTCAAACTTCATGCTTGTAAAATGTAACAAAGTTGGGGGTGCCTGGGTGACTCACTCGGTTAAGCTTCCAACTCTTGATTTTGGCTCAGGTCCTGATCTCAGGGTCATGATTTCAGGGTCATGAGATGGAGCCCTGTGAGTGCTTGTCCCTCTCCTTCTGCTCCTTCCCCTCTTCCCTTCCTCCTGCCGGTTCCACGTGCTCTATCTCCCTCAGACAAATAAATCTTCAAAAACCATGTGACCAAGTTGAGTGGGTAACTGTAACGAAAGACCCATTTCTTGCTCCAAAGTTCTGTGCTTCAGTTTCCTCCCCTACAAATACATGAGGAGTTTAGCTGAATCATCTCTCAATACTCTTCCAGATCTGAAATTCTACTTTTTACAATAGATACAGAGGTGTATAGTTTGCTATAACGATATGGCACTGGTCATAATTATAATTTATTTGAGGTTGACTCTTTGATCAGGAACACACTCCCCATGGGAAATGTGTCATGGTATCATTTTCAGACATTTTATTAAATTGAAAGATTACTTGCATAGAAAACTTTGGTATGCAAGACAAGTCGTTTTAATACCAGGTCTAAGGAGGCACATGAAATGATCAGAAAAGACAGAATTCACAATGCAAAAATGCAAAGTTTATTTTCTTAAATAAAATACTATATTCATATCTATACAAATAATTATTACAACCATTAAAATGTTACATTTACCAATAAAAATTTCAAAACTTTAAACAAGAGCATGGTTCAGAATATTCACACCCTAATACAATGCATTTGTAAAAAGATGTCAAAATAAACAGGACCTATTCTTATTTACAACTGTAGGACAATCCTGATCGTATTATACATATCTGCTCTGGATTCCATTACAAAACAAATGAGTCCCCATTAGAATTATAAACCAGGTAATTTACAGTAATAGGAGCCAGTACACAGCAGACATCGCTGGCATGGGAATAGATACAAATATTACACTACTGAAAGACTACGGTTAGGTTTTTTTCTGGTGACTGCCCTACAGTAAGCCTCTCACCCAGTGTATCTATAAATAATTTGTGAAGGTAATTATGTTCTCAGATTTTTCCACCTATGTTTACCAAAATGAATATATATATATACATATATATGGCCTGCNNNNCGTGGAAGCAAATCTTTTCTTCACAGTAACACAACTGCAGCATTTTAAGCAACACTGTCTGGTCCCTTTCTTCTCGGAAGATCAACAGTTCAACTCCCTTAAAGGTTACCAATGTAGTCAAGTCCAGTGCCTCGATGACCCCACAGATGAAAATGGTTTTTAAGACTTAAGGGATGAGGATAAAGAGATCCAGAGAAGTGAAGAAGTGAGATGGAGAAAACTCTAAGTTCCTATAACACAGTGTGGTGTAGTGGTGTACAGACAACTGAGCCAAAAAAAAAAAAAAGCAAAAAACCCACAACTTATGATCATTTTTAGAAGTGTTAAATTACAAGAGTTCTCTTCTATGTCTCCCGAGATCTCTAGTGACAGATAATGCAGATTATCATCCAAAATAACACCAATTTGAAAAGTATATCCGATACTTTCAAGCCAAGTTGGCTCGAGTTTATGAAGCATCGGAACACATGCCTGCGTCAGAGCCCCACAGCTGATAGGGTTTGTGCAAATATGGAAACGATGTTGAATGACCACCACCTACAAGCTCAGAGATTAAAAGGAGTTTTGCTTCTAAATAGTACATTTTTTACAAGACCGGCATCGAAGATGGCTCAGAGAATGATAAGGCAACAGTGAGAAACATCAGCTGTTCTTGTCTTCTAGGTGTTTGATTGCACGGCACGTACCAGTCTGGCTGGTCCTTTGCTATATACCAGAGGAGGGGGTGAGTAGTATGTTCCAATGGCTGGTCTTCGGACCAGAGGCACAGTGTCAAGTAAAGTGCAGTACCAGGAGAGAGGCATGTGCAGAACTAGCAGCTCTGTGTCCAAGAAGGTCCTCACGCTGGACTGCCTCAATCTGAACTTGGTGTCCCCCACGGACTCTGGTAAAAACACTGTCAGGCTCACACAGGAAGGGCAGAATGCAGAGAGAATGTGGTTAAGTCAAAAGAAAGGACCCCTTTCTGTTGGGAGCATTTAGCCAAAAAGGTACTTCAAGAAGAAACGAATTTCTGGCCTTCTCTTCGCACATAGGTATCATAAAATCATCACTCACAGATGAACTTCACGCTAGTTTATTTGGCTATTATCATTGCCCTCTGGATGTCTGCAGCCATAGGCAACTATCTCCAGGCAAAGGCAGAATTTATACAGACAATAGAATTACGCCTTCCAGAACCCTAAAGGTATCAACCCAAAGCCATCAGACCTTGGTACCACCTTCGCACTAATACAACTCCTCCAGGGGAAGAAAGCAAATTCATCAAAACAAGGAGCAGAACTGTATGGCACATTCAATGTTTTAAATTAATTCTGAACTAATTTTGTTTCAGGAAATTCTTTTTGCCCCTTGATAGAACAGGAGATACAGTGGTTCCCGGAGTGAGGACTTGGGAATCACTGATAGAGAAGCAGGACTCACTGTCACACAATGATCCAAGAGATGGGTGGGCCCAATAAACTTTTCGAGGCAGAGAAGTAACCATCCTAAGGAAACGAGAAGGCTCCCTGCCACCTGTTTCACATAGCGCGGATGGAAGAAAAGAGGAGCCTAGGTACCTATCGATCAGACGACGGACAAAGCTAAGAAGATGCTGAGTAGTAAGTCTTTACCCTTTCCCAAATTTTTAAAACTTCACTCCCATTAAAATATGTTTCCACATTTTTTTTTTTTTTGGAGTATAAATTTTAGCCTGTCCATGACATGGACAATGTTAGAAGGCAAGAGCAAGGCAAATGAATTTTCTTTAAAGTGTTTAAATAATTTTGTATTTTAGGAAGGCTGATTTTTAAAAATTGATTTTTATTGCAGTTCACCCTGATATGTAACTGGAAATTGGTGCAAAAGAATATTCCCTCCCCAATCTTCTCTTTCCACAGTTCTAATAGGTTAAATTTTATAAAGCATGATCACTGTGGACTATCACTCCTTACTTACAAAAAAGGCGCCATTCCCAGTCCCTCCAAAAGGTCTTACAATATAAACAAAAATAAATTTCCTGAAATGGCGTATCTCCAAACAACCGGTATGTACCAAAAAAACAAATGACATAAAACTTGATTTCTTTTATCCATGACTGATACATTAAAAATGTATACATGATGAGAAATCTGAAATTGTTCACCTCATTAGTTACCGTGTTAAATATTTAGAGGAACCACTTTCTCGAATTGATTCTATGTGATCAACACTAAAAGAGATAGAAATAATTTAATTACTCTCCTTTATGATTCATACATTTGCATATGTATATTTCCAGAACTTACAAAATTATTTGTGGAAATGGTTTTACATTCTATAGTCTTATATTAGCAAGCCAAGAATAACATTAAACTTACTATAACCAAAATTAACTGTTTCCTGCCACACCTTGCCAAAAACTATATCCAAAGATTGCTAGATATTAAATAAATTTCCTCCCCAAAATCATGTAGCTCTGATTATCAAATACTTAATATACTGCTGGTAAATCTCATATACTCATGCTTTTAAATCAAGTTGGATTACTATGCTCTGAACACTTTCAGAATTGAGTCCCTATATACAATGATCTCTTACATATATATGCACATATCTTTGAGATAATTAGAGCTACATATAAGCAGAAGCCAAATTATTTGCAGATGGTCACGACTTTCTTCAGATGGTCAATAAGCTTTCTTTAAGGGTAGAGGCTCATTGGGATCAAAGCATTATGTGCTTGGAATGAAAGCTCTGAAAAATGTAAAGGCTATCTCTGAACAGGGCTGAGCAGAAAATCAGTGCAACAGAGAAACAGCCGAAAGTACCAGGCTCTGAGGTCTTTCTGTTGCAATGTTCAAATTGATCTTCTGCTTAGCCTGTTACCGTCGTTCTAATCATATCAAACAGTGCCCGGTTCTTCAGAACTCAGGGGCCGCCGCGCAGTGCGTGCGCGTGTTTGCACGTGTATGTGAGGGACGGAGAGCGACAGGGAGAGGGAGGGAGGAGGAGGGAGAGCTAAACACACCGAACACTATCCTTCTTGAAATCGGCAGGCTGGACCTTTCACGTACTGAGAAAAACCTGAATGTTATAACTTAAAACTCAGTTAAGCTAATTAAAAAACAAGCCATGAATCTCACTTTTTTCCCAACTCAAAGTTTTAACTATTGTGTTTATCTGTTGTCTTATTTAAGTAACTCCTATTCCTCGCCATGACCATTTTGAAGGAGAAAATACAGAAGATTTCCTTGTTTACAATTCTACTTTTTCTTTTTTGCCCCCAGGAGGCTGCTTCAGTGGGCAGCAGGAAGAGGGAGGAAGGTTTGGTAAATACAGTTCAGAGGCACACACGACCCTTTTACTGAGTCTTCACAAGAGGTATTCGCCAGAGGTCACTGCTCTGACCCAGCCTGAGGAGGCGTTTTTAAGGAGGAAAAAAATAAAATGAAATGCTGGTCCTTGGGTTCACTTTATTAACAGAGCAGACGGAACCGTTTATATGTATCTCTCCCACTCCATCCCCTGTTTGGCAGAATATAACAACAACAAAAAATAATAGGTTTGAGAATATGAGTATATACGGTTGTTTTCATAGGTTTTGAGTTTTCAAAATTCAATATATTACTGTGTGTGTGTGTGTGTGTGTGTGTGTGTGTGTACATAATTAACTTCTGTGGGGCTTTTAAAAACCCTGACATCAAGCTTTCCAGTACCTCAGCGGGTCTCAGGTCACAATTTCCATTTCCAGATGGCAGGCTAATTTTTAAAGGACCAGTTTATACTTTAAAATCTATGTCTGTGTACACACACACACACACGGACATATACAAAGACAATTTTCTGAAGCACCATTTCACATCTATCATCAGGAAAAATAATGAACAAATTCATCTTCTCATTATAATTCTACTATGAAGGGTAATAATGTAACATACAATGCCGTATTTTAAATATAAATTATCAGTAAGTAAAAATACTGACAGAGCCTAAGACTCTGCTCAGAAATATTTAAAAAGTAAGGCTCAAATAATTGTGTAGATTCCAAACACACTACTTACTGAGCAGTCCCTCATGATTAAACAAATATAAAAGAAATTATTCCAAGATCAAGTGAACAGAATGAAGAGAGAATACTAAAACAAAATTCAGTTGATGAAACAATAATCTTTAACTGAACAAAAGCCAAACTCTGCAATACAACTGCTTTTATCCTTATGACCTGATGCAAAACGCGAGCGCACAATGGAGAACGTCTACGTACTCTGCTTTTTAGACTGCTATTTTTAAGGCTAAGTAAGGAAGACCTGTGCGTTCTAGGATCTTGGCACATTAAAGATAAAATGGCTGTCTAATGTGAGAAACAAGACATTAAATTCAGATAACTGATGAATCGTTATAATTAAGAAAGAAGCCTCTACCTAAACCAAACCTAGGGAATGAAGGCTGATTAAACAACTCATTTACTTGCTAACGGCTTGACTCTAACCATGGACATTCATTCCATATTAACTCAACACCTGCCACGGGTAAGAAACGGTTCTAGATGCTGACATCAGCCAAGCATTTGGTGATGAGCCATTGCATTGTATCAAAGTGTCTGGATTTTTGGAGAGCAATTCAACTATCTCAAGTATCTATTTTACAAATGATCAACAATCAAGTTTAAAATCTAGGTTCTTTCCTACTACTACTACTACATGCCAAAAGGATCTCCCCCAACTTCCAACTGATTAGCATTTAGGGAATAAAAGATTAGAAATCAAACTTGAAAATGTAACTCCACTCGTAAAATTTAAAAAGCATACCGTGTGGTTAAAAATGGAAGATAATTTGTTTTTGACAACCCATGATTCGCATCATCTCTGACATGACTTCCCTACATTCAGAAGGTAACTGGAAACTGATTATACAAACACAGAGACACACACATACACACACACACACGGTCTCCCTCTCCATGTGCATTACGTGTGCATGCACACACACATTTGTAGTCTCAGCTGACACATGTACACTTAGTCTATCAGTATTTAGACAGCTGAACTGCAGTCATGACCTAAAATATGGCTTATGTTGTGGGCAGGTCTGTTTGAGGACTGCTTGGAAGAGTCGGAGGCAGAGGAGTTTGCTATCGTAAGCAAAGGTGACATCGCCGAGCCATCGGGAAGAGCTGTAGCTATTTCTGGAAACAAAGATGTCATGTTAAAGTTGGACAAGTGAGAGTTGGTCATGTGCATTGGCGGCATTTCAGGGAGCAGAGGAAAACTTGGTTGAGCAAAACCGACAGGTCTGGGAGGAGACAGTATTGATCCAAATCGGTTATTTAGGCTTCCACTGTTTACTTTCTCAGTGCTAGGATTTGAGAACATCTGATTGGAAAAGTAGGGGATGGAAATATCATTGGACAGTGTAGGATGAGCAGGAGAGTATGGGGGATAGAAGGAGGGTAGAGTATTTTGGGGGTCTACGGGGATGAGAGCTGGCGTTCGAGTGGCACTAGGCTGAGTAACCTGTGGGATGAAAGAAGTATTTGCATTTATTGGTGGATTCATGCCGCCCTCAGGAATAAAAGGAAAACTGAAATTTTGTGATAGTGTATGCTGGTCAGGTGCTGAATTATCATTAGGTACTTGTGGGCTATCGGGCATGAAACGAACAATACTTCCTCTCTTCTCTGTAGTGGGCTGCTGGCGGCCAAGAATCATACTGCCACTAGTAGACAGAGGAAGATGGGGAAGACTTGGATCAAAGACATTACTGTGTCTTTGGTTGCCAGAACGATTCCTTTCAGGCTGACGAATTTTGGAACCACTGCTGTCTTGCAAGGGATGCCTTGATCGCTGGGGAACTGAAGAATTAGTTGGACGTACAGGAGGCCCTTGCTCAGCATTTCCGTGAGACACGGATGGATGGGGCAGAGCTGGCCTTGCTACCCCGTGCATGTTGGTTGTGACTGAAGGGTTCATGTGGCCCTTGGTCCCATGACTGTCAGTTATCCTCATGGGATTGGACTTCTGTACAGACACATTGGGACTTGTGTTTCGACCTTGAATATCTCCCGAGGAAGAAGAACTTGAGAAAGGAATATTCAAGGTGCTGTTCCTGCTGTTAATTGCACCTAGGGACATGTCACAGCTCTCCCTGTTCTGACTCTCACTCTCTCTTCTAATATGGACACTTTCATGAGTTGGGGGGCAATTATATTCAATTGCAGAGGATGGACCACACTGTGTGTTCCTCTGATGTTCTGAGAGTGATCTCTGGCTTCCAAGGACCTGATCACCAAGGTGAGGGGCAAGTAAGCTCTGCATGAAACTCTGGTGGCATGTATTTTCACTGTCCCTTGGTGGGATGGCATTTCCCGTTGGGATACTCTGAACTGGAGGATAAGGTAATCTCTTTTGGCGGTCGATTGGTGGTGGACCAGGGTTTTGACTAATTCGAAAAGCCTGGGACTGCATACTCCTCAGTGATGATACAGGGTTACCTATTTCATTATTTCTTGAAGATTGTACTTCAAAATTACTCGGGGGCTGTTGACTGGCTCCACTTGGTTTAAATGTCTGACAGTCAGAAAGGCGGATATCCGAGGCGACAGCATGGTCCACACGACCCTGCATATTGTGAATGGCCAAACTCTTATTCCTGGGAACATCAAGATAGCTTCTCATTTCAAGCTGATCTGAAACTCTGGAGCCCTGAATTGATATACCCATTCTCTGCTCTGAATTAGAAGATGTCTTTCCAATAAGTGCCTCAGCAGAATAACTGGAAACTCTATTTCTCTCCGGCCTGTGTGGAGTGCAGGTCATGTCTGAAGGTCTAGTCACAATACTTGGTTGGGACACCATCTGCTGCTCTATGCCTCTTGATGTCAAAAGCCTCTGCATTGGATTATGCCCAGATACGTGTTCTGAAGAAACCCCTGAACCCTGCTGCCTGCTTCCAACATCCGGCTGCTGGTGCATAATATCTTGATTGAGATGGTTCTGGGGATGGTTATGGTGGTTCCGGCTAGTTGAAGGGTTTTCACAACTCTTCTCCGGTTGGGAACTTCCAAAATGTTGCTGCATCTGCTGCTGCATCTGCTGATGGTGGGGATGCGGCTGACCGCTCTTGGGTCGGGACTGGTCAGTTCCATGGTGCTTTGGTTGTAAGGAAAGCTGAGAGGCCTGAGTGCCCTGAACAAGATTCCTCTTTTTCTGCATCTGAACTTCCTGTTGTAGAGTCCTCTGTTGGTGGACATTATGGGGCTGAGAGTGGACAGAGCTCTCTGCATGAGGTACGTGATGCTGCAGCTGATATAAATGGTGCCTCTCTCGTAACTGCCCCGCTTGCTGCTGCTGCTGCTGCTTTAAGTAGAGGTGGTTACTGTGCAGGTGGGATACCCCCTGGGCTGGAACATGCTGCTGCAGGGCCTGGAGATGTTGACTGGCCTGGGTTTGCTGCTGCTCAGCGACTGAATTCTGAGAACTGCACTGGACTTCCGTTTGCCTCAGTGCTGGGGCCACAAAATTGTTACTAGGTGGAAATAATCGGGTAAGGCCATCTCCATGTGCTGGGTTGCTAAGAGGCACAACAGAGTTCGCAGAGTTGGGAGGGAGCTGACTGACCATCATCTGAGCCTGATCAGAAATGCTGTCTGGAGTTCGGCTCATCAGGGACATAGCCTCAAGCCTCAGCGGGGCTGGCTGACAGTGTTTTTGACGTTTAGCTGAAGACAATAAAAGGTCATCTTGGACAGCACGCTTAGCAGAGTCTTTGCGGCTTTCCTGACTTGGCTTTAAGAGTGGCTCTTGAATCTGTGGATTTGGTATGGTGCCAGGAATGGTATTCAGCTGTTCCTGGGGATATTCGGTCATCAGAGCTGGTCCAGGAGGCTGAGTGGCATAGGAGCTAGATGCAACCGTCAGATTAACTGTCACAGGAACAGTTGTTTGCTCTGAAGTTTGGGACAAACCAGCACAGCTGACCAGAGGATGGCTGATGCTGCTCTGGTGGATAAGATTATTTACGCTCAAACTGGTGATGCTCGGCGGCTGAGAAGTCGAAACCTGTAAAGAGGCATTTGATGTTTTAATTCCTATAGAACAACTCGGTTTCCCAAGGGGCCGATCCACCGTGGCTTCAATCGAATCCTGAGAATTAAATTCATTTGGTGTTGCTTCTGCCTGTCCTGCGCCACCCTCTTTAGAGATCTGTGTTTTGAAAGGCTGGTCCCCCTCTAAAGGTGACGCTTCGGAAGGCTTTGAAGTAACTTCCCTCATATCAGCCTGGCTGCCAGCTCTTCCCTTCTCGAGGTTGTCCTGGTCAAAAATAGCTCTTGCCGCAAGAGCAACGATGTCAGTTTGCTCCACAAAGGTACAGCTGTCACACGTATTCGTCGTCGTACTGCTGGTGACATCCTCTCTAGTCGTTTCAGGAAGCATGGATGCCACTGAGAAACTCCGACTGCTGCCAGAGCTGGTTGACATGGGAGAGTCAGCCTGCCTGCTGACAAGCAAGGAACCACTGATAACCTCCTGATCAGGGACGCAGGAGTGAGGCGGCCCCGGGTCTCTATCATCACTGTTCATCAGTAAGAGCTCCTGTTTGGGATGTAAATCAACACCTGAATCAACAATTTTAGAATTTTCTGAAGAAAAGTCAGGATGGTCCACCTGGACTGAAAGAGACAGTTTCTGAGGGTCTTTCTCTTTAGCCAGACCAGACAGCAGTGCAGTCAAACCCTGCCCCTTTAAGAGACCAGTCGTTTGCATCGTGTCAGATGCATCTTGCTCCACCCGGCAAGGTTCAGCAATGATCTCTACCTCGGAAACACAGTCGGTACTTGCAGTGCTAGTGGCAGATGACAGACCAGAAACCTGAGAAACCAAAATGTGGGGATCAGTTGGAGATGGAATCAACACGTTGGCTGAAGTGCAGGATTTGGCAGCATCTGACAATGTCAAACTAGTTGGTGGCTTATCCTGAGATGTCTCTCGTTGCAAAATGGGGGTAGAATCTTTGGATTTTGCTGGGGCCATGACAAAATGTTCACTTGTTACAGGTTCTTGGGAGGGTGAGCTAGTCTCTTCTGCGGACTTAGATTTGGGTACAGATTCAGGTATCACTGATTCAGAATTCAGAACATCCAAAGAATGTGAACCAGAAACACTTACGCTATTTGCCTGGGACACGGTGACAGATGGTAACACAACAGGGAGGCTGTCCAACAGTCCATCGTTATTACATGATGTGGCTTCAGTGCTGGGGCAGTCTAACTTGCCCGCGTCTCTGACTGGATTCAGGGGGCACACTGACTTGTTAGCTGCTAAGTGTTTCTTGGCACCTGGCTTCTTATTCAATCTTTTCGACTTCACGTTAGGTAAACAAGCTACAGTGTTCATTGAGGGAGTAGTTACTAGATTGTAAGTACTGGGTAGTGTGGCTGAATTATCAGTTGTCATGGCAGATGCTACAGTTGTTGTTAATGAACCACAGTTAACTGGGGCGGTCTGACTATTTGCAGCAGTTGGAGGATTGGCAGGCTGGCTAATAGACAACTGTACACAGCTCTGCCCAGCCATCTGTGATATGCTTTGATTGAGGCTGGCCAAAGCTCCAAATGTATTCAGGGCAACATTGGTATTTGGATCTTCGCTGGTGGTGGGTTGGATAATTTGCATAGGGGTTTGATTTGTAGTTCCTGATGAGGACATCACAGGCTGCAAAGCAAAGAGCTGTCCATTTAAAGAAATGGTTTGAGGCTGTTGTTGGTTTGACATGGTAACAGAAAAAGTTTGTGTTGAACTAGATGTTGATAACGATGAAGGTCTTGGTAATATATGGACAAGATGCTTTCCTCCAAAAGTCTGTGGGGTCGAAACATTTTGCACTGAATTATTAGACCCTATTAGAGCATTGGCTCCACTGACAGGGAGTCGAACAGAACCAGGAGGTGGAGCCGAGAGGAGCGGCAAGGGGTTCTGATTAGCTGCCTGTATGATCACTATCTGCTGACCTACTGTTTGGTTGGGAACCTCTGCTCTCATCACCGCTGGGCAAGGGGTAGTGCTGGGGGGCTGAAGAATGATGACGTTTTGATTCGCTGGAGCTGCATTAACAGCCGACCCAACTGGCTGAGCCATCTGAATAACCTGCATTGCTGAATTCAAAGGAAGGATGTTTTTTGGAGGCTGAGATTTAACTTGTGGTTGGGCAATCAGTGGCTGC
The DNA here is from genome assembly GCF_017311325.1 of Ursus maritimus. NCBI lineage: Eukaryota > Metazoa > Chordata > Mammalia > Carnivora > Ursidae > Ursus > Ursus maritimus. The sequence continues at coordinate 57,261,595 of NW_024426552.1, forward strand.
ATAGGTAAAGATGGGCAAGAAGGCAAGGTTACAACTACTTGCTCAACTGCCTGCCCGTCTGCTGGAAAGGAATTATTCAAGTTGACGCCTGTAGCGACGTGTCTACTGTGGTTGGTTGTGGGAGGGCTGGTACCAGACTCATTTACTACCGGAGTCACAGCAGAAGAAGGTGTCTGGCTTAAGGGCTGAACAGTGTTTCCCGCCAGGTGCAAAGTAGTCCACGTTGTCTGTGTGTTTCCAGCAGAGGAAATTCGGGTAAGGCTATTCATGCTTTTTAAATCTGAAGCGCTAACACTTGAAGAAGGCAAAGAACAAGAAAGAGTCCAACTATTGTCCAAAGGGGTTGCAGAGAGAGTGCTTACAGGAGTGGTGGTCTTCCCTCCTCCGGGGGCAGAAGGGGTCACCACCGCAGTAACCCCTGCCGAGTCTGCACCCTTGCTAATGCTCACTGGACAAGAATCACCTGCAGATCTGGGAGGCTGGGAGCAGACCGTGGTGGTAACTGAAACGACGAAGGTGGTCTGGAAATCATTTCTGAAATCCTGTATGCTCAGGCAGGACTTGCTTCCATGGTGCGCTTTGGCGGCAGTCGCTGAGGAGGTGGTGGGGATGCTTGTGGCACAAGGTCCTGTTTTCTTCACTAATTTGGGACTCTCGTGCCCGTTCTTATTTTCAGGAGAATTTTGTTCATTTAGACATGTGTGCAAGGAACGATGTTGGTGGGGTTCAGGCCCAATGGGAACAGCGATCAGTGAGCCACTGGTGGCACCAAGCACACTCGATTCGCTTTCGGAGGTGGAAAGCTCGAGAATATTTTGAGCAGAAATGGTAGCAGGAAGACAAAGAGGAACAGGCTGGTTGGCAGCCAATGCAGAAACTGTGGTCTGATGCCATGGCTTGTTTTCAGAAGGGTAAACTCCAGAAATAGACACAGGAGTCACAAGATTGCAAGTCCTCTGTACTGGCACCACATTGGCGGTTTGCTTTTGTAAATTATGACCAACATTAAAGGTGATCCCCTGAACAGCTGTTCCCTGGCTATTTCCACCAGGCTGACTCCCATTGGAATAAACAATGATATTTTTTTGAACCTGATCACTGGGAATAACAACAGAGACCTTTGAGCTTTTCAGATTTCCTTTCCAGTGGATGGTGGGGTCATCATATAGGCATATGTCATTTGCTTTCAGTAATTCAATATATCGGCCATTTTCTTTTTGAATTTCTTCCAGTTGTTTACGTAGCTTTTTAATTTCTTCAGCTACAATATTAAAAATAAAAATGAAACAATTACCTATTAATGTCAGCATTTATAGTAACTTAAGAAAAAGCTGCGTGCTAATTACTGAATTCTAATTCTAGTATTTCTAAATACCTCAACTGAAAATCTTCAGTTCTTTTCTAAAGCAAATTCTTTCTCCTTTTTACGGTGATATATCAAGCCTCTATTGTATCCTTTTTAAAGAATGTATCATTAAGGGTCAACAACCCAAAGGTCAGAAATTACTCACAATGTAGAAATCTCAAAATTCCCAATTCAAAAATTCCCAATAGGACAACTACAAAGGTAAAAGAAGGGAAGACATCATGGTAACGTGCTAGGAAAATAGCACTGAATATCAATATAACAGCATTTAAATGCTGTAACAGCAAACATGACTTGTGGTAGTAATGGATAGCCTCTTTTATAAATGGCTTTAAACTCACTTCTGTTTTACTCTTTGAAACAACAGAGTCCAAGTGGAACGTGTGAAAAGTGAGTAGTAGAGCACCGAAGAAAGCATCAGTAATGGAGCTTGAATTTTCCTCGGTAGGGTGTATGTACTACTGTCACACCCTACCCTTTCTGAAGGGGGAGAACTTTACCCACGGACCCTACGACTGGGGCAGCCTTGGCTGCTGGTATTTATGCTCTGTGACCCCACACATCCCCCCTGTCTTGCCAAAGTGGTAGATATTCTCCCCTCTCCCTCCACTGAGGGCAGCCAATCTTCAAAGCCAATGCCCTATGAGGGGGCCTGACACAAAAAGTTCTGTTATGACGAGGATGAGCTGGGACTAGCAGATTATTCTTCTCAGACATTTAAACTAAGAGACACAGAAGAAAGATGCCAATGTGCCATGGACACCAGAAACTCATGGACGGGGCGCCTGGGTGGCACAGCGGTTAAGCGTCTGCCTTCGGCTCAGGGCGTGATCCCGGCGTTATGGGATCGAGCCCCACATCAGGCTCCTCCGCTGTGAGCCTGCTTTTTCCTCTCCCACTCCCCCTGCTTGTGTTCCCTCTCTTGCTGGCTGTCTCTATCTCTGTCGAATAAATAAATAAAATCTTAAAAAAAAAAAAAAGAAACTCATGGACAATTATTACGGACGAAACAATAATTCTGTTCTCACTACAGACTTACTATATGCCTGGCACTTTTCATTCATCATCTCATTTCATAATAATAATACCAATGACCACAGTAATGGGTAACATTTACTATATGTCAGCTTTACTCTAAGTACTGTACCTGCATTATTTCCTTTAATCCTCATAACGACCATGAGATGGGAACTACCTATTGTCATCAATATTCTGAGATGTGAGAAACAGGCTCGGAGTAATCACATAAATTTGTCTAAAGTCAATCACATACATGCGAGGATTATCTTCATTTTAAGATAAGGAAACTGAGACTGGGAGAGTTGAAGTAAATAGCCACAGGTACTGAGTGAGTAAGTGAAGAGGAGACTCAATCCAGGTGGGTCTGACCCCCAAGGCCACCATTTGGACCGCGGCCCAGCCTGTCATGTGGACCGTGAGCATGTGGGGAAGCTGCTGGGGAAAGAGAAGAGAAGAGAGCAGATGCAGCAAAAAGAACCAAAGAAAGGATGGTGACGGAGACGACAAGGCAGTCCGACTTAAGACCAAGCTGCCTCAAGCCCTGGCCCACCTGCTCAGCTTTTCCTGAGCCCCATGCAACTTGTATTTTTCTAACAGGTTCTCTTTTCCCTAAAGGTCCAGGTAACTTGACTGCCTCAGGCTCTAGGAAACCAAAGGAGCTCTCCTTAGAGAAGTGTACACATCATTCTAGGCTTAACATCCCTTCTGTGGGGTGCCTCAGAGCAGCTCCCAAACATGTATTAGGAAAATAACCACCTACCGCATCATAAAACAAGGCCTGGACTGTAAAAGATGGTTGACTTGGGTGAGGGGGTAAGCTGTCATCTAACTTAAAGTAAGCAGAGAATTCAGAATGTTGACCTTCCAGATATACAATAAACGGAGCCCATCACTGCCCCCACCTCAGCAGATTCTACCTTTGTTCCTCTCCTTTTAAGGTGACCTACTGAGTTGTCACAGGAAATTCTTCCTCTGCCCTTGTCAGAGACATAAATAAAGGACAATTCAAACTGCCTACCACTCTGAGCTTTACACTTGCCTGGGATATTTTCCTTTTCAGCTGTTATAAAAAACTTAATATTTTTTACAATGTAATTATCTAAAAAAATAATGAATAATAAAATCAAATTTCATTAAATGATCAGGCTGTCTGATACACACATTACATGCAATATAAACAATTATGAATGGAATATTTTACCTTTTGAGTTGATTCACAGTTAAGTCTTGGCCCAGGCATATCTTTGTTTTATTTTGAAGTTACACTGCGCAGGACTCTCCCCTACACCCTCTAACTGGAAGATCCAGTTGGAATAAAAGAGACCCGGCATTATTTGTCTCATGAGTTAAGCAAACATGAAGTACACACAAGAGTTCAAAATCAAAATTCTGTATGCCTGAAAAGTGCGAGTTGCTCACGGGGGGAGGTAAACTAAGATGAATTTGTTTTGCAACACTACTCTCTCAGACCCACTGAATGCACAATCTTAATAATGTTTCTGGTCAAAAAAGCCTTCTGTATCCTCATATAAGTTGCCCTGCGACACAAAGACCTGAACGCTGAGAAAACAACAAAAAGTAAGAATCTCAAAATCTTTACCTTGTTCATTGTTTCCTCCATTAAGCAGGAGTTCATCATTTTGCCTTTTCAGTTCCGTTATATATTTAAAGGCTTGGTCCAGGATCATATTCTTGCTCTGCCGAAGAGAATTAACCATTTAAAAGTTTCACTGAAGAGTAAGAACTTGCCAGAAGAAACTTCAAGCTTTGGTTTTATCACATATATGTGGTATGTATCTCCCAAAATTAAAACAGGCAACCATATTCAAATGCTTCTACTGTCATTTTCCATTTACTAAGTATTTACTGAGCATTTACTATGTGTCAGGCTCTGTTCTAGGTACTGGAGATATAATAAACAAAACATAAAATTCCTGACCTTCAGGAATATACGTTATATATATATACATATATATATAATATATATATATAATATAAATAATCAGGCAGTGCTAAGTTGCTATGAAGAAAAAATAAAGCAGGGTAAAGAGGAGGCCAGAGAAATGACAGAGGTCACTCTGTCCTATGGACTGAATGTTTGTGCCCCCCTGTAATTCATGTTGAGACCCCGATCCCCGATGTGATGGTATCTGTGGGTGGGCCCTTGGGAGGTAATTAGGTCACGAGGGTAGATCCCTCATGAATGAGATCGGTGCCCTTAGAAGAAAAGACATGAGAGAGGTGATCGCGCTCTCTGTCATTCAAGGACATGACCAGGAAAAGAGCACACACCAGGAAATGAACCAGCTGTCACCCTGACCTTAGACGCTGCAGCCTCCAGAACTGTGAGAAATAAATTTCCATTGTTTAAACCACCCAGTCTATGTTATTTTTCTTATAAGAGCCCAAACTAAGACACTGTCTTATTATCTATTTTGCATGGGGAAGTTGGAGAAGGCCTCTCTTGTAAGACAAAACAAAACTAGAAGGAAGTACAAGAAAGTATGCCCCATGGATATCTGGAGGAAGAGGGGCCAGGTATTAGGATAGGCAAGGGCAAAGGCCCTCAAGCAGGGCTGTGTTTGCACGTCACCGGAGGAACCGTGGTGAGGTGAGCGGAACTAGAGTAAAGTACATAGGGGAAGAGTGGTAGGAGAAGAGGCCAGAGAAGGATTTCAAGGCCGTGTAAAGATTTCAGACTTTAATATTATTCTTTACTCTATGAACAATTGTTAAAAATAAAAACATAGTAAGTGGCACTCCTTTTAGCTCTAGTTCTTTAGACCATATTCAAAAGGCAATTGCCATAAAGTTACCCAAATATCTTTCCAGAATTATCCTATGCTGATACCTGGATCTGTTTATCTATCTTAAAAAAAAAAAAAGATAGAAGGATACTATAAACAGTATATCACATTGTTCTTTCTTATTTAAAAATATATCTTGGAGATATATAAAGTTTAGATATCTATCTTATACTTTCTAAGGGCTGAATTTATTTTATGTTTGAGTCCATTACGGACAACTATTTAAGCTGTATCAGAGGCATTTTGGTTCTTTATTTTTCAGCTATTAAAAATGTTGCAGTGAATGTTTAATTTCTATTCCAGTATGTATATTATTAAATATCCCCAGTACTTTATCAGAGAGCTCTTTTCAGGTAGGAATCAGTGATTTAGGGCTTTGGGTTCACAAAGTTACAAGTCACAAAGTCCCAACAGAGACCCAATATAATCTTGGAAACATTTTACTCTAGAGAGAAAAAGTAAGTACTGTCCTTTCTTAAAGCAAGAGTTGAGACAAAGGCAGAACCTGACAGTGCCCACCTACTGCCTCTCTGCTGCAGACGGGGCTGAGGACACGTAGCAACAGTGAAGAGAATCTGAATCTACTGGCTTCTGGGAGCCAGATACTGACTTTCATTGCACACTCTACGACACCAAGGAAGTGAAATGACTATGGCTTCCTTTCAGAGAAACTTGCAGGAATGACGACCAAGAGCAGGAAAATAAGATATTACTGGGCAAACACCAATATTTCCTGAAAAGCTACTGTACTTTGAGAGGTGGAGAAAGAAAAGCAATCAGAAGACATAGTTCCTGTGCTTAAATTTACTATCATGTTAAGGAAACTCAAAGTACATTAAAACGCACACACACACAAATGAAAAAACACACCTATGCAAGACTAAGTACCATCCTGCAGAAGAGAATGAAAAGAAACTGAAGCGTAAGACCAAGGGAGATGGTGTTGAGAAGTGAGCAAATCGATCTGGCCCTCTAAAAGCTTGGGGAGGTTCAGGACTGGGAAGCTCCGGCTACCACAAAAGGTGGGGTGAGGTATGGGGTTAAACTGAGGGGACTGGTAGAACGACTCTTCTTATGCAGTAATAAACATTAACACCCCCCCCCCCAACACACACATCCTACGCAGCTGGATGACTTCCCCTTCCTGCCCCAACTGCAGGAGACAAGTTCATTTTCTGTGAAATCTGAACCAGAGAATTTTGGCCTCAGGGATGCTTGGCATAGAAGTAGACAAGATGAGGCAACTCAGTGAAGACAGGAGGGTAAAGTAAAATTCTGCCTCCTAAAGCATAAGACTCTCCAGCACCCTTTCCCTGACCCAGCTCCCAGAATATGGCAACCAGCCTTATACACCTCTTCCCACCCTATCCACTCCTAGACAGGGGGCTGTAGCGTTCTTCTCTGGAAAATAAAAGTTAATAGCTATTCCCAAAATTAAACAAGCTATCAATATTGATATTTTTTAGTGCCACAAAAACAATAACGCTAGCTCACCACCTCATCACTCAATAGTTAGGGCACCAAAAGTTAAGCCTATTCAATCGGCTTTTTAACGCCTCATTCTCAAATATGAGAAAACAGCTAAGTATCATTAAATATTTAAGGAAAGTCTTCAAAATGAAAGACAAAAAATCAAAACAAAGGGGGGAAAAAGAAAATCAGAAGAAACAAAGACAAGAAGAAAAAAATTTTTTTTAAACCTATATGACATTCTCAGAGATGACATGGTAATTATATTTATGAACCAAACATGTTCTATGAAAAAGAACAAAGAGAATAAGAAAAAGACTCTTGAAAATTAAAAGTATGAGAGCTGAAATTAAAAACGAAGAGTTGGAAAAGACCAATCAACTGAGACTGAAGAAGGGCAGAAGTTTCCAGAAGTCAAGTCTCAAAGGAAAAAGAGAAAATAGAAATTATGTGTTACACTTGACTATGTAGAAACTCTAAAAAGACTGTTGAAAGTGTGGAAAGAATTAAAGATACATATAGAGAGAGATGGGCCTCTTGATCTCAGGGTTGTGAGTTCAAGCCCCATGTTGGGTGTAGAGCTTACTTAAAAATAAAAAATAAATGTAAAAAAATTTAAACAAATAAATAACAAGATCGGTATATAAACAGTTAAGCAAACGAAAAACGAGGCAATTATTAATCCAAAAAATACAAAAGTTACATATAAGACAAAATATAATAATAGTACTCCTTGGTCTACCATAAACAATATTTTCAGTCTAAAAAACAAAAAACTGAACACCAATTTCATCAAAAATTGGGGTAGAATTATATTGGGAGGATTAGATAAGGCGAAGCCAAGAGAAAAGAATAAGAAGTCAAGAGATAAAATCTAAAATAGAAAAATTAACATAAAGTAATATAAGCTTATTATTTCAAAATATAAAGGTGAATTCCAGAAGAAACGGTTGAGAATGCCTTTAAGTTGTTGTACTGGACTTGGGAAGCAAGTAGGCCAGAGACTAATTTTGTTTTAAGCTTTTTAGTGCTATTTGTTATGTTTATATATTAATTTTCACATATATTAATTTAATTAAAAATTAACCAAAAAGGCTAACACAAATTATGATATCCCATTATGATGAAACATTATATAACCATGAAAAAGAAATGAGATCATATGAGGAAAGGTATCTATAACTAAAAGTGTACTATATGCCAGTGAGTGAAAATGACAAGGCAGGTTATAAAACAGCACTCAGTGTGTGTGTATGTGTGTGTGTGTGTGTGTGTAATCGTAAAGCAAGGTCTGAAGAGATGTGTAACAACATTTGTAATAGTAGTTGTAACTTGGGAGTAGGATGTCGATTTATTTTTCAAATTTTTTATGCCTTCCATATTGTTTCCACTCTGTTTTGTTTTGTTTTCGGTAAGCACATTTTATCCTCATTATCAAAGGAAACAAAAAGCTATCTTCATGAGGGAAAACGGTCACCTTTAATAAGCTGAGATTTATGTACCACTGGAGGTTGACAGGAGAATAAAATACAGATCTTTGGAAGATTCTAGGTAAGAATTTAAAGACAAAAAACATGATTGGCAGAAAATAAAAGAAATGCCTGGTAAATACAATAGCACATAAATAAATGTAATCAAGGGACTGAATAATTCAAGATCTTAAAGATGTAGAAATTATATGGTCCATCTGATCATGCAGAACACTCTATTAGAAGACTGCTGTAAGTATGGGGAAATTTAAAGATGGATATATAGAAAATTAAGCAAATGAAAAACAATGAGGCAATTAACTATATACCATAAACGACAGGAAACAAAAATAATCTGTCTGAATAAAGAAACAACTTAGGGAGTTATCTGTTCACAAGTAATGAATGAAAATATGAGTGGACTTCTTACCTGCTTCAGGGCAGGGGAACATGGGATCAGCTCTCCTATCCTGTTTATTCCGGCATTGATTTTCTTCTTTCTATGCCTCTCCACTAGACAGGGGGGAAAATCCATTTATCAAACCTTATGGTACCACTGCCAAAGTCTGTTATTCTCCCTGGGTAAAGAAATTTTAGGTAACGAAATCCCTAACAAAATTTTATCAAACAGTATCTACTGAAGACAACTACAATTAGATTTCTAAGAACGTCGTATTTTAAGTCTAGTCTCACAGGAATTGATATAAGTAGTACTTCTATTAACATTTTAAAAATGTGATCTATAATAATTAAATTCAAACTATAAACAAAAGTTGGTAATATTACGTCACTGTTAAGGCCATTATTACGTTTCAAGTAATGACTAGAGATTTTAACTAAAATTTAAGAAGCCACTAACAAGCTAAGTTACTAAACAGCTGCCTTTTCATATAGGCAAATGAGACCTACTTAGATTACAGAACCTTAAAACACCTTTTAGTATGACTAGAAGGCATTTTTCGAATAGAACAGCTATTATGACTTAAAATTTCTATGGAGTCTGGTCTATTCACTTTGGCCACATAGGACTTTTCCCATCTAAGAAACTGAGCAACCGACAACATCTCAATCAAATTAACTGAGAAATACTCCAGGCTTACATGCTACAACTTTAAAGATCATATGGGAGGGTCAAGAGGGCACAAGATGATCTAAATAATTTCAACAAGACACTGTAAGTAGAAACATTAGTCTTGGCTATTTTCTGTCAGAAAGGTTTCTGAAACTTTCCTTTCTAACAAGATTCCAGTATTTCTAAGAGGATGTCTTTCAGATTGACCATAAGAGCAGGTCTTTGTTTTGTAAAATACATACTTTTTGCTTCATAGTCTAGCAGTAAAGATATCTTTTTAATGACATCTAATTACTCTCTCAAAATAAAATACTAACAGTACATATTTATGACACCATGTGAGTTAATTCCAATAAAAATATTTAGTTCCCATGGCCAAAAAAGTTTGGATTTAATTCATTTGGCCAAAGAAGGCAAAGCAATACAGTATAACTAACTTTTCTTTGTAATTCTTTAAACAATAGTATTTGTTCTCACCTACGAGTGGATCTTTAAATGTGTGGAGGTGAAAAAAAAAAAAAAAAAAAAAAACCAACAACATTAAGACTCTTTAGCCACAGTGATAAAGGGGAATTCAAAGGCAGGAAATTCCCATTTTGGGGAGCAGCAATATTCCACCAGTGTTCACCACCCCTTTCCATAGACAAAAATCCCCCCAGGGTTCTTTCCTTAAGGAAAGGAAGGTATCATTTACAGAGTAATAGATTTTAACTTCTAAAATATTTTGTCTGAGATCTGGACTGTAGCCCCTGAAAAATAAAATGTTATAAAATGTACCAAATTGTAAACGTACACACAATTAGTTCTATAAATGTTTATCCAGCGTTGGCCTATAATTTTGAAGTTTGAGGTAAAACCAAATATTTATTTTCTACATTTCTTCCTATAATTGAGGACTCCACAACTTCATTTAAGATTTTTCACATTTCAAGGACCTTTAAGATCTACAGCCTGCTGCTCATCTCTCCCCTACTCCTCTAGGCAGCCACCCCCTCTGGAAGTTCTGCAAAGGCACATACTCTTTATTCCATTTGGGAGAGGTAGAGCTGGACTTCCTCAGTGAGTGAAATCACTTAAACCATTAGTTCCGGGAGCATATTAATCCTTAAATTATCTAAATAGACAATGAATCAAAAGATGATTAGCAAGCCATCTTCATGAGACTTGAGGCGTTCTGTCAAACAGTAAAGGAACAAAAAAGTAAGGAACAGGGGAGCCTAGGTGGCTCAGTAAGTTGAGCATCTGCCTTCAGCTCGGGTCATGATCTTGGGGTCCTGGGATCGAGCCCACATCGAGCCCGGCATCAGGCTCCCTGCTCAGCAGGGAATCTGCTTCTCCCTCTGCTCCTCACCCTCACCCATGCTCTCTTACTCTCAAAGAAATAAATAAAATATTAAAAAAAAAAAAAGTAAGGAAGATTTTCCTAAAACATAATGAATAATGATGCTATGCTTACTTATAACATAAAAACTTACAATCAACTACAGAATAATTTCATTTTGAATGAAAGTGCTAACAAATAAAATTGAAATTGTTTCTACCTGCATTATGTGTCTCCCGGTTTTTCTTTCTGAAACAAAAAGTGCAGATAAAAAAAACATGAAAATAATGGGAAAACATTTTTACCACTTTATATTTTGAGAACAATAAGAATTAATTTTATGAATTTGTATTTGTTGTATCAGCAAGAAACCATCTGAAGAAACATTTTCTTAATATATATTATGGTATGAAAACCTACCTGCAGATACAGCGATATAAACTTAGAATCTACAATTTCTAAAAGTAACTATAATTCTCTATTCTTCCATACCCAGAAGTCATTGGTTGGGAAGTAAATCAATCACTGAAAAAACCTTAACTATTCGTAAAATGTAATTAAAGAGCTAGTCAGCTCTCAAAGTGATATGCCAAGTAGGTGACTTCTGGTGTCTGCCCTGGTGCCCGGCAAGGGGTGCCATGAACGTGTAAGGGATACAAGCAACAGGAGAGAGGAAACTTTTAATCCCCAGGGAGAACAGCATGGCAGCCATCAGCACCCATGCACAGACCACGGATACTGGAGCCACCTTTTGCATTTGTGTGCCTAAAAGCTAATTTCCTAAAACCACTGGCTTTCCCTTTCATGTACAAACGCTAGCATTCTCTAATAGCTATTTGGTAAGGAAAGAGAATGGGGATTTTAGTATTAATGAAAGCACTGGGAATGCAATTCTAAGCAGAAACACTGCCCAAAATGCTAGCAGTTCAGAAGGGGGCTTATACAAAGAACAGCAATAATACTGTACTGATGTGCATATTGTAATGTCACAAAATTGTAATGTCACAAGATGTCCATTCAAACTGACTTCAGCCTAAATGAACTTACGATCTACAAAGTAATGCTGTTTGCAAGTAAAAATTTCAGGAGAAAGTAAACATTTAACACAGATTTGGTATTATACAATCTTAATTACTGATTGACAGTCTTACTTGTTAACGCTTTAATAAAATAAGGAGGACAGGTAAACTTTAGCTATATACTCCTTTCTGTAAATCTGTATTTATTTATCCACACATATTTCTGAAGCACCCAAATGAAAGTTCCACATTTTCCAGGCACCCAAATGAAACTTCCCAGAGGACTACCTATTTAGCAAAGTAGGGACTAATCCTGCTTCTTATCTGCCCAAACTATATTATTTTTGGACTGAGGTTACATACCTGTGCTGCTTCTTTGTAGGAGTCTCATTCTCTGTCATTTCTGGCATGATTACAGTGATAGGAACCTACAACGCATAGAAAGACACACCAGAAAGTTTAAAGTTAGTATGTTAGAGAAATTGATTCATAGCAATTTGGTTTGAATTCCAAAATGCTAAAAAACAAAAGTGACATTATGGAAAAGCACTGTCTTAGCTGTCATGGATAGAAAAAGGTATAAGAAAGGTATAAGAAAACAAGACAAAAAAAAAATTATAACTAGCAGATGGAGAGCATGGTGAATGTGAAATGTGAGGTACAGCCAGAAAGTGCTTGAGAGGACTGGAGTAGAGAAAGATCACTGATGGGCCTGGAAATCTAGAAAGGCTTAAAGGTGGTGTGGATTTGAGCAAGACCTGGAAAGACAGGTAAAACATATTTGACTTGGGAGAGTATGTTCTTTGTTCATGGTACTGTTTGAAGTGCTCTGCAAAATTTAAACTAGAACAATGGTCCTCCTCTCTAAACACAGAAAGAGCAAAAGTGACAAGTGCACAAACATGTAATATTCCACACACGGAAGCGACCACTCACTCAACTCATCCACTCGTTGGCCAGCCTTCTCTCAAACTGCTACAAGTCTTATGTTATCACTCGAGAGTCATTAAAATCTGGATAGGAGTATGAAAATTCTACTTCTATTTAAAATATCAGAATGCTAAAGAATATACACAGTATAGAGAAATACGTTCATATGCCAAAAAAAAAAAAAAAAAAGCCTGAAAGCAAATACATGAAGATATTAGTTAGTCATAGTCAGGTAAGGTCAGCAATATAGGTGATTTCTTTCTCTTCTCTGATTTTCAAAAAATTTCATAATGAAAACCTTAATGCTTCTAAGTCTCGGGGACTGACGGCCTTTCAAAAGCGGTCTGCCCAGCTGGGATACCTGTTCCGGTACACTGGAGGGGGTGCAAGTGCAGTTTCCCATTTCCTGAGTGTGGAGCAGAAGTCAGAAAGCATGAGTTTAGGGGCGCCTGGCTGGTTAAGTGTCCAGGTCTTGATTTTGGCTCAGGCCATGATCTCAGGGTCGTGAGATGGAGCCCACATAGGCCCCATGCTAGGCGAGGAGCCTGCTTGGGATTCTCCTTCTCCCTCTGCCCTCCCCCCAAAGTATGTATGTGCACGCATGTGCTCGAAGAGAAGGGAGGGGGAGGGGAGAGGAGGGGAAGGGAGAGGAGGGGAGGGAAGGGGAGGAGAAAGCAAGCATGAGTTTAAAATCTAGTTCTGCCATTTCCTAGCTGTGAGGTCCTGGGCAAGCTAGATAGCCTCTTGGAATCTCAGATGTTTCGTCTCCAAAGTGGATCATAATCAAAGCATCTGGACCACTGGGTTATTTTGAGAAAGGAATGAAAAATGCAGGGGGAACACAGCAGCACAGTGCCTAGCAGCAAAAAGAATTCAACCAATATTAGCCATGAATAATAATGAAGGTACTTCAGGTTGGGCTGAAGCCCTGGAAAGGTGGAAGAAGGGTCCAGGGAAATAAGTAGAAGTGAATGCTGACAAGGTAACGACAGGAAGTACTGGCGGAAACAGCCTGCGGAGAAATGTGCATTCAAGACCCATTTCCAGCCGCTGATTCCACCTTCTCCCTAACATCAGTGATGGCACACATCAGCTTCAAGCAACACACTCACATTAGATAACCACATAATGACAATTTGGGACATGTGAGTAAATAAAGAAATCCCTGTCACCTTTCTCACCCAAGGGCTTGCAGAATTTCTTCACTTTTGATTCCTGGCTTCCAACGCCTCCCGTTTCTGATCCAAATCTATCATCTTCTGCCAGAAGATGGTCTATAAGTTATGTTTTCTTCTTACTACACAAGAGAAAAATCAATGAGTGTTTATAGTTGCTAGGTTTCCCTTAGCAGCATGTGAAACGACCAGCAACCTCTGGCACATAGGCAGATTTTTAGTGGCATACAGAAGACCCCTAATTCTCCTCACTGTCCCTCAAGTTCTTACTTTCCTCCACCCAGGTCTTACACTAAGATCTGCCCTCAATTCTAAAATTATCTTCCCTCAATCTCCTACTTCCCTCTCCTCTCTGGTGCCAGTGACTGAGAACTTACTCAAGGGTCGCCCCCAAGGGCAGCGACACTAGAAGACAGCCTTCAGGCCTGTGTATCATATATGCTCTCAAACATGTAGATTTGGAGGCTTTTTTCCAAAGGAGAAGCGATGGGTAGGGGCCCGGAGTCTGTATTTTCAACAACGTACTAGTTAAAAACCACAAATTGTCAGCCCATCTCTAAATCATCAAATCAGTCTCTAAGGGAGGAATTCCAGTCTTTAAGGGAGGAGTCTGAAATTTAATGAATGCCCCCAGGGGATTCTTATCAGGAACTTTTAGAAAGGCAAGCAGGTATCTTAAGTTGGTGGAATTTCAGGCATCTGACTGATAGCCTATTGTAGGAGAGATTACTTGGGATACAGCAAGACAGCTGGACATACAATTTCACCTATAAACCCGTAAGGTCAGATTTCCCATGTATCCGTAAGTCAGCATTTGGTCATTAATGTCACAGTGTCTGTTGTTCCTCTGGAGCAGGTTTGAAAGTCTGCAGATTCATGTTCCAATCAAGATACATGAAGTAAAAGTTCCAATCTTCTAAACATTTAGAATCTTAAAGTAAATGATGCTAGAGGCCTATCACGTTAAGTAAACATATTCATTGCATGGGGGCAGGGGTGAGAGGCAGGGTTTAACTGAAAGAGGTATATCATGCAGGTTACCAAATGTCACTATAAATATCCGTCTCAAACCACATCTTAACCTGAAATTGAGTTACATCGATCCATGCACAACTGTTTCCATATGCTACTCCTGATATTAAAACTGCATTCCTCACATATAAAAAGAACACTTATCGAAATAATAAGCTATATAATATCATCATGAATCCTTGTCCACCGATTCATTAACCTACTAAGGAAATGTTACTTTTACAAATATACCTTTTAAAATATTTAAAGTGCCATGAATTTTTAAGGAAAAATTTCAAAATGTTACATTAGTAACCCATGAATTACTATTTTTCATGGTAAGAAAGAATTATTTCTAAAATCAGACAAATCCAATGGTTCTCAAAGTGTGGTTTTGAGATCACTTGCATCAAAATCACAAATTTTAAAAGTGCTTTTGACTCCTGCAGTAACACTTACATATAGTAAAATGCACCAATCTTAAGTGTAACATTCAGTGAGTTCTGACTAATGCACACACCTGTGTGACTGAACCCCTATCAAGGTACAGAACGTTATGACCAGAGAACGTTCTCATGACCCTTTCCAATCAATACTCCCACAGAGGCAACCAGTGTTCTCCTTTTTTTCACCACTGAACCTTATAATGCATTAACTGAGAACTCTGTTGGGCCAAGCTTTCACTCTGCATAATGTTTCTGAAATTCATTCAGTAGTTTGTCCCTTTTTATTGCTGAGTACCACTGTATAACTGTGTGGGAGTTTATAGTTCAGTTTGTTTGTTCATTTTTCTGTTGATGAACACCTGGCCTGTTCCTGTGTTTTGGCTACTATGAATAAAGCTGCTATCCATGAACATTCTTCTGTAACGTCTTTCTTTCTGCTGAGTAAATATCTAGGAGTGGAAATGCTTATTATACACCCTGCAGTTCTACTCCTAAGTATCTACCCAAGAGAAATAAAAAAGTATATCCACAAAAAGACTTCTATAAGAACATTTATCACACTCTCCCCAGAGTGACAGTACCGTTGTGCATTCCCACCCAAAATGTAAGAGTTCTGGTTGCTCCATATCCTTCTAAGATTTTTTTAAGATTTTATTTGTTTATTTGACAGAGAGAGACAGCCAGCAAGAGAGGGAACACAGGCAGGGGGAGTGGGAGAGGAAGAAGCAGGCTCCCAGCGGAGGAGCCTAATGTGGGGCTCGATCCCAGACCGCCAGGATCCATATCCTTCTAACATTGGGTTTGTCTGCCTATTGATTTCAACCATTCTGGTGGTTATATAGTAAAATCTCATTATAGTTTACTTCTCATTTCCTGGATGACTGATAATATTGAGTACTTTTTTATGTGCATATTAAGACCATTCGTAGATCTTATTTTGTCTGCTTATATATTTTTGCCAGTTTTTTAATTGGACCGTTTATCCTTTTATTATTGACTTATAGAAAATCTTCATATATTCTGAGTTCTTATATCTTCTGGATACCTGTCCTTTGTCTGAAATATATTTTGCAAATATTTTCTCCCATTATGTGGTCTACCTATGCATTTTCTTAACTGTGTCTTTCGGTAAGCAAAAGTTCTTGATGAAGTAAAACTTACCAATGTTTAATTTATGATGATTCCTTTTATGGCCTGTCTGAGAAATCTTTACTAATCCCCAAGATATTCTCCTACAATTGTTTCTATAAGGTTTATGATACTGTCATATTCAATGATCCATACTATGTAAGGCAGGAGGTAGGGGTTAAAGTTCATTTTTTTCCCCATATGGATAGTTAGTTGTTCCAACATCATTTGTTGAAAAGATTTCCTTTCCTCAATGGTACCTTTGTTAAAAATCAAATGTCCTTATCAGTGAAGTTCCATTTCTAGGCTCTCTGTTCCTTTGCTCTCTCTTCTGAGCTATCCTTATGCTACTATCACACAGTACTGACTAAGCATCTGTCTAAAATAGAGATTCCTCTGTCCCAACCCAGACCTACTGAATAGGAATCTTAGAAAGGACAAGTCCAGAAATATGATGTTCTTTTTTTTTTTTTTTTAAAGATTTTATTTGACAGAGAGACAGCCAGCGAGAGAGGGAACACAAGCAGGGGGAGTGGGAGAGGAAGAAGCAGGCTCCTAGCAGAGGAGCCTGATGTGAGGCTCGATCCCATAACGCCGGGATCACGCCCTGAGCCGAAGGCAGACGCTTAACCGCTGTGCCACCCAGGCGCCCCAGAAATATGATGTTCTAACAAGCTTCCTAGTTGATTTTTCTGCACTGTAAAGTTTGAGAAGTGCATTACTTTAATACTGTTCCTCTAAAACTGATACAAATCAATGAGCTCACAAACCAATGAGTCCACATGGGAAGAACAGTGAGCCTGGAATTAGGAAAATGAGCTTTTATTCTAGATTTGCTACTCAAAAGCTAGGTATCATTTTATTTATCACAACTTAAGGCCAAGTTTCTTCACATGTAAAACAAGAGGGTAGGACTAGATCCAATCATTCAGGTATGGATTGAGTGCCCACACTGCCTAGGAATTACATATATAAAGATGAAAAAGGCAAGTCTTCCCTCAAGAAGAACACAGTCTACATCAGGGCTATCCAAAAGAACTTTGTTTAGTAGAAAAAATCTCTATCTGTGCTATTCATATGGTCACCGTTCGTCACATGTCGGTATTAAATGCTTGAAATGCGGCTAGTGAGACCATGTAATTAACTTTTAATTTTATAAATTTTAAGTAATTTAAATTAAATAGTTACATGTGGCTACTGGTTACCATACTGGGCAGCACAGGGAATTTTAAAAATAATCTTAAAAAGATGAATTTAAAAATCGGTTAATGAATGTCAACTTCCTAGTTCTGCTATTGTCCTACAGCTATATGTCACTACTAGGGGAAAGTACATCAGTAGTACATGGGTTCAGCAGTACATAGCATTTTTGTAACCTCGTTTGAGTCTACAATCATTTTAAAATAAAAAGTTTTAAAAAAGTGATTTAAAAAAATGGTAAATTCCACATACATAAAAAAGTCTTGAGAATCTGAGAACTGCACCAAAAATATACAAAATATGGGAGGAAGGGAAGGTGCAGGAGGTGCAGAGAGAAAAGAAAACTTGGACTAGACTGTGAAGGAATTTTCTGTGCCTAATAAGTATGTTCAGCTTTTATCTCAAGATCAGTGGCTGTCAGATCAGTGCCGGTCTGAAACAAAGTTCCCCTGGTCTATAGCAAAATGAAAAAAAGTACAATGAAGTAAGATTTATTT
The DNA here is from genome assembly GCF_017311325.1 of Ursus maritimus. Taxonomy (NCBI): domain Eukaryota; kingdom Metazoa; phylum Chordata; class Mammalia; order Carnivora; family Ursidae; genus Ursus; species Ursus maritimus. The sequence continues at coordinate 57,279,526 of NW_024426552.1, forward strand.
TCTTTTTTATTGATATGTAACTTACATACAATAAGTCATTAATTTAAGTTCACTGCTCAATGAATTTATATATGTGAAAACACCCATGTAACCACCACTCAGATGAAGATACAGAACATTATCACGAAAGGCTCTCAAAGTCCCTGCCACTTAATCCCTTGAAACTTCTTTCAAAAATATACATTCAAAGAAGAATATATATTTCCAAGGAAGACAAACAAATGACCAACAAGTACATAAAAAGGTGTTCAACATCATTAATCATTAGGAAAATTAAAATCAAAACCATAATGAGATCTCACCTCACACCTGTTAGAATAGCTATTCCCAAAAAGGCAAAAGATAAAAAGTGCTGGTAAAGATATGGAGAAAAGGGAACCCTTGTACACAACAGGTGAGAATGTAAACTGGTACAGCCATTACGGAAAACAGTATGGAGGTTCCTCAAAAATTAAAGATAGAAGTACCGTATGACCCAACAATCCCACTTCTGGATACAGAGGAAATGAAAACACTATCTGTAATCCCATGTTCACGGCAGCATTATTCACAACAACCAAGACACGCAAACAACCTAAGGGTCCATCGATGGGTGAATGGGTAAAGAAAATGTGACACACACATATATACAATGAAATATATATATTTACATCTACATACATATACACATGTATATATTTTATACACATATATATATATACATAATGGAATACTATTCGGCCTTTAAAAAAGAAGGAAATCCTGATATTTGTGACATGAATCAACCTGGAGGACAGTATGTTAAGTGAAATAAGCCAGATATAGAAAGACAAATACTGTATAATCACACTTACATGTGGAAACTAAAAAAGTTGAACTCACAATAATTGAGGATAGAATGGTAAGTGCCAGTGGCTAGGTGATAGGGGAAATGGGAGAGGCTGATCAAGGGCACAGACATTCAGTTATAGGATGAATAAGTTCTGGAGACTTAATGTACAGAATGATGACTGTAGTTAATAACTTATTGTATACTTGCAATTTGAGAGAGAAGATCTTAAAATCTTTTGCTCTTACCAGAAAAAGTAACTATGTGAATGGATGGATATGTTAATTAGTTTGGCCATGGTAATCATTTTACAATGTATATATACATATCAAAACATCTTATTGTATACCTTAAATATATACAATATTTATTTGTCAATCATACCTCAAGAAAGCTGGAAAAAATATATGTTTATATTCAAAAGTGTGCTATTACCTCACACATTGATGGTGGGGATGTAAAATCACTTTGGAAAACAGTTTGGCGGTTCCTCATATAGTCAAAACACAGAGTCACTCTATGACCCAGCAATGCCACCTAGGTACATACCCAAAAGAACTGAAACACATGTTCACACAAAAGCTTGTACATGTACATTTGCTGCAGCAGCACTCATAAGAGCCAGTGAGTCGAAACAAGCCAAATGTCCATGTGAATGATGAATGGATAAGTGAAATGGGCTATGTCCACACAAGGGAATCTTATTCAGCAATACACAGATATGAAGTACTGATAGCTGCTATAGCATGGGTAACACTTGAAAATATGTTAAGTGGAAGAAGACGGACACAAAAAGTCACATATTGTATAATTCCACTTATATGAAATGTCCAGAAGCAAAACCATAGAGACAGAAAGTAGTGGCTGCCAGGAGTGGGAGAGGGAATGAAGAGTGATGGCTAATGGGTAGGAGTCTCTTTTGCGGACGATGCTCTAGAATTAGATTGTGGAGATGACTGCACAACTTTGTAAACGTGCTGAAAAGCACTGAATTATATACTTTAAAAGGGTTAGTTTTACGACATATGAATTATATCTTAATAAAAAATATAAATAAAAAATGAAGGGGAAAGCAAAAAATTGTGCTACAAATATAAAAAGTTTGACATCTCCAGATTTAATCAATGCTTTGTTGGCAAACACTTTTTAAAAATTATTTTGAGGCAAATAATTATATAACTATTTGTACACATATAACTATTTCATATACGTAGCCTCATCTAATATTCACTAATATGTAAAGTAAGTGGCATTAAAATAATTTAGTAATTTGTCCACAGTCACAGTTAATAAATGGTGAGGCAGGATTCTAACTTAATACTAGCTGACTCCAGAGCCCAAGTCCTTAACTATTTTCTTTTTTTTTTTTTTAAGATTTTATTTATTTATTCGACAGAGAGAGAGACAGCCAGCGAGAGAGGGAACACAAGCAGGGGGAGTGGGAGAGGAAGAAGCAGGCTCCTAGCAGAGAAGCCTGATGTGGGGCTCGATCCCGCAACGCCGGGATCACGCCCTGAGCCGAAGGCAGACGCTTAACCGCTGTGCCACCCAGGCGCCCCCCCTTAACTATTTTCATAGTGCTTCTCTACCTCCTCCATCCCCTGAAGCAAGCAAGCAAGCACAGTATGGTACATTTTAACAAAACCATGTCTTCAACTATTATATTCCTTCTGTTTCAATTTATATCTTATTATCCTGGACATATGCAGGTGGTAATATCTAGCCCAGAAAACTTATTTTCTCATAAGGCCCCTGCTCAAAGAAAACAAAAACATCAATCAGAAGCCATATGCAAATAAAAAGCAACGTGATTTAGTTTTCTCATAAAACAAAATATTCAAATAATCCTCTTCAGACAGGTGTTAAATGTTTGAAGTAGAATTCTACTGCAGGCACTGTTTAGAAAGACTGAAAAGATAAAAGAGGGCTCACAGTTTTAAAAATTACTACAAAGCTACAGTAACCAAGACAGTGTGGTACTGGAGGAAAGAAAGACACACAGATCAGTGGAATCAAGCTAAGAGCCCAGAAATAAACCCTTACATTTGTGGCCAACTGGTTTTCAACATGGATGCCAAAACCATTCAGTGGGGGAAAGAATACCCGTTTCAACAAATGATGTTGGGGCAATGGGACATTCACATGCAAGAGAATGAAGTTAGACCCCGGCCTCATAACACATACAAAATTTAACTCAGAAAGAATCATATCATAGCTCAACATAATGGTGAATACTTTAAAACTCTTAGATATGAAACCAAAAGCACAAGTGACAAAAGAAAAATATATTTGATTTCAAAATTAAAAATTTTTGTGCTCAGAGGACACCATCAAGAAAATGAAAAAACGGGTGCCTGGGTGGCTCAGTCGGTGAAGTGTCTGCCTTTGGCTCAGGTCATGATCGCAAGGTCCTGGGATGAGCGCCGCCATCAGGCTCCCTGACCAGCGGGGAGCCTGCTTCTCCTTCTCTCTGCTGCTCCCCCTGCTTGTGCTCTCTTTGTCAAATAAATACATAAAATCTTTTAAAAAAGTGAAAAAATAATCCATAGAATGGGAGAAAATATTGACAAATCATGTATCTAATAAGGGGGCTGTACTTAGGCTATGTAAAGAACTCTTACAACTCAGTAATTAAAAGACAACCCAATTTAAAAATGGGCAAAGTATCTGAATAGATGTCTCTCCAAGGAAGATACACAAATGGCCAATAAACACATGAAAAGATGTTCCGCAACATTAGCCATTAGGAAAATATAAGTAAAAACCATGTGAGGGGCACCTGGGTGGCTCGGTCTTTGGCTCAGATCATGATCTCAGGGTCCTGGGATGGAGCCCCATATCCGGCTCCCTGCTCAGTGGGGACCCTGCTCCTCCCTCTCTCTCTGTCACTCCCCCCTGCTTATACTTTCTCTCGCTCTCTGTCAAATAAATAAAGTCTTTTAAATAAATAAATAAATAAATAAACAAACAAACCATGTGAGATAAGACTTCATATCTGCTAGGATGGCTAAAATAAAAAAAGACAGTCAATAACAAGTGTTGGTGAGGATGTGGGGAAATTGGAGCTCTCATATACTACTGGTGGGATTAAAAATGGTACCACCACTTTGGAACAATTTGGCAGTTCCTCAAAATGTCACACATAGAGTTACCATATGAATAAGCATTTCTACTCCTAGATATACTCAAAGATAACTGAAAACAACTGTTCACACACAAAAACTTGTACGTGAATGTTCATAGCAGAAATATTTGTAATATCCAAAAAGGGAAACAACCCAAATGTATATCAACTGATGAAGGGATAAATAAATTGTGGTATATTCACACAACAGAATATAACTCAGCAATGAGGAACGAAGTACTGATACATTTTACAGCATGGATGAACTCTGGAAACATCATGCAATATGAAAGAAGTCAATCACGGAAGACCGCACATTGTATGATTCCCATCTACTTTAAATTCTGGAACATGAAAATTTAGAGAGACTGAAAGTAAATTAGTGGTTGCCAGGGTCTGAGGAAGATGAAGAATGTCTGCTAATGGCGGGTAGACAGACGGAGGTGTTTGTTCTTTTTAGGGATGATGAGATGTTCTAAAATTAGATTACGGTGATGGCTGCACAACTCCGCAAATATACTAAAAACCATTAAATTTCACTTTAAACTTTATGGTATGTGAATTGTATCTCAATCACCCTGTTTAAAAAGAAAAAAGAAGAGAAAACTTTTGATGGAAGTCTCTTTGGGTAATTTGAAATTTTCTACCCAGTCATCTTTTTCATCAGTTTATATATGTTTGTTTTCAGCGTAAAATTTTTTGGTTACCAATCATCCCCAATTTTCCTAACACCGAGAAAATGTGTAAAAATAAGTACTAGCATTTATTTTTTTAAAAAATTGGTTTAACTGTTCAGGGTCAAATTGTGTTTTCTTTCCACCAAGAAGAAAATTAGCGGTAAAGATTAATTTAAATTGTGTCTTTAGATACAATGAAGAGAAAAACCTAACTCTTATCAATCAAATTTTCAAATTAGAATTAAGAAGACTTAGTTGAGGAACGCCTGGGTGGCTCAGTTGGTTGAGAGTCTGCCTTCCGCTCAGGTCATGATCCTGGGGTCCTCAGATGGAGTCCCACATTGGGTCCCTGCTCATGGGGAAACTGCTTCTCCCTCTCCCTCTGCCTGCTGCTCCCCCTGCTTATGCACTCTCTCTCCCTCCCTCTGTCAAGTAAATAAATAAAATCTTTTTAAAAAGGCGGGGGGGGGGGGGGGAATGCCTGGGTGGCTCAGCTGTTTAAGCATCTGCCTTCGGCTCAGGTCCTGATCCCAGGGGTCCTGGGATGGAGTCCCACATCGGGCTCCTTGCTCAGCAGAGAAACTGCTTCTCCCTCTCCCTCTGCCTGAGGCTACCCTTGCCCATGCATGCTCTCTCTGTCTCTCTCTCTCTGATTGAGAAATAAATAAATAAATAAATAAATAAATAAATGTCTTAGTTGAAAACATTTTATGGCACATTGTTAAACATAATTTGTCCATGGTTTGTGGAAAATCTTTTCAACCCTATACTTAATTCCGTTTTGCTGCTGCTTAATATATTCCTAAGTATTTTACAATTATTTAAAATGTTTTATGTAATGGCTACACAGGCAGTTTTTAAATGTGTTCTATTTCTTCATCTGAGATCTCTAGTAAATCCTCAGCTCCCTCCAATTAAAATGACTTAACCCACTGAACTAGGGTATGATCCATGGAAATGATAACACAACTAAGCTGGTCTGGGTCACAGCCATTTATATCCCTAGTATAATTATAATAAACGCAATTTTATACTCCCATAACTGCTTATTTAACAATTTTTAACAGTTTTTCCTTATAATAAAAATAATATGTACCTAGAAAACAAAACCAGACATAAAGAAAAAAATGAAACTACTTTCAAACACATCACTTGACCAGAATCCACAAGAATGCCTGTTGATATCCTTATAGATTTCTTCTGGGTTTTTTTCTACATATGCCTGATTTTTAATAAATGTTGGACCATAAGCAATTTTGTATTCTGCGTTTACTTAAGGTGAGCATTTACTTAAGGTAAGTAAAGGTGTCACCTTAAGGTGACAAAATATATTCCTCCTGTCAGTCACATCACCATCATGCTTGGTGCTGTCAGGGTGGTTCCTAAATGCCAACCCAGAGATACTACGACATATATAAGAAAAGGAAATTAATGAAGTCCTGCCACGGAGCTTTCACAGTGAAGCTGAGTCAAACTGTACCTCAAGAACAAGAAATAAGCCAGAGGTTTTAACTGTTTATTTACAAACTATACAAGTAACCAATTTGTATAGGAATTATTTCCAAAGAGTACAGAAATATATTAAATGGAAGAATGACTGGGCTCTACAATCATGCTTTCCAGGAATACCCACTGTAAACAGTCTGGAATTTGTTTGACCCTTTTCTTGTTCTCTTCCATACAAACTACAAACACTCCTAGTGAAGAAATTATAACTAAATTCCATGCATTAAGTTTTTTAAAATTCAGGGCACTTGGGTGGCTCAGTCGGTGGGGCATCCAACTCTTAATTTTGGCTCAGGTCATGATCTCGGGGTTATGGGATTGAGCCCCCCCCTCCTTCAGTCTCCGCACTCAGAGGGAGAGTCTGCTTGAGATTTTCTCTCCGCCTCCCTCTGTCCCTCCCCCACTTCTCTCTAAAATGAATAAATAAATCTTTAAAAAATTCAATTGCAAAGTAATCCGTGCTCTTTGTAAAAATTGTAAACAGCATGGATGTATACGAAGTACCAGTGCCCCTCTGCTTTTAACAGTCTGGTGATACCAATTCCAGACATTCTCCCTATATAAGTCCAGGCAATTACTTATGTACGTATTAGTAACTGTTACACTGGAAGAACAGGACACTTAAAATGCAAGTACTATAAAATACCTTCCATTGTCAGTTCAAATCTCTGTGGGGTGATCCTGCTCCTTGGATAAAATTCAGGGTGGATCCCATGACTTTACTGATCACAATTACACAATAAAAATCCTCTAGTCATTTTTAGTCACAAACAACCCATTGAGAGTATCTCAGTATGGTTCCTTTGATGCAGGTAATGCCTCTCCCCATACTGTCTCTTTCTCTCCCCCACCCCCACCTTCTGCCTCCGTCCTTAAGGCTCCAGCCTCTTTCTGCTGAGGTAGCCCTGCCCCTGATGGAAGGCCTGTGGCACAGTGCCCAGACCAGCTCCTCCTGACATACTGTGGACCCATGTCTGGTCCACAGAAACACATACCTCTCTGATGCAACAACTCCTAGAAATTTACCATATAAGTCATATTCATGTGTAAAAGGACATTTATTCAAGGATATTCTTCACAAAATTGTTTCAATTGTACCAAAGGACAAGGAAACACCCCAAAGGCTCATCAAAAGAATGATTTTTTTTTTTTTTAAGGAGAATGATTGGGGCACTTAGATGACATAGTCCGTTAGGCGGCTGACTCTTGGTTTCGGCTCAGATGGTGATCTAGGGGTTTTGAGATCAAGCCCTGTGTTGGGCTCCGTGCCCAGTGGGGAGTCTGCTTGGGAGTCAGTCTCTCTTTCTCTCTCTGCCCTTTCCCCCCCTCTAAAATAAATAAATAAGTGTGTCTGGGTAGCTCAGTTGACTGAACGTCCAACAATTGGTTTCAGCTCAGGTCATGATCTCAGAGTCACATGATCAAGCCCAGGCTTGATTCTCTTCCTCTTGCCCCTCCCCACCACACAGGCTCTTTCTCTCTCAAAAACATAAAATCTTTTTAAAAATAATAATAAATAATTTTTTAAAAAAGAATGATTAAGTATGTCACAGTATTATTTTGAATCATGTGAAATTGCCCACATTTGACCTTTTCTGCCTCTAGAAACTACAATTTCAGATGGTTCAATCAAAAATAGACTGAATCATAATATCTAAATATTCAATCTAAATATATGTATATGTGTATACATATATGTATAATATAAATATATGTATATATGTATATATGTATGTGAATATATATATATATTGTTATAAAATGAGCTATACTGCCTCTCCCCCAAATTCATATGTTTAAGTCTTAAACCCCCATACTATGGAATGTGCCTGTATTTGGAGATAGAGTCTTTAAAGAGGTAATTAAGTTAAAATGGGTCATTAGGGTGGGCCCTAATCTAGTATGACTGGTGTCCTTATAAGAAAAGGAAATTAAGGGGCGGCTGGGTGGCTCAGTCAGTTGAGCATCTGCCTTCAGCCCAGGTCATGATCGCAGGGTCTTGGGATCCAGCCCCATGTCAGGTTTCCTGCTCAGCAGAGGAAGCTGCTTCTCCCTCTCCCGCTGTTCCTACTCGTGCTCTCTCTCTCTCACTCACACTCTCTCTCAAATAAATAAAATCGTAAAAAAAAAAAAAAAGAAAAAGAAAAGGAGATTAAAACACAGACCACACAGACATGGGATATGGGAACTACCAAGCATGGGTACTACAAGATGGCAACCATCTACAAGCCAAGATGAGAGGGCTCAGAAAAAAACAAACCTGCTGACACCTTGATCTTGGACTTGTAGCCTCCAGAGCTACAAGAAAATAAATGTTTCTTGTTTAAGCCACCCAGTCTGTGGTATTTTATGGCAGTCCTAGCAAACTATATTTTATATTTAATATATATAAATAGTTATATATTATATAATATATATACATACACATACACATTTATATATTATATAATATGTATGTGTGTATATGTATATATGTATAAATTTTTTAATTTAAAAAGTTATAAACTTATACATAATACCTATCCTTTGGGATGGGGAGAAGAATATACATGTGTATATTAACAAATGCACAGAATTTCTCTGGAAGGATAGCCTTTGAAGAGGGGAATGAGGGAAAGGGCACAAGAAAGACTTAGTGTATATTCTCATATAGAATTTTAATCTTTTGCCACATGTATGCATTTTCTCTTCTACAGTATGAATTAACTTTTCAGTCTTTCTAATAAATGTATTCAAGACTATAATATCTGCTCAAGGTACAATTTTGTCAATAGCCCATAGATTTTTAATATGCAATATTTTTAATAGTGATTAATTTCTAAATGGTATGTAGTTTCGGCTAAATTTCAAATTATTTTTTAAGGGGTGCCTGGGTGGCTCAGTTGGTTAAGTGGCTGCCTTCAGCTCAGGTCATGATCCAGGAGTTCTGGGATGGAGCCCTATGTCAGGCTCCCTGCTCAGCAGGAAGTCTGCTTCTCCCTCTTCCCCTCTCCCTCCGCCTCCCCCTGCTCCTGTGTGCTCTCACCTCTCTCTCTCAAATTAATAAAATCTTTTAAAAAATAAAAATAAATTATTTTTTAAAATACTGTACTGAAAAACAAAAAAGTAAATATTACCCCTAACTATATCCCTTTTTTGTGGGGAAGAAAATTAAAGTCCCCACTACCTCTCCCAGTTGGGAATCAATCTGATATCAATTTTTTTTTATCTTTCTTCAGAGTTATCTATGTATATGTATTATCATATTATCACATGCACATAAACTTTTTTAAAAATGAAATCACGCTAGGGGCGCCTGGGTGGCACAGCGGTTAAGCGTCTGCCTTCTGCTCAGGGCGTGATCCCGGCGTTATGGGATCGAGCCCCACATCAGGCTCCTCCGCTATGAGCCTGCTTCTTCCTCTCCCACTCCCCCTGCTTGTGTTCCCTCTCTAGCTGGCTGTCTCTATCTCTGTCGAATAAATAAATAAAATCTTTAAAAAAAAAATGAAATCACGCTATATATGTCACTCTGAAACATGCTTTATTTTTACTTAGAAATATAGACATCTTTCTAGGTAAGTATGTATCGATTTACCTTATTCTTTCTAATACGTACATAGTGTTATGCAGCACAGAGCCATTATTTATTTAGCTGTTCCCCATTGACCAATACTCATTTTTCCCCTCTTCCCCTCTTATTATTTTTGTGACTAAAAACAATCCTGAAAAAAAGACATCAATCAACATCTTTTAAGCTTTTATTAGTCCAAAAGGCAACAAAAGGTATCTTATTATTGCTTAACTTGCATCTCCTTGATGACTAGTGAGGCTGAATACCCTTTCCACATGTTATGAATCATTTCTATTTCTGTGATTTGCTTTTTATTATCTTGACTTTTACTTTTACTTCCTCTTCAACCTGAGTTGAAATAAAAAGTTTTCCAAGTACTTTTCTTTCTTTTTTGGCTCCCTTTGGTTAATTTAAATGTGTGTATGTGAGCTGTTTCCTTGTATTTATGATTGGCAACAAATAGTATCTAATTTTTAGGGATGCCTGGCTGGTCAGTTGATGGAGCATATGGCTCTTGAACTCCAGGTCATGAGTTTGAGCCCCACACTGGGTATAGAGATCACTTAAATAAATAAACTTAAAAAAAAAAAAAGTATCTGATTTTTAGAATTTGAGGTTTTCCTTGTAGCCCTCTTACATGATATATTTGTTAAGTGTTATATGAGTATTTGAGAAGAGTGTGTATTATTAGCTCCTTAGGTATAAAGTCATAGTAAATATTTTTTAAAGTTAATGTTTGCTCTTTGAAATAAACTCTGATAACAAATTACTGTGCATTTTCTTCTACTCAACATTTGCCCAGGATATGCATGTGTATTTTATTTTTAAACTTTCTGCATTATTTTGTTTTATATTTGTCTGAAGTCACCAAATCTGGTTCTATACAATCTAAGAGTCTTTTTTTTAAAAAAAGAATAATAAAAATAAAATAAATAAAAATTAAAAAGAAAATTAAAGAATCTATTCCAGTCATATTTATTGTAAATATTGTCCCATATGCTCATATTCTGTTCTCTTTCTCCTTCCACCCTCACTTTACTTTTCCTTGTCTGATTTTTTGTTTGTTTTCCTCAATACCTATTTTCCTTTTTTATCGGTTTGATTGATGAATTTCCCTAACAATTTTAAGACACATACTACAGTGGACATTCAGTATTCTCTCCTCTCCACTTCACGAGATTCCCCACTTTTCACTTAGGCATGTACTTCTAAGTCAGCCCTTGTGCCTCCGTGGTAGTCACTGGCAGGTCTTGGCAAGTGGCTTTTTTCTGGGCACAGTGACTGGTCTCAAACTGGTCCAAACATAGCAAACCTCAGGACTTTTTTTTGACGGTGTGGGTAGCTATGATTTTTCCCTTTCCAATTTAAAGAGAAAGCCTGTAATTTCAAATTCAGACATCTTCAAGAGAAAGAAGCCAGTCTGAGGATGAAAGGGTACACAAAGAAAAGCAAAGCTGAGAGGATAAAACCGAGAGAAAAGGAACTGCTTATCAATATCTTAACATTAAAATTTAAGTCTATCTTCTTCCTACTAAAAACAGTATTTATGGTCTCCTCCCCTCCCACCACAAAAGTTTTAACAGGCTCCATGCAACCCACCAACTGCCCACCACCCATCTCCCATGCCAAGCACTTCCTGAGACCATGTAGAATTTTAGCTCTAGAGTGGTTAGTTCTCCTTCTAGATCTATTTTGCATGTCCAACAGCCCATAATTTTCTTCTTTGTCCTCTTGTGCCTTATTTAAGAAGAACTCCTTGGTCTGATTATCTAGTTTGTTAACTTAGTCATCTAGTACAACCATGCTGCTACTCAGCCTGCTACTGAAGTTTTTATTTCAGAAAACATGATCCCATTTTGCAAAAACTTTCTTATTCTCATTTCTTTTTCATAGCACCCATTGCTATTTTATGGAAATTACACGCTCTCAAATTTTTTAGGATATTTTTGGACAAAAATGTTATCTTTTGTCCATTAACATTCAATTTGTTTTCTCAAATATCAATTCCTCTTTTTGTTCAGCTTGAGGCCACTCTTTCATCCTATTGGTTTTCCTTAAACATTTAGTGAGAATCGCTTAACTGAATTGGCAGATAAAGTTGGTTTCCCTAACACAGTAATTCATAATTCTGGATGCATTATAGAAATCACCTTTTTAAAGAAAGCTCCCTATTTGATCTTAATGTGCATCCACCACTGGGGCGTCTGGGTGGCTCAGTCGTTAAGTGTCTGCCTTCGGCTCAGGGCGTGATCCCAGGGTCCTGGGATTGAGCCCCACATCGGGCTCCCTGCTCCGCTGGAAGCCTGCGTCTTCCTCTCCCACTCCCTCTGCTTGTGTTCCCTCTCTCGCTGGCTGTCTCTCTGTCAAACAAATAAATAAAATCTTTTAAAAAAAAATGTGCATCCACCACTAAGAACCAATACTTTAATACATGTAAAAATCCCTCTTCACCCTGCCATGAATGTGCATGCTGATTATATAAGAGTTCTGGCTGTCAAAAGTATCACACATTGATGGAGGAGGTGAACAACTAGATGGATGCCTTCCAGAGGGAAGAGCTCCACATTCACAGTGACAACCGGAAGCTCTCTAAAGTATAACCCTGATTCTCTCCCTGGCCCTAAAGCCCATGATGGAGACACCCTCGATTTACATAAATATGTTCTAGTAGCTTAGCCCTGCGAGTAAATACTGTAATCAGGTATCCTAATTGTTCCTGCTACAGTTGTCCTGAAGTCTGCTAATTAATTACCTTTAACAACTGCTATGGTCTGAATGTTTGTGTCCCCCCAAAATTCATGTGTTGAAATCCTAACCCCCAAGGTATTAGGAGTTAGGGCCTTTGGGAAATGTTTAGGTCATGAACAGGTGAGGGTACAGCATGAAGTAGGTAGTCTGCAACCTGGAAGAAGGCCTTCACCAGAATCCAACCATGCTGGCATCATGACTTGGACTTACAGCTTCCAGAACCGTGAGAAATAAGTAGCTGTTGCTTACAAGAAATCTAGTCTATATTTTGTAATAGCAGCCTGAACGGACTAAGACAACTAACTTCTACCCCTTCCTACTTTTCAAAGTCTCTGAGCTTTGGGACTTTCCAGAATTGAGGTGGGAAAACTCACTTTCCTACTGTTTCACCTTTAAGTCTATATTGGGTTGCAGATTTCTCCACACTGTGTGGTTGTGCCATCAATCTGATCCCATATGCTTTGCATTTTTCATAAATTCCTCCATTTTTTGATCTTTAGATGACACCCTTCCCACCTTTTGAACGCTAATAAGGATGTGTCCTTATTTTCCTATTTTTTATTCTTTTTGTTACTTACCTAGATTTTTTTAAGATTATTTATTTTAAAAGCAGGGAGGGGCAGAGAGAGAAGGAGGGAGAGTCTTAAGCAGACTTTACACTGAGCGCGGAGTCTGACACCGGGCTTGATCTCATAACCCTGAGATCATGACATAAGCAGAAACCAAAGAGTCATCACCCAACAGACTGTGCCACCCAGGCACCCCTGGATTTTTTCATTATACAAATAAAATATCCTTATATCAAATGACTCAGACCATACTAAAGGATTTAAGTTACAAAAGATATAGTCTCTCACACCAACTTTTCCCTCCTGAAATTTCCTGTTAATACGACTCAAGTAATTACGCTATATAACTAATCTTCCCTTTCCCTACTCTGCTCTTGGTTAGTGGGTACTAAGTCTAGCCCACTCAACGAGAGGGGAACTAATCTCCATCTCTTAGAGAAGGCAGTATCTAAATATATTTTTCACAATTATTCTGCAAAGGAGATTTGTCTCTTCTCCCCCAATTTATTTATTTAACCATTTATTTATATCAGTAAGGACTCAAGGTCCTTTGGGTCAAAATAGAATGCTACAGTTATTTCATTGTTGAAACTGTTCAAGCTTTGGTCATTGGGCACTCTTTCGGGCTGGCTCCTATGTCCTTTTCACATGCCCTCACCTCTCTCCCACCCCCATTTTTTTTTTTTTTTTTTTTTTTTTTTTAGTGCTTCCTTACTTGTTGGCACTACTTGATGCTCTGGGCTCATCTTGTGATATATATCCTATCAGTTCTGTTTCTCTGGAGAACCCTAATATAGTAGATAATCAATAAGTATGTTGGTGAAGAACTGAATGACTAAGCAGGGTGCAGGAATTTATTTGAGGCCCCAAAAGTAATTTTGAGGCATAGTCACTATAATTACTAATACCCCATATACCCGTTACCTCAAATTAATGAATGAATGGTATAGGTGAATGGGAATAGCCTTTGATAACAGACCTAGAATCAAATCTTAAAGCTGGCATTCACTAGCTATTTGATTTTAAAGTAAGTAGTCCTGGGGCGCCTGGGTGGCACAGTGGTTAAGCATCTGCCTTCGGCTCAGGGCGTGATCCCGGCGTTATGGGATTGAGCCCCACATCAGGCTCCTCCGCTATGAGCCTGCTTCTCGCACTTCCCCTGCTTGTGTTCCCTCTCTCTCTGGCTGTCTCTCTCTCTGTCGAATAAATAAATAAAATCTTTAAAAAAAATAAAAAATAAAAAAAAAATAAAAAAAAAAAATAAAGTAAGTAGTCCTTGGGGTGCCTGGTTGGCTCAGCCCGTGGAGTGTGCAACTCTGGATCTCAGAGTTGTAGGTTCAAACCCCACAGTGCGTGTAGAGATTAGTTAAAAAAAATAATTAAAAAAATTTTTAAGAATTTCCTCCATAAAATAAATAAATAAAATAAGTATTCCTTGAAGTCTTGGCATCTTCACATTTAACACTGAGAGAATATTACCACCCTCTGGGAGGACTGTTACGAGTTTACGTGATAATACATTTAATGGATCAAGCAACGTGTCTGGTACATAGCAAGTGCTCAAAACACAATAGTTGCCTTTTTTCCATTTCCCCCCTAATTCACTGGGAGGATGGAAGTCACCTGGTACCAGTTCCTTAACTGTAACCTACATATACCATAACAAACCTCTGCCCATGCATCTGTCCTTTCAGCCCACCAGAACATTCTTAAGCTAACTCTTCCATCTATGGAAAGGGACTCTAAACTTGATTCCTTTCTCTATAGCACTTTATTTCTCCCTTAACCATTTCTCTTTTGCTTCCAAAACATGGAGCTCATTAGACAAGAGTTCACTGCCTTTTCCGTCTATCATTCCATTCCTCGCCTACTTCTGCTCTGAAACTTCTCATCTTTCCTTCATTGGCCAATCCCTCCTAAACCCATGGCAGAGTCTTCTGGTTGTTCCTGCCAACCAAAACTGTTTTCTTAGAGGTCGGGACTATTGTTCCCCACATCAGAGGTCTTTCTCTGCCTTCCCTCTCCTCTCTGCAGGATTGGAGGCTGCTGCTGTCTCCCTTTTCTCCACATTTTCTCTCCTAAATTGTCTTCCTCGTTCCCATTTATGCATCATCTTTCTCTCACATGAATCCTTGTCTCTCACTTTGACTTCCAAGGCTCAATGCTGTTTGCTTTTCTATTTGCTTTCTCTCTACAAAGTTTCAAAGTGTTTCTGTGTAAAAGCCATTACCTTCTTAAAATAAAGCCAGCTTCCAACACAGATCTTGCTCCAAACCTTTGGTTAGGCAAGTTCTCTTCAGAACATTTCATTTCAAAACCAATTAACAGGTCTTTGCAACATGCTGAATTGCCCTGCCTCTTAAAAGACTTTCTTCCAATTTCTCCATTTTATCAATGACACCAAAAATTTAACCTGGCTCTAAACCCAAAATAATCTGCAAATTTGCTCACCAAATCCTATCAATTCTTTTCACAATGTTCATCTCCTCCTGTTTATTCCTACCACTTCAGATGATTAAGTCCTGTTTTACACATGTCTGGCTCTTAACAGTCTTTTTAGCTCCCAGTCTTTCCCCTATTCTTCAATGGTTTCATAGTCCAATGTCTCAATAATCTTTCCAGTTCATGGGACTCAGCATGTGCCTCCCCTGCTCTAGAATCTACAGCACTATTTTCCACCATCTGTTGGATCAAACCCAAACTCTTGGGTCCTAGCTTCCAAGACTCTACCTAACACCACCTTCTTCACTGGCCAGTCTCACTCATCCACTTACACTTAATATAACACACACAGGAGCAGGGCTACCAAGATAATCATGCCATCTACCCTTTTCTCCGCTCCACTCCAGACAGGTTCTTCCTGTGCTCCTTATCAGCCGTTCATTTTTTGCTAAATCTATGCTACTTGCCCACTGAAATGACCTTTCCACTTTGCTCTGCTTTTTCAAATACTATTAACCCCCTCTTTTTTAAGTATTTATTTGTCAGAGAGAGAGAGGGAGAGAGAGAGAGACACTGAGCAAGCAGGGGGGAGCGACAGGCAGAAGGAGTAGCAGGTTCTCCACTGAGCAAAGAGCAGGACTTGATCCCAGAACCCTGGGATCATGATCTGAACCAAAGACAGACACTTAACTGACTGAGCCACCCAGGTGTCCCTGCTATTAACCCTTTGAGGCCCAGTGCAAGTCTGTCCTCCTCTCTAAAACCTTCCCTAATATTTACAAAGCTAATACTAAATCCACTACCTTTGTTCTGGATTCTATCATTCTCACTTCCTAGTAATCTTCTTATGTGATACCTCTTCTCTCTCATATATTATTTTTTTTTTAAAGATTTTATTTATTTATTTGACAGAGATAGAGACAGCCAGCAAGAGAGGGAACACAAGCAGGGGGAGTGGGAGAGGAAGAAGCAGGCTCATAGCGGAGGAGCCTGATGTGGGGCTCGATCCCATAACGCCGGGATTACGCCCTGAGCCGAAGGCAGACGCTTAACCGCTGTGCCACCCAGGCGCCCCTCTCTCATATATTATTAATCTCTACTCTGTTAGTGTTTTTTCCATTAAAATACATCCTTATTAATTTTTTTTCATTTAAAAGGCAAAAATTTTTTTTTCTGACCTTGCAACTCCTTCTGTGTGTTCCCATTCTTTCTCCCTCTCAACTATCAGACTTCTTGAAAAAGTAATTTATACTTACTGTCCCTTCTTCCTTACTTCCCTTCTACTCTTCTCCTCACCATTACCTGGCTTTTATTCATAAAACTGCTTGTAAAAGATCTCCACACTATCAAATCTAATGAACTCTGTAGCAAATATGTTGTTTTTGGTGTTATGGCAACAATACCTCACTTTTCCTTTAGAGAATTTCTCTGCCTGATATCTGAGGTCTGATAGAACCATCAAATATGGGTTTATCTCTGGGGTGGGCACAGGGCTGACCAAAGGACCACACCAGGCAGAAAGGTGGCTAGGGCTGAGTTAGCCCCATGGGCCCATGTGATCTTAGAAGCTATGTCCCCAGGCCTTCCCAAGGCTTCGATTATTCTGCCTTTCTTCACTTCTGTGAGCTTACCCAATATCTACCCATAAATCTATCCATAAATTCTCTGCTTAAGTTAGCCAAAGGCAATTTACATTGCTCATAACCAAAGAGAAATCAACTTTCTTCTCCTTGCCACCTTCACTGTGGCTTCTGCTGTTTAAGAAATGATAGTAGCTAAGGTGAGAATGCTTTCACTAGGAGACCCAATAATGGCTTCATTAATTGTGAGGTAAGGCTATCTGGGACTACATATGCTGCCAGGCAATAGTTAAAAGGGAAGATACAGAAGCATACATGGAAACTGGAAGAATCTTGGGGTACCTCTTTGTACTACCACTAGCAGTGAAGTTACCAGTAGACTATGGCTACCCTACACAGGCAAGACCTGCAAGGGCTCAAAGCAATCAGGAATAAAAGTTTGTCTGACTCCAAAGTCCATACTCCTTAACATACCACTTTCTACTGATATCGATCTACTTGCAGCTCCTTAATCAAGAAATGCTCCCTCTCATTTCCATGCCTTGTATGTTTGTCTGGAATGTTCATATCAACCTTCCAACTGAAAACTTCTTTTTTTTTTTTTTTTTTTTAAAGATTTTATTTATTTATGTGACAGAGAGACAGCCAGTGAGAGAGGGAACACAGCAGGGGGAATGGGAGAGGAAGAAGCAGGCTCCCAGCGGAGGAGCCCGATGTGGGACTCGATCCTGGAACGCCGGGATCACGCCCTGAGCCGAAGGCAGACGCTTAACGACTGCGCTACCCAGGCGCCCCTCCAACTGAAAACTTCTAATTATTAATTAATGTAACTAATTATTATATTATTATTATTATTACTATAATTAAGTAAACTCCTAATTATCCTCTTTGAAACTTTCTCTGATTCCTAGAGGTTAGTCCCAAACATCCTGACATAATACTCCACAATATCTTAACATAAAATACACTCTACATGCTTACTGGTTTTTCCCACTAGCCTGTAAGGCTTCTAAACGGCAGAAACTGCATCTTTTATGTTTGTATCCTCAACAATTAGTACTCAGTATATGGGAGTAATAAATTTCTATTGAAAGAATATCTGGTCTTTCTTTTTTTTTTTAAGATTTTATTTATTTATTTGTCAGAGAGAGAGATTATATATTTATTTGTCAGGGAGAGCAGCAGGCAGAGGGAGAAGCAGGCTCCCCGATGAGCAAGCTCGACGTGGGACTCGATCTCAGGACCCTGGGATCATGACCTGAGCCAAAGGTAGACAGAACCAACTGAGCCAGCCAGGTGTCCCAGTACCTGGTCTTTCCTAATTTTCCATAGTATCAACCACTGCATCTTAGATTTGGGGTACTTATATTTAAATTAGCATCTAATGAATACTGTGTTCAGTCCCTTAATTATTTGATATGGTATTCCCCAATCCTTCCTATAAGTCTAAAAACTTCTTAAGGGCTGAGTTCCCAATGTTTACTATTTCCGTACTCTTGAGCACCTATGAGTATTAGGCACATGGTAAGCACTCAATAAATACTTGATGAACTGAATTTAAAATACAGTATTAGCACATTAATAGGAGCAACTTATCACGCTCTACTGATCTAATTAAAAGATCTGGCCTTCTGAAGTAGTACAGTTGTACTCATAGGGAAATTTTAATGAGAAAAAGAAAAATTATCCAGTTGGACAGTTAAAAGCTTTTCTCTTAGTAAGAGTTCCACAAATATTTTATGGATAACAAGAGTCAACCTTTAGAGCTCAGAGTAAAAGACTCAAGCTATATATCCCCATGCATATTGGAAGTAAGATTACAAATTTAAGGGGTCTGCCGCAACCATAATTACTTAAATTCCACTAACCCTTAACAAATTCATAAGAGAAAGCATAAAAATATTTAATAGCAAATCAATCAATGTCAAATCAACTATGCTAAAGATGTATAGGGCTACCTCTCCATGATATATAACGTGGCAGTCATTTACTCGTTCAACAAACATTTATTAAGTCTTTCTGAATGACAAGTGCTATGTTAGGTCCTAAAATCAGAAAGATAGGGGTGCCTGGCTGATTCAGTCGGTGGAGCATGCGACTCTTGATCTCAGGGTTGTAAGTTCAAACCCCACGTTGGGTGTAGAGATTACTTAAAAATAAAATCTTTTAAAAAATAATAAAAAAAATAAACTTAAAAGATGAAGAGACCACAGTTCCTATGTCAGGGGTTGCAGCTTTGCTGTGCTGCAATGGTATTTAAGAATACAACGGGATGGGCGTGGAGTCTACTCTAAAAAAAAAAAAAAATAGAATACAAAGTGAAACACACTGCCTGGAGTTGCTCAACAAGGAGGCTCTAGGGAGCAGTCTGGTGGAAAAGGTGGATAAACACATACCTTTGGCAACGTGATTAGCCTTAACCCAGAAATAAGTGCAAAATTTTATGAGGCCACAGAGGAAAAAATAATTAACCTACTGAAGAAATAAGGAAAAGATATGGAAGACACTGACATCCATTCGTGAATTCAATGCAAGTCAAGGTGTGAGAAACCTACCACAACAGAAACATCTGAGATAGAATCAAACCTGAAACTAGGGTTGCAAGCAGGGTCGGAAGGATTCCAAAGCAAACCAATCCAACTCATAGCAAACCACTGTAGAAGAGCCAAAAAGTAAAATACCCCCTGCCGTTAAGCGTGAGAGTAATGAAACACACATACAAAGGAAATTAAACCACCACATGGTGTAAGTATAAGGGGAGTCTTTTAAACAACATATGGCATAAAAGTTCAAAGGGCACCAATCATTAAGAGTTAGAGAGCTCTATTAGGAAAACCTTCATAAAAGTAGAGTTAGAACTATCATCGGTGGGGAGAAGAGCACAGGGAGGACTGTCCACATGCTGAGAAAGACCAACGTCATTAACAAAAGCAGAGATCTGAACTACATGGTTGTGGGACCATGAGGAGGTCCAAAGGTTTGGACACACTGGGTAAAAAACTAGACACACGAGTGAAGGCCTGATTTAGCAGAGCCTGGAACACAAGCCTGGTGGCTTGGACACCATTCTAGACTCAGTAGTTGTCAACCATGACCGCTATATAGAAACACCTGGGGAACTTTAAAAACTGTACCTCTGGCTAGCGCTCACCTCATATCAAAAGTAAGAGAATCTTTGAGGGGAGTGGTGAGGACATTAAAATGTAAAAGCATACAAGTGATTCTACTCTACAGTCCAGATTCAGAACCACTGGGCCTGGGGATAGAAAAGTAAGGCATGACAGATAGGGTTAAGACCTAAGCTTGATTTCAGTCCCTATTTATAAGTAACAGTTCTGAACTGATTACCTGTTGAAGCTTATCTTCTAACCTGAGTTAAACATTGTTTTCTTAAAGTGTTTCTTTTCCCTTGTTGACAATGCTAAGCTCTGAAAATCAGAAAATAACGCATCCATTTCTCTCACATGATGGGTTCATTGACTGCACAGTCTGAAACTTAGAATTTTACTTCCATAATTTAGACAACTAATTTAGAAAATAAATATTTCAATCCTATGCTGCCCTTACATCCCTGTAGTGAAGTGCTTTCATATTAAGGAATGTTCTAGGCTGCATCCATGTTTGGATTTTACAAAATTTCTCTTTTAAATATAGAGAGAGTGTAATACCTACATATACAAAAGGCATATTATTTAGGCCAGAGCAAAATATGAGATTAAGTATTCACTCTTATAATACCTGGAGACATTATACTATTCCTGGTTTCAGATGTGCAATGATTACAAAGTACTTTATTTTGTAACAAATACTGTCAGAATACTTCACAAATAAAGGGAAACAACAAATGTATCCCATACAACAACTCTGTGCTACATTAACCAGTGTTTGTGGGAGAAAAAAGTCATCAAGATGTTTAGACAGTATGACAGCCTGTTGATCCTTCAAAAAGGAGGCTGGTCTGTTTGCTCACTTGTTTTTAAAGAAAAAGCAAAGAAACGAATATGCTTCAGGGTCCTGCTTCAGGGTCCATGTTACTCACCAAAGTGTCTATTCAAGAAATGTGTACTTTGCTTATAGGTAAGCAACTGTCTTCTTTATGCGAAATTAAGTTAGCCACAACTATCTTATTTTTGGTGGTGTTAGGTCACTATATCTACTTAATGGTAAAAATGGTGTGAGGACATAAGTTGGAAGCCCACAGCACACACATAGGTAGGTTTGTGCAGTCTCTTATTTCCAGATAAAGTTAATAAACGCGAAAGACCATATCTCAACGTAACCGTGGGGCGGGGAGGGGGCAGTGAGTAGAGGAAAACCCAACAATCAAAATGTGAAACATGAAAAAGAAATACGGAGCCGGATTTCAAGAGTTGGCCATTCGCTTGTACCAATCCTATTAAGGAAGGAAAAGAAAGGCTTCTAAAATTCTAAAAAGAAAACGCAAACCTAACTCTCTGACTAAAGGCGTGAGACTTAAGAAGCAAGTCGCATGAGTCTGACCAGCGGGTCCGAGGAAAATTCAGAGATCAAGGAAAGAAGAGGGGATGAAGGAGAAAGGAAAAGGTGAAGGAGGCAGGCAAAGGCCATCCGGTGTGAACTTGGATGCCCGGGTCTTTATGCACCCAGGGCAGCGTGGAGCCTCTCTCGCCCCGCGCGTGGCTGGGGGCCGGGCCGCAGCGCGAGTCCCCCACCGGCCTGGCACCAGGGGGCGCGGGGCGCCGGAGGTCGGGGAGAAGAGGGACAGGCACAGCGCCCACGCTCGCACCCCACCGGGCTCCGCACTCAGGGGTCCCCAGGAAGGAGACACACTCTGCGCAGCTCTCGTCTCCGGGACCGGGAGGGGGTGGGTGGAGCAGAGCCCGGAGCCGCCCCCCGGAGCCGCCCCCGCAGCCCCGGCCCCCGCCCCCCGCCCCGGCTGTCAGCGGCCCCCTCCCGCAGTCACTCACCCGCGGGCTGCGCGGTCTCGGCCGCGGCGGCGGCAGCGGCGGCGACCCCCGCCTGGGTCATGATCCCAGGCGGGTACGGCAGGGGTGTCCGACCGCCCGGGCGAATCTCTCCGTCCGCGGCCGCCGCCTGCTCCTCTGGGGCTGGGGGAGCGCGGGCCCAGGCCCTCCTCTCCCCCCGCCCCCGCCGCCTCTTCTTGCGGCCACCGCCGCCGCTGCGAGCCCGAGCCCTCAAGGCCGGAGACCCGGCTGCAGCTCGGCCTCAACTTTCCCAGCCCCCCCTCCCCCCACCCCTCCCCGCCCCTCCCGCGGCCGCCGCTCGGCACGCGAACAGCCTACCCTGAGTGCGCCGCGCGCCCGCCCCTGCCACTCAGCCCACCAACCCGGCCCCGGGGAGGCTGCCGTGGTAGCCAATCAGAACCCGGACGCCGATGCGCTTGGCTAGAGGGCGGGAGGAGATGGAGGGAAAACCGAAGCCTGAACGGGCCTCGGGTGGCCCAATGAGGAGGGCCGGGGGGCGGAGGTGTGCAAGTTGGGTTGAAGGAACAGGAAATATTCTTAAAGGTAGAGTGATGGGCAGCAAGGAAAGCCAGTAGGTGACTGGGAGAGAGGTGGGCCTGGTTCCTTAAAGGGGACGCCTTGAGAGCCTAGAAAAGGAGGTGTTTTAAGAAACTACTTTGCATCTTGTTCTCTGTGCTGCTTGTCACCTCTTTCAACAGTTTGGAAGTGGAAAAACTGAAAAGGAAGAAGGCATGGAAGACTTGCAGGAACGATTAGAGAGCTCCTCTTAGCTTAGAGGGTAGGAAGGAGAATGATGCCTCCGTCACAAGAAGTGGGGAAGAAAGAAGAGAATCCAGACGTCTCCGACTGCCCTTTCCCTGGAAGATCGTTGCCGACCTGACGATGCTCGAATTTGTAGGATGTGGTAATCTGTCATCCTTCATTTGCAACAAAGCACAGATTCCTTTGAGCTGGAGATGACCGTGTTCAGAAATGTCCTGGGAGCCTCCCAGTTGGGGGAAAACAGTATGTGGCATTGGGGGATGGGGTTTGGAACCTCAATCTTGAGTTCCTAGAGACCTGCATCTGAGAGGTGTGGAGCAGCGAGTAATGAATGGAGACCTGAGGGTCCCCTAACTCCCAAATGGGTTTGGAGCCCTGGAACAGTGGTCATAACTCCCTTTTCCTCTTTTCGCTTGGTATTTCATAACTCTTCCCCTCCTGAAACAGGTGTCCTCCACCTAGTGGTAGTGAAAGATTTCCAAGCGCTTCCACAACGAGATTTGGAAATGTACCAGATATTAGGGGTCCATGGGCCAGACCAGGTAACTTCCAGAAGGTGCACACAGGGCATGGCATAATGGGAATTACTTGAGCCTGTGTACGGAAGATGCTGACCTTGTATTGAGAAAAAGTGTAAAGTTAAACAGTAACTTCACCTTAATGTTTGTACAGCAGTTTAAAGGGTATGATAAAACAGAAAGCCCTTAACGTTGCTTATAAACTGGAACTTTTACACTTTTTTTCTTTAAAATTTTCATCTATCTCTGCATATGTAGTTCTAATTAACCTCTGAATGGACTTAGCACAACAAATCAAAGCTGCAGATGAGAAAGACCCTACAATTCAGAACCTAATAGTAATGCTAGAGCAACTCCATGAAATTATATAGTATTAATATGTCCAGCTGTAGGAAATAATTTCCATTGTGATCAGAATATAAGGTATTCTTTTTAAGAAGCTATTCTGGTTGGGGCACCTGGGTGGCTCAGTCAGTTAAGCGGCTACCTTGGCTCGGGTCGTGATCCCAGGGTCCTGAGATGGAGCCTGGCAATAGGTACCCTGCTCAGCGGGGATTCTGCTTCTCCCACTCCCTCTGACAAACCCCGCTCTTGTGCTCTCCCTCTGTCTCTCTCAAATAAATACATCAGATCTTTAAAAAAAAAAAAAATTTCTGGTTAATAAACATCATATCTAGGGTGTGTATGATTTTCTAAACTACAATTTATCGAGTCTAAAGTAAAATAACACAGTTTTGGTGGTTCAAGAAAACAGAATTTAAGAGTTTCTTTGGACCACTGTTAAAATTAACCCATTAACACGATTCTAGAACGATTTGGAAGTGTTAAATAAGAGGAATTCCCGTTTGATAAGATCTGAATATTAGCTTTTTAATTTTATCCTCATTCCTAACTGAAGCTGAAATCCTAATCATAGAGCTTTCTATTGGCTTTGTGCATTCAACACTGGTTTACTGCACTGAATATGATAGCATGACATCAAATAATCGCACCAGTCCAATTTTCGGTCTAGCTGGCATGTGTTTGCAGTACATATACTGGTGGTAAAACTTGGGGGCCGAGTGAAACTGGTCTCCCTGCCTCCAGGTCAAGTCCATTTTTCACACAGTCCACGTGAATCTGGTTTTCACTCACATACTTAAGACCGACCCTTCGGTGGCTCTGAAAGATTGTTCGCATGAGGTACAAGCCCCTTGCTTGCATCTTCAAATTCATTTTCCTAACAACTCTTTTTCTCTATTGCTGGGGATGTTTGACTAGGAAAGGGGGGGCGCTGACAGCGCGCCAGAGGGCGTGGTCTGGGGGGGTTGCGGCTCCGCGGGTCTGCTCTCAGCTCTGCTCCACCAACCCCCTTCGTGTCTCCAGAGGCAGGGGCTGTGCAATGTGCCTCCTTCCTGGGAACCCGAGTGCGGGCCTGGTGGGGCGCGGACACGGGCGGTGTGCTGTCCTCTTCTCCCCGACCTCTGGGCTCCCCGCGCCGTCTGGTGCTATGTCCGTGAGGTCTCGCTTCGAGCCCCGAACGCTGATCTGCGCTTTGAGCTGGCGTTTTCTTTTCAGAGGTTTCAGAAATAAATGGCAGAGATGCAAATGAACGGTCAACTCAACTCTTGAAATGTACTTCCGTATTTCCCGTGGAAACTGCCCAATTGTTTTCCAGAGTGCTTGCAAGATTTCGCATTTTCAACAGCTATGTATGCGGATTCCAGAGAGTCCACGGCATCACCAGCCCTGGATATTGTCAGTCTTTTTAATTCTAGCCAGTGTAGTGGGAATGACGTGGTTTCTCGTGATTTTAATTTGCATTTCTCTAATTACTAGAGATGCTGAGAATATTTTTGCCTGTTTATCGGCCAGTTGCCTCTTTGGTAAAATGTTCAAGTCTTTTTTTTTTTTTTCCTAAGATTTTATTTATTTATTTGAGAGAGGGAGGGGAAGAGAGAGCGCAAGTGCGGGGAGGGGCAGAGAGAGAGGGAGAACCACACTCCCCCACGAGCAGGGAGCCCCATGCAGTGCTCCATCCCAGGACCCAGAGATCACGACCCCAGCCGAAGCTGGATGCTTAGCCGACAGAGCCACCCAGGCGCCCAAGTGTTCGAATTTTATCCCACTTTTAAATTAGAATGCTTGTCTTACTGAGTTGTGAAAGTTCTTTGTATGTTCTCCGTAACAGTCCTTTCTCAGGTATGTGTTGTGCAAATATCTTCACCCATCTGTGACTTTACAAATCAAAAACAAAATAGCTTTACTGAAGTATGACTGACCAACAACAAATTGAACGTATTTAAAATGTACAAGATGGGGCCCCTGGCTGGCTCAGTGGGTAGAGCGTGTGACTCTTGGTCTGCGGTCCTGAGTTCAAGCCCCATGTTGGGTGTAGAGCTTACATGAAAAATAAATACATAAATATATAAATAAAATGTACAACGTGGTAAGTTTTGACATATGTATACACCTTTGAAACCATCTCCACAATCAAAAATAATGTATTCATCCTGTCCTCAAATTTCCTCATGCTCCATATTAATTCCTCCCTCTTGCTCTCATCCTGTTTTCCAGGCAACCATTAAACTGCATTTTGTTGCTATAATTCAATTTCATTTTCTAGAATTTTATGTAAATGGGATCATTCAGTGTATATTCTTTTTTGTCTACTTTCATTCAGCATACCATTTTTCTGAGATTCATCCAGTTTGTTGTGTCTATCAATAATTTAGTAGGTTTTGTTGCTAAGTAGTATTCAATTGTATGGATATGTTGTCTATATTCTGGTTGGAGAAGAGTTGGACTGTTTGCAGTTTTTGACTATTACAAATAAAGATACTAGAACATTTGTGCACAAATCTTTTTTAGGGACATTTGCTTTCATTTTCCTTGGTTAATACTTGGGTAAATATCCAGTGGAATGGCTGAGTCATATAGGTAAGTGTATCTTTTTAAAAAACTGCCAAACTTAGTCATTAAAAAATGAGATCTTGCTATTTGCAACAACATGGATACCCTAGAGGGTATTATGCTAAGTAAAATAAGTCAGACAGAGAAAGACAAATATCATATGATTTCACTCATATGTGGAATCTAAAAAAAAAACAAATCAAACGAACAACAACAACAAAAACCAGAAACAGACTCAAAATACAGAGATCAAATTGGTGGTTGCCAGAGGGGAGGTAGGTGGGTGAGTGGAAGAAATAGATGAAGGGGATTAAAAGATACACATTTCCAGTTATAAATAAGTCAAGAGGATGAAAAGTATAGCATAGGGAATATAGTCAATAGTATAGTAATAACTTTATGGTGACAGATGGTGTTAAACTTATTGTGGTGAGCATTTCCTAATGTATATGAATGCCTAATCACTAAGTTCACCTGAAATTATTGTAATATTTTATGTCACCTATACTTCAATTAAAAATAATAAACAAATTGGGCGCCTGGGTGGCTCAGTCGGTTAAGCGTTTGCCTTTGGCTCAGGTCATGATCCCAGGGTCCTTGGATCGAGGCCCCCATCTGGCTCCCTGCTCAGGGGAAAAAGCCTGCTTCTCCTTCTCCATCTGTTCCTCCCCCGCTCATGCTCTCTCTCTCTCTCAAACAAATAAAATATTTTAAAAATAATAAATAAATAAATACTGCCAAACTGTTTTTCCAAAGTTGTACCATTTGTCTTCCCACCAGGAGAGTATGAAATTTGAATTGTACCATATTCTTGCCAACACTTAATATGGTGATTCTTTTCAAATTTTAGTCATTCTAGTAGGTGTGTAGTGGTCTTTCATCGTGACTATAATTTGCATTTCCCTAATGACTAATAGAGCATCTTTTCATGTACTTATCAGCCATTTGTGTATCTTTTGTGAAGTGCTGTTCAAATCTTTCATCATTTTTATTGGGGTTTTTTTGTTGTTATTTATTGAGTTTCAAGATTTCTTTATATATTCTGGATATATATTCTTTATCAGATATGTGATATGCAGTATATATAATTCCCTAGTTCCTGGGTTGTCTTTTCATTCTCTTAACAATATTTTTCAAATAGTAATTCTTAATTTTAAGTCCAACTTATCAGTTACTTCTATGGATCATACCTATGGTGTCATATCTAAGAAATCTTTAACCAATACAAGGTCACACAGATTTTTTTTCTCCTATTCTTTTTCTGGAAATTTTATGGTTTTATGTTTTATATTTAGATCCAGAGTGTTTTAAACTAATTGTATACTGTGAAAGTATGGATCAAAGTTTATGTTTTTGCATTGGGAAATCCAGTTTTTCCAGCACCAATTATAAAGACCATCGTTCGTTTCTTGAATTGTCTTTCTACCTTGGACAAAAATCTATTGATCACATATGTAGGCTTGTATTCCTGGACTCTTTTCTGTTCCAGTGATCTGTTTGTCAATCTTAACACCAATATGACGTTATTTGATCACTGAAGTTTTATAAGTCTTGAAGTCAAGTACTGTAAGTCCTCCAATTTTCTTGTTCCTTTAAAAATTGCTTTAACTGTTCTAGATCCTTCACTTCCATATAGACTTCAGTTTGTCAAGTCAAAAAAAAAAAAAAAGCCTGCTAAAATTTTGTTGGGGGTGATGTATAATTCAATTTGGGAAGAAGTTGTAACTCAATATTGAGTCTTTGGATTCATATGTTATCTCTCTCCATTTATTTGGATCTTTTACATTTTTCTCAGAAGTGTTTTATAGCTTTCTGTATCCAGGTCTTGCATATATTTTGTTAAGTTTATCCCTAAATATCTCATATTCATGCTACTATAAATGTTACCTTTTATTTTTTAAATGTTATCTTTCACATTCCAATTTCCAATTGTTATAACTAAAAATACAATTGATATTTGTATCCTGTGACCTTTTTACACTCACTTATTAGTTCCAGTAGCTTTTTTTTTTTTTAAGATTTTATTTATTTATTTGACAGAGATAGAGACAGCCAGCGAGAGAGGGAACACAGGCAGGGGAGTGGGAGAGGAAGAAGCAGGCTCCTAGCAGAGGAGCCTGATGTGGGGCTCGATCCCATAACGCCGGGATCACGCCCTGAGCCGAAGGCAGACGCTTAACCGCTGTGCCACCCAGGTGCCCCTCCAGTAGCTTTAAAAAAAAAAAACAAACTATTTTATTTATTTATTTGAGAGAGAGAGCATGAACAGGGGAGAGGAGCAAAGGGAGAGGGAGAAGTGGACCCCTCCCCCCAGCAGAGAGCCTGACGCAGGGCTTAATCCTAGGATGCTGAGATCATGACCTGAGCTAAAGGGAGATGCTCAACTGGCTGAACCGCTCCGACGCCCCTGTTCTAGTAGCTTTTTTAAAAAAAACTATAGCATTTCTGCTTCATCATGTCATGTGCACATAAAGACCATTTTCTTTCTTTCTATCCAATGTGCACCCTCGTTATTTCTTTTTCTTGTTTTACTGGACTGCGAGAGCTTCCACTGCCCTATTGCAGAAGGGTTAGAACAGTCATCCTGCTTTCTTCCCAAAGGTTTACAATGCATGTTTTCACTGGATTAAATATGATGGTAGCTATAGGCTTCTTAAAGTTTTTATCATGAATGTTTAATTTTGTCAAATACTTTTTTCTGCATCTCATTGAGATAATCACATTTTTCCTTTAAATTTATTAATATGACGAATTACACCAGTTGATTTTCAATTGTTAAATTAAGCTTTTAATCCTGGGACTAATTCTATTCAATCAGGATATAACCTTTTAATAAATTGCTGTATTTGATTTGCTAATTTTTTAAAAGGATTTTCCTGTCTTCATGAGGAATATTAGTCTATAGTTTTCTTGTAATGTTTTACAAGTTTCGTGTAATGGTATACTGGTACCAATAATTGGTATAATGCTGTTCTCATAAAATGAGTTAGGCAACATTCTTTCCTCCACTGTTTTCTTGAAAAGTATATTATTTCCTCCTTAAATATTTGTTAGAATTCACAGGACAAGCCATCTGGGCCTGAAATTTTCTTTGTAGGAAGGATTTTTTTTTTCTTTTAAGATTATATTTATTTATTTGACAGAGAGAGAGCACACTTGCAGTGGGGAGAGGGAGAAGCGGCTCCCTGCTCAGCCAGGAGCCTGAGCCTGGGCTCAGTCCCACGACCTTGGGATCATGATCTGAGCTGAAGGCAGACACTTAACCAACTGAGCCACCTGGGCACCCCTGTGGGAAAGATTTTAACTACAGTTTCTTTCAGACATATAAGGCTATTCAAGTTACTTATTTTAAAAATATTTTATATATATTGGTATATATATATATATATATATTGGTATATATATATATGGCAGCTTTTTGAGTTATAATTCACATACCATACATTTACCCACAGTGGCTGAATAATATTCCATTGTATGGGTTATGGAACATTTTGTTTATTCATTCATCAGTTAATGGCCATTTGGGTTGCTTCCACTCTTTGGCTACTATGAATAATACTACTATAAACATTCATGTACAAGTTTTTGTGTGGACGTATGTTTTCATTTCTCTTAAGTATA
Source organism: Ursus maritimus (assembly GCF_017311325.1). Taxonomy (NCBI): domain Eukaryota; kingdom Metazoa; phylum Chordata; class Mammalia; order Carnivora; family Ursidae; genus Ursus; species Ursus maritimus. The sequence continues at coordinate 57,309,293 of NW_024426552.1, forward strand.
TAGTAGGAATGGAGTTGCTGAGTCACATGGTAACTGTTTAACCTTTCGCAGAACTGCTAGACTCTATTTCTTCTTGAGTGACCTGAGTGATTTGTGTCTTTCAAAAATTTTGTCCATTTCATCTAAGTTGTTGAATTTATTTAATACAGTTGTTTGCAAAATCCCTTTATTATCCTTTTATTGCCAGTGAGTTCTCTAGTGATGTGACCTCTCTTTAATTAATGATGTTGGTAATTTTTTTCTTCCCTGTGTATGTCTGCGGGGGGGGTGGGGGGGGTGTTGATCAATATGGCTAGAAGAAAGCTTTACAAATTTTATTTTTTCAAAGAAGTGGCTTTTGGTTTTATTGTTTAAAGATTTTATTTTTTAATTTTTAAAAACTAAACTTTATGCCCAATGTCGGGCTCGAACTTATGACCCAGAGATCAAGGGCCATATGTTCTACTAACTGAGCTCTCCAGGTGCCCCTTATTTTTTTTATATTGGTTTTTTTTTTTCAATTTTATGGGTTTCTGCGTTTCATTATGTCCTTCCTTCAGCTCATGTTAGGTTTAACTGGCTCTTTTTTTTTTTTTTTAAGATTTTATTTATTTGACAGAGAGAGGGACAGCCAGCGAGAGAGGGAACACAAGCAGGGGGAGTGGGAAAGGAAGAAGCAGGCTCCCAGCGGAGGAGCCCGATGTGGGCCTCGAACCCAGAGCCCTGGGATCATGCCCTGAGCCGAAGGCAGACGCTTAACGACTGAGCCACCCAGGTGCCCCATGGCTCTTCTTTTTCTAGTTTCTTAAGGTGGAAGCTTATTTTCTTGAGTCAAGATCTTTAATATTTTAACATATTAATAAGTTAATATTCATTAATACTTAATAGTTAATACATTTAATACTATAAGTGATCCTTTAGGCACTTCTTTAGTTTAATTCCACAGTTTTGATAAATTGTTTTCATTTTCCATTTCAAAATTTTTCTAATTTCACTTGTAATTTTTTCTTAAGAGTTATTCAGAAGCATATTTTTTAATTTCTAAATATGTGGGGGATTTTCCAGACAGATTCGCTATTGATAATTTAGTTATTGATTTGGTCTGGTGTGGATAAAGAACATGGTTTGCAAGGTATTAACTATCTTAAAGGGATTGTGACTTACTTTATGGCCCAAGATATGGTCCATTTGGGAGAATAATCTTTGTGCAGTTGGGAAGAATGTATATTTTGATGTTGATGGGTGAAATATTCTATACATTTAATTAGGTCATTGATTAAAAATGTTATTCACTACTTCTAAACTTTACTTTTTTTCTATCTACCTGTCTTACCATTTACCAGGAGTTTGGAATCTCTAATTGTATTTGTCTATCTCACCTGTCAGTTTTTGCTTCATGTATTTTGAAATTGTTATTAAGTTCATATACATTTAAGATCATATTCTCCTGAGGGGCGCCTGGGTGGCGCAGTCGTTAAGCGTCCACCTTCGGCTCTGGTTGTGATCCCAGCATTCTGGGATGGAGCCCCCCATCAGGCTCCTCCACTGGGAGCCTGCTTCTTCCTGTCCCACTCCCCCTGCTTGTGTTCCCTCTCTCGCTGGCTATCTCTGTCAAATAAATAAATAAAATCTTTTTTAAAAAATTATATTCTGATGAATTGGTTCTTTTATCATAAATATCCTTCTTTATCCCTGGAAATGAATTTTTTTCCAGAATCTACCTTGGTATATCCATTTAGCCACTCCAGCTTTCCTTTGAATGGTGTTTACATGGTATATCTTTTCCACCCTTTTCTCTTTAAAGTTAACCTACCGGGATGGCTGGGTGGCTCAGTGGGTTGAGCGTCTGACTCTTGATTTCAGGTCAGGTGAGGATCTCAGGGTCGTGAGACCAAGTCCAGGAATAGGGCTTTGCAATGGGCATGCAGCCAGCTTAAGATTCTCTCTCTGCCTCTGCCCCCTTTCCCCCACGCATTGCACGTACAGGCACACACTCTCTCAAAAGAAAAAAGCCTTAAAAAAAAAATAAAGTGAACTTATTGGTTCATTTATATTTAAAGATCTATTTATCTATTTGAGAGAAAGAGAGGATGCGAGAGAGCATGGTGGGGGGAGGGGCAGAGGAAGAGATAGAGAGAATCTCAAGCAGATTCAACTGCCTGGAGTTGAGCATGGAGCCCGAGGTAGGGCTCGATCGAGCTCAGGACCCTGAGATCACTACCTGAGCTAAAACCAAGAGTCAGACACTTAACTGACTCTGCCACCCCTTATAAAGTGGGTTTTCTATAGGGAGCTTTTGTTTTGTTTTTTTAATATGCAGTATGAAGAATCTTTGCCTTTTAATTGACATTTAAACTATTCACGTTCAATGTCATGATTGATGTGCTTGGATTTAAAGTTTCATTTGGCTTATTTTCTATCTGTCTCATCTGTTCTTTGTTGTGTGCAATTTTATATCTTGCCTTTTTCCACTTTAATCATATTATTTTTCAAAGCTAGGTAATATTGACATACTATATTTTAACCTTCTCTTATTATTCAGCATTTTTTTTGTTTTTTAAAGATTTTATTTATTGGAGAGAGAGTGAGAGAATGAGCAGAGACAGCAACAGAGGGAGAGGGAGAAGCAGACTCCCTGCTGAGCAGGGAGCCTGATGTGGGGATCTCAGGACTCCAGGATCATGACCTGAGCCAAAGGCAAACGCTTAACCCACTGAGCCACCCAGGCGCCCCTTATTCAGAATTTTGGCTGCTTCCAGTTATTCATCGTGAACATTACACAGGTGGCTTCCCCTAACTTGGTAATTATTTCGGTAAGATTTATTTCCCCAAAGTGTAGTGAGTGGTTATGGCTTGCGCTTTGTAGTCACAAAATATGTACACTAATCCCAGCTCAGACCCTTAACTAGTTGTGACCTTGAGAAAGTTACTTTCTCTAAGCCTGTTTCTGAAACTAGTGAAAGTTCTACCTCCAGAGATTGCTGTGTGGATTAAGAGAACTTGTACGGAGCATTGTTCAGTGCCTGATATATGGTAAACTTTGAATAAATGTTATTGCAACAAATGAATCCCCTGCAAGGAAGTAGGGTTAGGCCTGGCAGGACACACATATTTTCAAATTCTTGACATTAGGCTAAAATAAAGCCACAGTTTTGTTTTTTTTTTTTTTATGAATTGCCTATTTATTAGAATCCCCTTTCCCATTATTTATATCTCCTTTGTGAGTTTCCTCTGTAAAGTAAGATGTTCATGTTTTTGTTAAATATGAGCTCTTTAAATAAAGTTGTCTTAACTATTTTCCAGTCTGTTTTTTTTTTTTTACTACATACATTCGTAATTGTTAAATCTAACCATATTTTTAAAACTTTGTGACTTCTGTTATTTCCTCAGAGGATACACCTCCCAGAATATTGTTGGGACTTCACTGTTCTGCAGACATTTTTAGAGGCACTTTTATACTCTTTACATCCATGAACGTGGTATTTCTCTTCCATTAATTCTCTCAGGAAGTTCCAAAGGAACTTCATGTCTTGTATAAACTCATGGTTTTTACTCATTTACTCCTCTTTTGTGAGTTTTCATTTTCTAGCTGGTGAGTGCTGACAGAATGCTCTTGATAATTGTGTCTAGCTTTTATTTATTTTTAAATTTATTTTAGAGCAGGGGGGAGGGGCAGAGGGAGAAGGTGAGAAAGAATCCCGAGCAGATTCCCCATTGAGTGTGGAGTCCAACACAGGGCTTGACTTCACAATCCTGAGATACAACCTAAGTTGCAATCAAGAGTCAGAGGCTTAACCAACTGTGCCACCTAGGTGCCCCTTGTGTCTAACTTTTATTAAACTTAGTTGTTCTGTATTAAAATGTTGCTAAGAGATCTTAGGTTTTTCAATTCCAAAGCTTTATAGCATTTACAGTGATTATCTTTTTTTTTTAACCTGTGTAAATAGAACAATAGTAACAATAGTCATTTTGTAGTGAGAACCAAAGTCAAATTGTCTTAAATGGTTTCCCCCAAATTCTATAAAATGTATTATACTTCCCACCCCAACAAACTACCTCATGGCATCTGAAATGTTTGTTCCCTACCAGACTGTTAAAGATTATGAGGGTAGGGGGCCATGCCCATCATTTTCATTTCTCTATTGTTAGTGCCTGACCTATTGTGGGTACACCCCCTGACCAAATCTCATGTAAGGCAGTGTAACTTAGTCCTATAAGGACCACTGTATTTTTTTAAATTTTTTTAAAAGATTTTATTTATTTATTCGACAGAGATAGAGACAGCCAGCGAGAGAGGGAACACAAGCAGGGGGAGTGGGAGAGGAAGAAGCAGGCTCATAGCGGAGGAGCCTGATGTGGGGCTCGATCGCACAACGCCAGGATCACGCCCTGAGCCGAAGGCAGGTGCTTAACCGCTGTGCCACCCAAGCGCCCCGACCACTGTATTTTTTTAAACTTTAAAGACTGACAATAATCCAGGAACCATGCCCTAAATTTGCCCCAGGTTTATTATTAGCTGAATTTTGGATTTAGAGTGAAGACCCTAGACAATTCTTTGTAGGCGGAAAGTTTTGGCAAGAAAAAGGGGAAGCCAGTAAGTATGGGATAGTTGTGGTAGCTACAACTGCAGGAGTTAACAGTGTTTTAACCACAACCAAATAAATAAAAAGTCCCCAATAGGTGGTCATTCCTAATATCCATCATCAGGGGAAGAAGTCTGTTAGAGAGCAAAACCCAAAATGATGGAGACCTAGGGATGCGGAAGTTTACACTTTGGATTCTGGTGCAAAAGGTCAAATTGTGTAGAAGGTCATTCCTAATTTGGCTGACAGTACTATCTCCAGCTAAGATGCCAGTTTTGAGCTAGTCTGCTGTTTCTAAATTGTAGCTTCCTCAAGGAAGTAGCGACTGGGATAGGCTGAGTCCAGAGGTACAAGCAGAACCTCTACGAAGTAAATTCAATGGTTTCTGTTGCATATTCCTATCTTTCACACTCCCTCTCATACTTTGAGTCTCAGCCCTTCTATGGGAATTAGGTTTTTTGTTTTTACTCAAACCAATGTTATGAGAAAGCAAGTCAGTGTAGAAAATATTCGTCTCCACCGAGTTCCTTCCAAAGTTAAGGTAAAGTCAACATCCTTGGAGGCTCTGCTCATTATTTTAGTAGAGGCAAGCCTTTACTTAGATATGAATTCTAAATAATTAGAAGCTTACTTCCTTTTAAAGAGGCCCTCTTATCTACCTAGCTTACTCACATATTCCCAGAGTTTACAATAGTAGGTGCTCAATATTAATTTGTAGGAACAATTTTTAACATTTATATCAGCAAAAGGCAGATAACTTTCTCATACAGGAAGATGGTAAGAACAAAGACAGTTGTGAAACTGGTTTAAGGGTGCTAGAACACAGCCTTCAACCTACCGGATTTTTATTGTTATATATACAAATTATTTCAAGTTGTGTATTCAAATTTCACCTGCATGGCATACCTAACAGTTTTAGTATACTTAAGTGTAGGAGACTGCTAGTGACAAATGATTCAAAAGATTGTTCAAATCTTTACAGAGAACTATGTGGTGAATTAGTTTCAGTAAATCAGGAGTATCAAAGTTCACAAACTGCAAAATATTCCCTCCTGATAGGGTAGCTTCCCAAATGGTGGATTTAAGATTTCTTTAAAAATTAACAATAAAACAGGTCATTAATACTTTGAGATTTAAATTCTATGCTGAGGGTGCCAGGCTGGCTCACTTGGTAGGGCATGCAACTCTTGGATCTTGGGGGTTGTAAATTCAAGCCCCATGTTGGGTGTAGGAATTAAAAAAGAAAAAAGTAAATTCTATGTTAAGTAGTGACTGCTTCGTAATAACTTTATGCTCCGAACTGTTCCTGGAGTAAACTTTGAGTCTCAATAAACTTTTTTTTTTTAACCTAAAAAATCAAGTGTTTTAGAAAATTGGAAAGGTTGAGAATTTCTGTCCCAGGAACTGATTCTTTCTGACTTCACATTCCTCAATTTTCTATCAAGATAACTATACCTACATTTAAAATTTTGACTCAAGCCCTTTTTTCCCCATATGTCTGTTACCTGGTTGTATCATAAACTAGGACTAAATTCCTATGGGATAGCCTTAAGGGGAAATCCAATTCAGGACCCTCTGCTATGATTTATTCCCTGAAATTCTTATAGGCTCACCACTCCTTACTACTGCTGTACCCAACTCAGGAATGTTCAAATCACCCAGCTAGAAAAGCACAATCTGGGAGACAGATTACTGTACACCCCCACCTAGCCAAACTCAACCATTAGAACAGAACTTTCAGGCCCACTTTCTTTTTCTTTTATACTCTGAATGGTAAATTAGTGTTTTGTAACCCTCATTTACGAAACTAAACCCTTCAGAGAGTAAGATAACAGAAGCTTTCTAACTACCTTGCCTTGGTTGTCAACAAAACCCAATATTTTCTCTAAGCATAATGTAGGAGGTCCACGTTGATCCCCATCTCCTGCTAATTATGCCCTTGTGTATTCCCTTCCCATACTGCAGCAGGATGGTACAGTGGTTGGTCTATGTGACCAACAGAATATGGCAGGAATAAACGGTATATTGCTGGAGATAGGTCATACAAGAATATGGCTTCTACTGACTTTCTTGAATCACTTGCTCTTGGGGAAGCCAGATACCACTTGTCACCCAGGTAGCCTTGGAGAGACACCCATATAGTGAAAAACTGAGTCCCTCCAGTGGAGTGAGTCATTTTAGAAGTTGCTTCTCCAGCATTAGTCAAGCCTTCAATGATGTGGCCCTGGCTGTGTTTCACTGCAAGCTGATGATACCTCAAGCCAGAAGCACCCAGCTAAGATGCTCCCGGATTCCTGACTCATAAACTGTGGGTGACCATACATGTTTGTGGTTAAGCTGCTAAATTTAGGGATGATGTACTACACAATGATAACTCAGATACACTGGGCAAAGATCACCTGTTGTTTCCTGAATGAGCGAAATTCTAATTACAACACTTCTAAGATACTGAATGAATTTTGTTAATAACAAAATTTTAAATTCATGTTTCTTTGGTATTCAGAAAAAAATTTAAGCCATTCCCAACTCAACCACTAAAATCCTCCCTCACTGCTAACAAAAAGAAAAAATTTTGAATATACATTACCTGTAGTCAATGCACACTAATTAGACCATAGCTTAAAGTGTCAGTTGTTTTTTAACAACTACATTTAAAACTTCACAGCAGTAAGACCTCTCCTTAAATCTTATGTTTCTCTCACTGGGACAGAACTGCAGATACTCAGCAGTATTCCTAGCAAGTTCCAAAAGGTCTGAATTAGGAGGCCTGGACTGCACTTGGCCTATTTTAATGTTTTAAGTTAGATCTTTAAAAAATGTTAAAGTAAATAAAACAGTATGGCCAAGAGTAAACAATGACTACATATAACTGCCGATCTCAGTATTCAACACAGCGCAGGGTTTTCTTTGACATTTACCAGACATCATAGATTACTACCAGAACATCACATAAGTTTATTTCAGATGTAACAGCAATGTTAAAATCAACAAGTTTAATTTTTAACTGCACCAAGTAAACTTAGCCATTTAAGTATTTTTAAAGTTATTCCCTCCAAAAAACTGAGGGAGCTTTTCTTTTCCACCCCATAAACCACAGTTTCCCAATAGTTCTATTTTCGGAGGACTTTCAATTGATGAGTAAACTGCTTTGGGGAGATTTTAGAACTTCTTTCCCCAAATGAAAACTAGTCTGGACAAATTATAAATTGCATAGATTTCTCTGCAGATTCTTTTCTTTAGAACCTAAATGCAATTACCATAAGGATAATTTTTGCCTATTTTGCTCCATAGTAAAAACTATCTGTCCTAAAAAATATGATGGATATATCCTCTGATCTTCCAGTTAATAGAATTGTTTTACCTCAACAATTTTTATGTTCCAAAATAACCAACTCAACATGGGACATTACTTGAGTCTTTACTGACTCATAGGCAAATGAACCAGTACCCAGCTTCTACATCCTCCTCTTCCTTAAATGGATGGAATTAGTTAATACAAGTTTGATGTAGGACAATTAACCCTTTCCAAACAAGTCTGATGTAGGACAACTAAACTTTTCAAACATCCAATTTAGGTAAAGTTATTGTCTAGTATGGAAAAAGAAACTATAATGATAGGGAGCCTACACACTCAATTCAAAATTTAATTTTTTCCCCTTCCTTAAATAACATGTACTTAATTGTCATGAGGCAGCTATTCAGTTTTCAATAACCACATTTAGGGATACATTCATAGGACTGATTAGATAGTCCAGGTGAAATGGTTATAGAAATAGAGGCAGTGTCATCTCAGAAAACTCGTATATCAAAATCTATTTTGATATCTGGAAGTTTACACAAAGGCTGAATTCTTCAAACTAAGTACGCCTTCTGTAACTCAAGCACTCTTCTCTTGGCAAGAGCAAGCTGAAGCTTATCCATGAAGGTAAAGGTGCTTAATGCTAATTTTTTTTCTAAGCTTATATTTGGACTGCTGAAGAAACTGATACCCAAGAAACCACCATGGTTTTTCTACATTTTCACTCTCTTAAGATTCAAATACTATAAACTCATTCAACTATCCTCCTTTTCCTGTATTACTGTTGGCACTCAATTAAGACTGCTGAAGTCTATTGTACTTTGTACTTTCACATTCTCAAAAAAGATTATAAAATGTGCATAAACATTGTGTAAAATAATTTTGTCATTTAACATATTTGGAGAGATGAGATTTCTATTATCAGAATTTACATGAGGATAAATATTATGAATCAAACTTCCTTTTCAAGTCAAATGACAAGAAAATTCAAGCCCTGTGCATTGTTTTAAAGTCTAATGAGAACATTTCATGGGCCACCAGTATTGGCAATCTAGAAAATTTTAAAATTGGATATGGGGCTATGTAGGAAAACATGAAAATTTCAGATGTCTCCTATCTTACAAAAAGTTATCAACCCATCCAAGCCACTCCCTATGTGCCAGAAAATGATCTGGCATAAACCAGTCCCATCAGTAGAGGAGGTCACAGTGACATTTATGTTATTAACACTTCTGAACTTCTACTTTTCCAAGAATAGAAGCAATATGTTTAGCAATTCCCCCTCCCCCAAATCCTTAAGCTCAGTATCATAGGCACAGAAAATAAGCAAATCTGGGATGTTCTCCAACAGATAAGCAATAGCACAGCTATGTTATTCTCAAAAATACTGTCTAGATATTCTTTCCTACATAATCCAAAGCTCCGTGGCTACGCTTTTAACAGTCTGCATTAGGTGACATTAGATGCATTTATTGTGCCACGAGTCCATCTAAGCTTCCTTTTCGGTGTTTTTTAAAATGTCCAAGAGACAATACCTGCTTCAGGTTTATTTAGGGGTATTGACCTATAAGGACATCAACTCCCATTTTTAAGGTTAGACTAACTATTGTGGATTTTCCGAAGAAAAAGGACAGGAAACAAAAAAGTAATCACAACAAACCTCTTTAGGTCAGTTAAAGGCCATATCTCTAGCTGGGATATTAAAAAAAATTAATCTCACCAGCCACACTCTAAAAGTTAATGCCACTAGTAACAATCAACAGCAGGAAAAATAAACCTGCTAACAACCAGTCCACTCATTAACAAAAAGCAGTTTAACTCAAATACTGAGACCAAAGTAAAACACTACCTACCCAAACTGTCCCACCCACCCTCAGCGAGGAAGAAAGAAAGAATTGCTTAAAAAAAAAAACCAAAATAAGCTTAGTATTTCTTACAAGGATAACAATGGTCCAACTCCTGAGACAACACTCAGAAGGACAAAAGGTGGAGTGAAGGCAATGTCTAGGGATTAGTATCCCACAGTCTTGAAAAACCCAAAGTACCACATACACACTAAACTTGTCTTTGAATTAGAGAACAAGATATTGCTGCTATTTCTTTTTGTCTTTTGATATATACAACATTTTGTAGGCTCTGCCCTTCAATGTGAAAGCAGGACATAAAAAAAAGAAAATCGACACTGACACCCAATTTTTGGGGACCATATTATCTTAACTGTGAAACCAAACAGATCTATACCTCCTCCTTCCTACAATCAAACCACCTCACAAAAATAAGAAAACTAAAGCAATCCAAACATGATTAATTTTGAAAGTCCTTGAAGTATTAAATCTTTTTTTAGAGGAAAGAAAAAGAAAGAAAGGAGGACAAACAAGAACAAGAAGGGAGGGGGAAAAGAAAGAGGGGGGGGGAAATCAATGGGCCTTTCTTTTATTTGGCGACAAGCAAGTGCAAGAAAGTTCATTTCTAATTTGTTCAGTTGTCTGTCTTTTGTACATCTGCATTCTGGCCAGAAGGGACTTTGAGGTTTTTCTGCAACACATGAGCATCTGCGGGCTCTATCCTCTTATAGTAGTTCTTCTTTGTCTCAATAATCTCAAAGCCAAACTTCCTGTAGAAGTCAATTGCAGACTCATTGCTGATCTGGACATGCCTGAGATATAGGAGGGTATCAGGAAAAAAAAAATTAAGATTTCATCAGCCTTTGTGTATTCTCCACAAATAGTTTCAAATTGGTTAGAGCTGGAATACTGCACACATTTGTTAGATTTCCCTCATAATTACTAGCAATCAACAAAGATTAGGTATTCATCTCAGAAAAACCTTTGATGACAAATTACACTTTTAACCTAACTATTACATTTGCAAGACAGCTGGCTGAGGTTAGGAGACTCAGAAATAGTGTTTACTCTTAAAATCAACAAAGGGCAAAGTACCCTAGCTAGCATAACATTTTTTATTGCAAGGGGAGAAAAGATTCCAGTAATTAAAAATGGGTAAATAACCACAGGGATGATTCAAAGACCATATTAACACATGCAGGAAGAAAAAAAAGACAGAAAAATAACATAACTAGAGTCTCAAATGCCTGAATATATCCTCTCTGATCTATAAAAAACATGCTATATTTTGAAAATAAATAATTTGAGCTTTTTCAATTATTCTCCAAAATAGCATTATATCTCATTATATCTCTATATATAATCTCTCCCACTGCCAAAGTTAAAATGAGAATAATCTTAATACCCATATTATTAAAAATCCATTATTGTGATCTAATCTTGGCTCTTAATCTGAGTTCTATAATACTGATGTTATAGTAATATAATATCAGCTAGGTACTCTCTAATTTTGATTATTAAACCCTATTACTAATGAACACATCACTGAGAACCTTAAACAAAACCCAGAGAACAAACAGCATGAGAAAGTAGTATTAATGATACCAATTCTTTAATTCTGAAGACTTGAGTTTTAATCTTGGTTTAATCTCTGTGACTTTGTAGCTCCCACCCCAACATAATAAAGCAAAATGAGAACGTTTTATCTCAGATTCCTTATCTATTATTGAAACAAAACGAAACTTCGTAACTACTACTTTCATGGTTTTTCCAAAAGACAATGAAATAAGTAACCAGATTTTAAAGTTTCCAGTAAAGATTTCTACTGTCAATCTATTACATTCTTTAGATAAGAACATTAAATTAATCATTTCACTTACAGATAGATGTTGTCAAAAGTGCCATCTTTTTCACAGATGTTTAAGACATGATTTAACATTTTAGTTCCTATTAACAAGACAAACAACAAATTAGTAATTTCATAAAAGTCAATCTTTACATTACACATCTAATTGCCATTTTAACACTTACTGTGTCCTAACAGAATTTGAGGTAAACACAAGACAACCTGATTTCTGAAAATTTTGTTCTTTCCCTACATTATCTATGTATGTTTAAAACTCGTAGCAGAAAAACCACCTTTATATACAAGCCCTTCCATGTAAAAGGAAAACAGAAAAAGCAAAGAGACACTGATAACAAATCTATATAGGGCTTCCAGTTGAAATATGTTAATAAAGTTATTTTCCATCTTATATAATTCAGTATAATTCTTTCCCAATATTCCCAAAAGAAATGGTTTGACTCACTGGGTCAGAAACAGTAACAATGTGTTTATGCTTCTTTAAACAAATAAAACAAGACAAAAAATTTTACCTATTCCTAGCCTTCGGTATGGTGCCAGACATCCTAGTGTCATGATGTAAAGTCTCTTCTGATTCTGTGAATGATCCACCCTACAGCATACTGCACCTACTGCAATATCATTGAAATAGGCTGCCATGGAAAATATAAAAATATAAAGTTCAAAGACACAATAACACATTTTATTCAATCTTTCTTCCCTTCTATAAGAACTAAATTATTGCTATTGGCAATAAATTTTATCAGCTACTCTGAATATCAATAGCTTCAAAAATTTCCCGCTTCTTTTTAGGGACTTAAGTCTCCTCTAGAGTAGAGACAAATATGTGAAAACATAGGCACACAATGAATTAGAAAAGATATTTAGCATTTCTTTTTAAAATTCAAATATTGTCTTGGTTTCTCTGAGATTTTTCTCAGAACCTGAATCACCCCCATTTCCTCACTTGTAAAATAAGGAGATTAAATTAGTTAACTCTGCTCTAGTATCAAAAACTAGGGTCAAGAACACCAAAAAAACAAATGAAGGGGGGAAAAAAAACCATATTATACCAAGTTTTGCTAGCTCGCCAACCTCCAGCACATCCTTGTAGAACTTGTCATTGTAGCTGACTGGAAAGATGACCTGGTTTAATCTCTTCAACTGTTTAATATTGTGTGGTGTCACATCTCCCAGCTCGATCCGGCTACTGGAACAAACCAAAATGTACTCAATAAAATATAATTAGCTTCATTTGTTAAGATGAACATATTTAGAAGAGTACCAAGTCTTTTTTACATGGCTGATAAATCCAACCTTTCACAGTGACTTTATACTCCTACAAAGATTACCATTTATAAGATTCTGCCAGCCATTCCATCCAGATTCAATTTGTAGCTTTCATACAATTGTATACATTTAGAGATAAATATGGTAAGCAACAATTACTAAGAAGGTCAGACTAATATTCTATGTAAATGCCAAAATTTTCCTTGTAGTTACCAGTTCAGAAAAATTTAGATGTCTATTACTGATCAAAAGGACTGATGATACCAAATGTTGGCAAGGGGGTGGCAAATAGGAATGGCAAAAATGCAAAGGAACATCTCTAGAAGACGATCTAGTACTACGTATCAAAAAGCCTGAAAGGTACATCTCCTTTATGGAAGTAATCCTACTCTAGAAATTTATTCTGAAAAAATAATCCAAATAGGCAAAAGTTGTATATATTCTATTAATTGAGCTAGGAACGACCAGAACAGTCATATGGGGTGGTATTCGAAATCCAGATTCCTGGACCTCACCCCACTTTCAGAGGCAGAATCTCTGGAAATGAAACAAGGGAATCCACATGGGGGAGGGGGTCTGAAAACTACTTATCAAGAATGCAACAGTAGTTATTAAAAAAAAAAAAGTCATCAAAACAATTGGTTCCATGGGAAAAGGAATTAAGGCTAAAAAGATTCAGACTCACAGTAACAAAGCTGTGTTGCATCTAGGCCGTCAACAAAAGGATTTTTCAATAGCTCAGGTCACTATCACTACCATAAACTGAAGGTTGATCAAATGTGAAAGACAAACCCGAACACCACTAGCACTATCATTAGTAACGTTGCTTACACACATTATTGGCCTTCTTAAAAATCACAACAAATGATAAAATCCTTTAAATAAGATCAAATCAAAATAAAAATGAGTTGAAAAATAAAACAATCTGATGCTATCCAAGTAGCTAGAAAATGTGGGTCCTACTCACTGGGTGCTAGGTGCTAGTTCCAGATCACAACAGCATTGGGCAATAGCAGGGAAAAGCAAACAACACACCCTAATTAATCATTTACATCATATGCATATAGGTTTTGAAAACTCTGTTGGAGAAATGACTACACGAGAATGTTAACCATCACACTTTTGTAATGGTAAAAAAGGAAAACCTAAGTGTCCCCAGTAGGGAACTGGTTAAATAAAGCATGCATGATACATTTATATTATTAGCACAGAAACACTGATTTATTGTTTTGTGTGAGGGGAGGAAACACATTCTAAATCCATGTAATAAAAAATTATCTAAAACAGTTTTTGTTAATATAATATACAGGAAAAAAATGCTTTAAACCATATACAAAAAATGTGTAATCAGAACTGTGGGTGGCGCCGGGGTTGAACACGAGACTCTTGATCTCAGGGTTTTAAGTTTGAGCTCCATGTTGCGTGTAAAGATTACTTAAAAATACAACCTTTAAAATAATAATAATATAAAGAACAGTGGGTAATTTTAAAAACAACATTCTTTGAATGTTACAATTTAGATATCAGAAAATAGAATACAGACCATTATGCTCCTTTGGAACTTCAGCCTATCTGCCTCAGTTATTTCATTTTTATGCTGTTTTTTATTACTTACTGTGACCAACCACCCTTGCATATCTTGTACATTTTCTTAAAATCTGAGCACAGTTTCTTAGTGGCCACACAAATTCTTAAGATGCAAACATCATCGTAGAAAATAGAGATTTCATTGTTAGATTTTCTTCCAATTTCTAGATACACTAAGTAAATAGAGGTAAATACGACCTCTCCTAAGTATTTCAGAACTAAAATGAATTCTTTTTGTGAGATTCAGGTCCTCTTTAACTAGGTTGTATCTCACTCATAGGACAATTCCCCTCTTCATTAAAGCAGACCCTGGCTTTCTCTTCTTTAAGCCTGAAGGAAATAACATTTTACCCAAAACCTTTTTTTTTTTTTTAAAGATTTTATTTATTTATTCGACAGGATAGAGACAGCCAGCGAGAGAGGGAACACAAGCAGGGGGAGTGGGAGAGGAAGAAGCAGGCTCATAGTGGAGGAGCCTGATGTGGGGCTCGATCCCACGGGATCACGCCCTGAGCCGAAGGCAGGTGCTTAACCGCTGTGCCACCCAGGCGCCCCTACCAAAACCTTTTTCTGATTAAAACCTACTTAGGCTCACTTACCCACCATCTACCATTCACAAACCTTTTTATTAGCAGATACAGTTATACGGTAAAATACAAAACCCTTGGAACACAGGGTGCCTGGGTGGTACAGCTGGTTAAGCATCTGACTCTTGGTTTCTGCTCAGGTCGTTATTTCAGGGTCATTAGATCAAGCCCTGCATCAGGCTCCAAGCTCATCAGGGAGTCCACTTATAAGTCTCTCTCTCCCTTTCCCTTGGCCCCTCCCCATCTCGGAAATAAACAAATCTTTAAAAAAAAAAAAAAGTACAGGGTTCACATCTCACCTACACGGTGTGTTCCTTAGAAAAAGGATTCCCACCATTTAGTTAATTAATGTATCACCTCACATTTTTTTGGTAAGAACATTTATGTTCTACTCTTTGGCAATTTTCAATTATATGCATTAGGTGATCCTCACACTTTATTTTACACCTGAAAGTTTGTACCTTTTTACCAACTTCTCCTTATTCCCCCCACCCCAGCAACCATTTATCTACTGTTTCTATGAGTTTTGACTTTTTTATTTTTGTATTTCACATACAAGTGATACCATGCAGTGTTTGTCTTTGTCTGGCTTATTTCACTTAGCATAATGCTACTCTTTCACTGAGTATAGCACCCCAAATTTGGTACAGTAATTTATTTTAAATATAATATAGCATTTGTTGATTGTATTTAAAGCACAGTATGTAAAAATTATCCATTGCAATTAAAAAATTCAGACTCTAAGTCATTGAAAGACTACATTATGAAGTCTAATCATAAACAACTCTAAAGAAAAACTTAATCTAGGAAGTCAAGCTCCTAAATTACAAGTGAAAGATCATGAGTTTTAAAAAAGTTTAAGAATGATTTCCAGGTGGGGTGCCTGGCTGGCTCAGTTGGAAGAGCATGCAACTCTTGATCTTGGGGTCAAGTTTGAGTCCCACATTGGATGCAGAAATTACTTAAAAGTAAGTAAAAACTTCAAAAAAATGATTTTTAGGTAACTGCCAGGCTTCAAGTATCTTAATAATTTTTAAAAGGATAATAACCAGGTATTTCTTAACTTCATACAGAAGGAAAAGATTTAATCTATGTGCTAGATTAAATCTAAGAAAAATTTACTAAAAAAGTTTCCATCAGAGTAGGCAGATCAATCCTAAATAGAGAACACTGTATTAAATCATTAGGGAATAAGCAGCTTAATCTTTTCCTGCCTAATTAACAACAACAAAAAAACATGTATTGATAAAAAAAGGTCCATCACCATAGAAATGACTTAGGATGTGAAAACATCCTTTAAGACTATCACCAGAAAGAAGTTTGATGTATATAGCCTTCCTATATTTTTCTATGCATATATATATACACACACACATATATATAATACACACACACACACATATAATTTCAAAACACAATTGGGATAC
The DNA here is from genome assembly GCF_017311325.1 of Ursus maritimus. Taxonomy (NCBI): domain Eukaryota; kingdom Metazoa; phylum Chordata; class Mammalia; order Carnivora; family Ursidae; genus Ursus; species Ursus maritimus. The sequence goes on from NW_024426552.1 coordinate 57,325,731, forward strand.
TATGAATATTGTTGGGTAGCTTAAGAAATAGCTATTAAATATAACTTTGTCAGCAAATTTCACCTTCAAATACAGTTTAACTTTCATGAACATGACATGTCTGATTGAAATGGAATACTTCTGTAATCTTGATCACTTAGCTCTGAATTATTTTAAGATGTGGATATTCTAAATATATCAGAGTAATAGCAACTTGTAAATATAATTAGCAAAGAATGTATAGTATCAGAGGTATAAACAGAGTGCTATATAGAAATGTCAAGAAAATGAGAACATGATTGTAAACAACCAACAAGCTTTTAGAAGTTAAAAGAACTTCTAAAGTTAGAAGGAATTTGAAAAAAAAACCCAGGAATTCCCAAGTCTCCACTGGAAAATTAAAAAGAGTGTCCAAGAGTTGTATCTGTGAATCTATAATTTTCTAAAGTTCTTATGAACATAATAGTTACCTATTCAAAGCATAAATCAGGTATTTCAATAAATATTCGAACACCTATGTGCTAACACCTGGAAAGCAAAGGAGTTTATACCTAGGAAACAGTGTCTGAGTGTATTTATTACACATATTCACACACACAAAATATATATACAAATAATACATATATTACACATACGTAAAATACAATGTCTTAGTAATAGCACATGCACACAAAGTACAAAAATACTAGAATGAAAGTGATCCTGGGAACAGATGTGAAGGGTGACTAAGAGTTTGTTCTGTGGAAGGCAAGAAATGAAAATTTTAAAAATATATTTGACAGAGCACAAGCAGGGGGAGCAGCAGAGGGAGAGGGAGAAGCAGGCTCTCTGCTGAGCAGCGAGCAAGATGTGGGACTGCATCCCAGGATCCTGGGATCATGATCTGAGCTGAAGGCAGACACTTAACCCACTGAGCCACCCAGGTGCCCCAAGAAATGAATTTTTAAAAGATTCTACTTGAGAAAGAGTGAGCGAGAAAGAACAGGAGTGGGGGACGGAGAAGGAGAGGCAGACTCTCCGCTGAGCAGGGAGCCCTGACGTGGGGCTCCATCCGGGACTCCAGCATCATGACCTGAATTGAAGGCAGATGCTTAACAGACTGAACCACCCAGGTGCACCAAGAAATGAATTCTAAGAGAAGGCAGAACATGAACAAAATAGCAACAATGTATCCCCCAAATTACAGGGGGTTTGATTTGGTAAAACAAAGTATATTTGTGGCTCTCTTCCTCTGGGCTACCTGCTGAGGGGGGCCATCTCCTACTCTTACTCGGCACCACAGCAATCCTCAGACCTCCAGTGAAGCCCAAGATCATTAAAAGTGAACCAAGTTCATTCTGCACCAGTCAGACCAATATTTCAAAATTAAGTGCAACTGGCTGACACTCAAGAGGCAGTGGTAATAGGGTGTGCAGAAGATTCAAGGGCCAGATCTTGAGGCCCAACATTGGTTACAGCAGCAACAAGGAAACAAAGCACATGCTACCCAGCGGCTTCCAGAAGTTCCTAGTCCACAACGATAAGGAGCTTAAAGTGCTGTTAACATGCAGTAAATCTTACTGTGCAGAGATTGTTCAAAATGTCTCCTCCAAGAACCACAAAGCCACTGAGGAAAGAGCAGCCAGTTGGCCATCAGAGCTACCAATCCCAATGCCAGGCTGTGCAGGCAAGAAAATGAATGTAGACCTCTTATGTGCATGATGCATTTGTGTTAATAAAACCATGAAACTACAAAAAAAAAAAAAAAAAAAAAAAAAAGGTGTGCTTTGTGTAAATGTGGAAGCAGGGACTGGAGAGGAAGAGCCACCAATTTTATGAGGTGCTTGCACATGAAGATGATACCTGGCTGTCATCTCGATCTACACTTACTCTCTTGGTTGACTTCAATCCAATAATCTTACCGCTTTAAATGCTGCCATCTTCCAAATCTGTCTAGCTTAGAGATCACTCCTAAACTCCAAAGCATCTATAGTAGACACCTCAAATTAAACATATCCAAAACTAAATCTTTGATTCCTCCCCCCAAATCTGCTTCACCTGTAGCTTTCTCTGTTGATAGCGTCTCCATCCTTGACTGCAGGTTACTCTCTTACCTCCTTCATTTAAACGATACCTCAAGAAAGCTTCTTCTGAGAAATGTTTTCTTTCTTCGTAATATTCCTGATAGGCTTTCTTATCAATCAAGATTATGTCTGGCCTTGAAAAAAGTTTGGAAGTGTTCCTTCTTACTCTTCAGTTTCGTCAATGTTTGCTTCATGTATTTCCAAGTTACATTATAAGAACATAAATACTTGGGACCGTTATATAAGTTGGTGAACTGGTCCTTTTATCCTTTTGAAATGCCCTTCTTTTTGCTGTTAATATTTCCTTATATTAAAATCTACTTTGTTCATCAAAATAGACATACTGCTTTCTTTTAATCAATGCTGCATCATATCTTTTACCATCTTTTACTTTCAACCTCTCTATATCCTTGTAATTTATTTATTTTTTTAAGATTTTATTTATTTATTTGACAGAGAGACAGCCAGCAAGAGAGGGAACACAAGCAGGGGGAGTGGGAGAGGAAGAAGCAGGCTCATAGCAGAGGAGCCTGATGTGGAGCTCGATCCCGTAACGCTGGGATCACGCCCTGAGCCAAAGGCAGACGCTTAACCGCTGTGCCACCCAGGCGTCCCTATATCCCTGTAATTTAAAGTGTGTTCTGTAAACAGCATATACTTAAGTCTTCTTCCCTCAATCTGACAATGGGAGTCTTTTTTTTATTACACAATTCTTTATTCTAAATATTATGCAATGTGCAAGTATTACTTTTATTTATTAAAATACCATGACTCAGTTGGTTGAGTGAACGACTCTTAGGTCGGTTTTGGCTCAAGTTAGGATCTTAGTCATGCTCAGTGAAGAGTTTCCTCATCCCTATCCCTTCCCCACCCCTCTGACCCTCCGCAGGCACATGGGCTCTCTATCTTGAATGAACGAATGAAATCTTTAAGAAAAAATTTTAAAAATAAAATAGCATGAGGGGCGGCTGGGTGGCTCAGTCGTTAAGCGTCTGCCTTCGGCTCAGGGCATGATCCCGAGGGTCTGGGATTGAGCCTCCCATCAGGCTCCTCTGCTGGGAGCCTGCTCATTCCTCTCCCACTCCCCCGGCTTGTGTTCTCTCTCTCGCTGGCTGTCTCTCTCTCTCAAATAAATAAATAAAATCTTAAAAAAAAAAATAGCATGACAGAAAAAGGGGGAAATTTTTGTCATCCCATTGAGTCATGCTAATCTTCTCTGTATCATTCCGATTTTAGTATATATGCTGCCAAAGCAAGCACTGACAACTGAAGCATTTGGTCTGTCCAGACTTAATTATTGATATAGTCTATTCAAGTCCATCAGCTTGCAAATTTTCTATATATACTTAGTTGTTCCTTTATTTTTCAAGCCTTTTTTGGGGGATCAATGTTCATTCTAGCTTAAAAAAAGGTTTTAAAGTTTACATAATATTTAATTCATTTTTCTTGGTGTATAGTTCTGAGTTCTGACAAACATGCATAATGATAACCATCAAGATTTAGATCAAGATACAGAATGGTTCCATCACCCCAAAAATCTCCCTCATAACCCTCCACAGAGTTTCAACTCAAACACCACTCCCAGGCAACCATTAATGTTTTCTGTTTCCCATATCTTTGCTTTTTCAAGAATGCCACATAAATGGAATCACGTAATACAGAGCCATTTGCTTGGCTTCCTTCATTCAACATTATAATGCCTTTGATACTTACCACACAGTTTTATCAACAGTTCCTTCCTTGCTGAGTAATATTCCATAGTATGGACATACCACAGTTTATCCTTTTGTTGAAAGGATTTGGGCCTACACATACACTGCTCTATAGGTTCTTGTGTGAACATAAGTTTTCACAACTTCTTTTGACTAAGAGAGGTAATGCGGGGTTAAATGTATGAGTTCCAGTTGTTCTGCATTCAGCATTTGGCACTGTCAACCTTTAAAAATTTATGCCACTCTAACAGGTGTGCAGTGACATTTCATTGTGGTTTTAATTTGCATGTCCCTAAATAACAAATGATGTTGAACATGTTTTCATTTATTTCTTTGCCATTCATATAACTTCTCTGGTAAAGGAGCTAGTCATATCTTTTGCCCATTTAAAGCAAACTGGGTTCTCTAACTGGGTTTTAAGTGTATTATGGATACATGTCCTCTGTAAGCTAGTATATTGCAAATAATCTGAGGCCCCTTCCCACTTTTTACATTTCATTTATTTTTCTCTTAAATAGCCTTGGGGTATAATTTATACACCATAAAATTCATGTTTTAAATGTACAGTTCGATGTTTTTAGACTATTTACAGAGTTGTGCAACCGTCATCTCAATTCAGCTTTAGAAATTCACATCATACCCCACAAATCCCTTCTGCAAATCTAAAGTAAATCCCCTTTCCTACCCAAAGTCAACCACTAAACCTACTTTCTATATATTTGCCTTTTCTGGACATTTCATATAAATAGAATTATAAAATAAATGTGATCTTTTGCACTACTACACCTCTTTCATGCAGCATAATGTTTCTGAGGTTCATCCATGATGTAATATATCAGCAGTTGAACAATATTCCACTCTAAGGATATACCACATTTTGTTTATCCATTCACCATCTGATGGGCATTTTAACAGTATTAACTTCATGGCCATTATAAATAATGCTGTTATGAATACTGCATACAAGTCTGTGTGTGGACATGAGCTTTAGTTTTTCTCTGGTAGATACCTAGAAGTGGGATTGCTGGGTTGTATGGTAAATATGCTTAACTTTTTTTTTTTTGTCTGAAGATTTTTATTTGTTTGACCGAGGGGGGGGGGCGAGCGGCAGGCAGAGGGGAGGGAGAAGCAGGCTCCCTGCTAAGCAAGGAGCCCGATGTGGGGCTTGATCCAAGGACCCTTGGATTCATGACCTGAGCTGAAGGCAGATGGCAGACACTTAACTGACTTGAGCCACCCAGGCACCCTGCTTAACTTTTTAAAGAAACCACCTGTGGTAGGTAGAATAACGGCCCCGAAGGATGTCCATGTTCCAACCTCAAGAATCTTTAAGATGTTATTTTACATGGAAAATGCATTTTGCAAGATGTGATTAAGACCTTGAGATGGGACGATTAACCAGGACTATCTGGGTGGGCCCAATGTAATCAAAGAGGTCCTTAAGAGTCAGAGAATAGGACAAAAGAAGCAGAAACAAGAGACTTCAAGTTGCTACACTGCAAGCTTAAAAGATGAAGGACTATGAAACAAGGAATGCACGTGGCCTTATAGAAGCTGAAAAGGCAAGGAAACAGATTCTCATCTAGAACCTCTGGAAGAAACATAATCTTGTTGTATTAGTTTCCTAGAGTTGCCTTAAGGAATTATTACTGAGTGGCTTAAAACAGAAATTTACTCTCTGGAGGCTAGAAGTACAAAATCAGGTCAGCAGGGCCATGCTCTCTGAATCCAGAGTAGAATCCTTCCTTGCCTCTGCCAGCTCCTGGTGGCCTCAGATATTTCTTGGCTTGAGGCAATAACAACTCTAATGTCTGCCTCCATCTTCACTTGGTGTTCTGTGTGTGTGTCCCCTTTCCTCCTCCTATAAGGACACCAGTCATTGGATTTAAAGCCCTCTGTAATCGAGCATGACCATCTTAATTACATCCGCAAAGACTCTATTTTTCTTTTTTTAAAGATTTTATTTATTTGAGAGAGAGAGAGAGCATAAGCAGAAGAGAGGGGAGGGGGTGAGGGAGAAACAGGCTCCCCACTGAGCAGGAAGCCCAACACGGGGCTCAATCCCAGGACCCTGGGATCATGATCTGAGATGAAGGCACATGCTTAACGACTGAGCCACCCAGGCGTCCTGAAAAGACCCTATTTCTAAATTAGGTCATGTGCTGAGGTTCCAAGCAGACATGAATTTTTCTTGGGGGGGGGATACTATTTAAAATCACCATACCTACCAACACCTTGATTTTAACTCAGTAAAACCCATTTCAGATTTTTGATCTCAAGAACGAAGGTAATAGTTTGTTTTTAAGCAATTAAGTTTGTAGTAATTTGTTATAGCAGTAATGGAAAACTAGTACATTACTAAACTGTTTTCCAAAGCAGCTGCACCATTTGCATTCCTACCAATAATGCATTAGGGTTCTAGTTTCTCTACAACCTCACCAACACTTCTTAAAAAATATTTACTTACTTGAGAGACAGTGCATATGAGAGAGCAGGGGGAAGGGCAGAGGAAGAGAAAATCTCAAGTAGACTCCCTGGTGAGTGAGGAGACCAATGTGGGGCTCAATCCCAGGACCCTGAGATCATGACCTGAGCAGAAACCAAGAGTTGGAGGCTTATCCAGACTGCAGCACCAGGCGCCCCCTCACCAACACTTTTTAGTGTCCTTCTATTTATAGCCATTTTAGTGTTATGAAGTGATAATCACTTTGGATGTGCATTTCTCTAATGACTGATAATGTCGAGCATTCTTCTGCATGGTTATTAGCCATCTGTTCATCTTCTTTGATGAAAAGTTTTGTGCCCATGGTCTAGGCCTGAGAATAAACCTAAAATTTTTACAGTAACTAATAATAATTCCCATTTTTATATTGGACTGCTTATTTTATTGAGTTGTAAGAGTTCTTTATATATTCTGGATACAAATTCTTTATCAGCTATATAATTTGAACTATTTCGATCCAATTTTTGGTTTGCCTTTTCATTCTAACAGTGTACCATACTAATGTAAACTGTTACTAATAGCAGAAACTGGAAATTCTCTGTACCATCTTCACAAATGTCAATCTAAAAACTATAAAACTATTGTAAAGGAAGTTGTTGGGGCACCTGGATGGCACAGTTGGTTAAGCATCTGCCTTCGCCTCAGGTCATGATCCTGGGGTCCTGGGACTGAGCCCCGTATCAGGCTCCCTGCTCAATGGGGAGCCTGTTTATCCCTCTCCTTCTGCCCCTCCCCCACTCGTGCTTGCCCCCACCTTTCTCTCATTATCTCTCTCTCCTAGATAAATACAGTGTTTTTTAAAAAAATAAAGTTAGTTTGTTTTTTAAAAAAGGAGGAGAAACTGTCAGATTAAGAGGTGATGAGACATTTCAGCCAATTAAAATGTGTAGACCTTTTGGGATTGATTTGAAAAAAGACATTTGTAAGACAAATGAGGAAAAGCAAATACAGACTGGGTATCAGATCATAAGATGACATTAGGTGTACGGTATTACACTTTTTTTTTAAGATTTTATTTATTTGACAGAGAGACAGCCAGTGAGAGAGAGAACACAAGCAGGGGGAGTGGGAGAGGAAGAAGCAGGCTCCCAGCGGAGGAGCCTGATGTGGGGCTCGATCCCAGATCACTGGGATCACGCCCTGAGCCAAAGGCAGACGCTTAACGACTGCGCTACCCAGGCGCCCCTATACTTTTTTTTTTAAGTCGTTCATGATAAAGACTCATACTGTACTATTTACAGATAGAATGAGATAGTATATCAAGAATTTCCTTTGAAGTACTCCAGCAAAAAAGGAAAAAGGGAAAGTACTGATCAGGCAAAGACAAAAGAACATAAGAATTAATACTACCTATTGGAATTGATGCATTGAGGGCTCAATGGACTATTGACTTTTATAGGTACTTGTAAATTTCCATAATAAAAAATAAAACATACATTACTTATTATATAAGGAACCAGAAGCTGTAGCACTTTGCATTTATGTTAAGTTTTATAGCAACTTTGGCTAAGAAAGAACAAAGACATGCTATTTTTGATACTAAAACTCATGGTAGAAAGCACTTGAGGCCTGACTTATTCTCGACCATTTGAAAAACCACAACCCCTCAATTCCCAGCTGTACCAAGCCTTCAGTTTCCAGAAAAGAAGTTGAATAAGAGCTGGATAAGAATGAGCCTTCCATTCTGGTACAGACCTCCTCTTCTAAATTCATCAATCTCAGGATAGCCTGTTACATAGTCTTTGCCTTTGGTGTAAATGGCCACATGTCCTGACACTTTTTTCCCATTAAAACTACTGTCAAACATGTTTTAGGTAAGAATGATCATTTAAAAAATTATTTATATAATGTAGTTTAAATGCTACCTGTGATTAGAAGCAATGTTGGTGTTAAGTAGATAAAAACAATTAGATAGTAGGGGGAATGCATCCAGAGCTTTTACATTAATTTAACTCATAAGAATTCTTTTTTTTAACACATCACTTTGAGAGTTATTTCCTGAAATATAAATACCGCGTAATATATATCCTCTGATTATGTGAACAGATCACGTTACCAAGAAAATCATAGTGAATCAGAACATCTAAAAACACAACTACTAAAAGAAACACTTGAATTTTAGGGGTAAACAAACAGGAGCCCATAAAGAAGTCCAAGAAACAATTTTCAAGAGAGTAGGGAAAAAGTCTGGAGAAGTAGTGGCACAAAATCCAGAAATGGATTCCAAACCTGCCTATACACCAGAATCACTTTGCCAGTTAAAAACTCAGATTTCCACATCCCACTGTGGAATCTTTAATAATTAAGGCTTCTTATGTTAACCACACAAGTTTAGCATCCAACTAAAGTAATAAACTTCCCAATGCGTAGGTATAAACTTCCATATCCGAGAATTTTGGTGAGGGAAAGTAAGGCTAAAGATGGGCAGAGAGAAGTGGATTTCATAGAAACGTTAAATCATTTCCCCTATGTAAGTAACACAGTATTATTACACTATAGCGTTTATGTTTGTGACACAGCTAGTTCTGAAAGCTAGTCTCAAATTCAAATCAGCCTGACTCCTGAAACCTGGTTATTACTCACTACACTGTTTACTTACTTCAGATAAGATTTCAATGTAACTTGTTCTTTTTTTTAGAGATTTATTTATTTAGAGAGAAAGAGAACACACATGAGCAGGGGGAAAGGGAGCGAGAGTGTCCCAAGCAGACTCCACGCTGAGCGCAGAGTCGGACATGGGGCTTGAGCTCACAACCCTGAGGTCATGACTTGAGCCGAAATCAAGAATCAGATGCTTGACTGAGCCTCCTGGGTGCCCCACATTATAGTGTAATTTAACAACATAAACTCTCTTATCAATCGAGGACCTCCACTCTGTAGATAAGCCCGAAATTCCTGGACAAAAAGTGAAATCTGCTACATCTGTTAGACTCAACAGTTCCTTGTTTTTAATTTAAGTTGGCTGCTAATATTTAAATCAGAAGCTTTTACATAAAGCCTACATTTCTGCTTTTTTTTTTTTACTCATTTATCTTATCTGCCTGGTCCCAGGTTCCTGTTGGCACCAGTTTACAACCCTAACTGTAAAAAACTGATACAGTAGTAATTAAAGAAACTAAATTATTCTCTTGGCTGAAGTAAATTCATGTGACATGTCATTTTTTTCTTGTTTTTCAAATCCGTAACAAACCTCAATGTTTCTTCTACCAGAGTTTAGAATAAGGATCTAAAAAGGGAAAACGGATATAGCAGAAGTGCCGATGTATACCAAGTTGTTAGATCTAAACACAGCTACCTGCCCCCTACTTTATAGAGCCCATTAGTTATTTATTTCTATCAGCACCACAAGATTAATCTGTTAGTCAAATCTCATACCACCCTCATGCTTAGAATATGGTAGAAAACCTTTACCTGTGGCTTAAAACAAGCACTGTGATACAATGATAATGCATGTTAAGTATTTAGCACAGCAACATCAGATAATAAGCGTCAAATGTTTTTAGCTATCAAAAGAAATGTCAATTATGCCCAAAATTATAAAAACTAAATTTAGTGGCAATATTCTGAAGGGCCACAAGATGGAGGTATGACTACACAAAAGTACGTCTCTCTCTACAAAGTCTGACTGAAGTTACACTGGAAAAAGAGAAAATGAAGTAATGTATACAGAAAGCTTAAAGTCTAACCATTTATATTTTAAGTGAATATTAAGTACACCTTAGCACAAAATTTTAACTGCTTGGTCACTTCTTGTGGAAAGTGTTTGATCTGGAAGGGCCCTCAGAAGCCACTGGATCCATTCCTCTTCATTTCACAGATGATGGAACTGAAGCCCAGACAGATATACCTGTGGTTATACAGCCATTTATCAATAAAACCAGAACCAGGCCTATGTCTACAAATTTCCATTGTAGTGCAAGATCAGCCATACATATGACTCCCCTCAAACGAGTCATCTTTACTCAAGGTTATTAAGACAGAGAAATACCAAACTGGGAACATTTATATAAGGTGTACTAATGGTAAAGGGGATTTGCATAAAACTTAAAAAGTATTTTAGCAAGGATCAAAGTATGTCCATGGTCCTTTGATAAAAAATTCCAAGGGGCTTAGGGTAGATAATTTTTTCTTAGCTAGCAGTAATCTGGTTCTAAACTCTTGCCTTCAAGTAAATTACATGAAAGAGTAATTCCTCTAACGTATAAATTCCTTTAACTTAAAATCAGTCCACTGAGAATTTATCAAAGCACAGCTTAAATACTAATTGTTCACGAAGCCTTAACCTGTCATCCTGCTGAGATTTCTACCTCATCTTAACTATATTATACTGTTTGTACCCTTCCAAGGCACAGCACCTCTGTGTTGCTGTAAGCAATTATTTTTATACCTTACCTCTTCCGCTGAACTACAAGACTTAGGGCAGGACCTCAAATATATCAAAGAACTGATGAATTACTTCCAGTAAGTCCAAAAAAACTATTAGTGACCATATTGCTAACTATCATTGGTGGCACACTGAACTACAAAATGTGGTTGCTTTTAGTTCAATGCTTTTTGTGTTAAAATAAGTTTCCTTTAAGAAGATAAATTATGCTGGGGAGTCTGGGTGGCTCAGTCTGTTAAGTGTCTGACTCTTGATTCAGCTGGGGTCATGATCTCAGGGTCCTGAGATTGAGCCCTGCGTGGGGCTCCAAGCTCATTGAGGAGTCTGCTTGTCCCTCTCCCAGCCCTTCCGTCTTTCCCCCAACTTGTGTGCATGCTCCAAGTAAATAAATAAATAAATAAATAAAGATCTTTGAAAAAAAAAAAAGATAAGTTCTGCTATGAATAATAATCTACGTGGACGGGCAGGGAGGTAATCTAAGTGTATCTTTAAATATACTTTAGTTTTCTGGAAAGAGAAATAAGAAATCTTTAAAATGCTCCTAAGTACAATTCTTGCTTAACCTAGTCCGTAACAAGTTCCATCCGTAAAAAATTTCTTCTCATGATCTGGGTCCTAAACTGGCATTGCTCTGACAATATTTACTAATTCGAATGTCTCAACCCCATTTTTCTAAAGAACATTATCTTTGCAATTTGAAGTCAAAACACACCCAATATCCATATTAAAAACTGGTAAGTTACACAAGTAACAGGTAAGTCACAAACATGCACAAATGGCCAGTAAAAGTGGGAAATGTCCAACTTCACTAAGTAATCAAATTAACAGTAACAAAAAAAGGTGGGGGGAGAAATACCATTCATCATCTAATCTGCAAAGTAAAACTAGAGTTAGGCTATTATGTGAATATGTCCTCAAACCCAATTTGTAAAGAAACTGTTATTTCTACCATTTTACAAATGCTCAATCTATGCCACTCATCCCAGAAGAAGGTAATTTATACCAACAACGGCTGAAATGGCAGCCATAATGTCCTCCCCTTCGCCATCAGCCCTTGGAGAAGATAACGGCACTCTCACACACTGCTGGCAGTATGAACTGCTACTATCTTTCTAGAGGTCAATTGGCACCAAATATCAGACACTTAAAAATGCCAGTAACTTCTGATCCAAAAAAATTCACTTCTAGGGAATTATCCAAAAGAAATAAGGATGTGTGTCAAGTAGTTTTATAAACAAGCATTCACTGCAGCACTATCCAGGACTGAGAAAAGCCTCTGGACTTAGAAACAAGGTTTTCCATTAACAGCTTCAGCAATGAAAGAGGCAGAACACAGATAGCACTAGCTCAGGAAAGGCAATTATTCCTTCTCCATCATGGCAGACAAGGTGACTGGATTTCAGTATTTTAATCTAAGACCAAGAGTGGCTTCAGAATCCTTCATCACAGCCATACACGATCTGTTGGCCCACAAACTGCACATTTACTATTTAAAAACACCATCTAAAATTGGATCCTATGGAAAAAGATCATGTTTTACACCAACTTTTTTTTTCAGGGTCTAGCACAGCACTGTCCAAAATAAATACAATTTGAGTCACATATGTAATTTTAAAATTTCTAATATCTAATTAACAAAGCAAAAAGAAATAGATGAAATAATTTCAACATGTAATCAAAATAAAAATTTCACTTTTTTAAAAAAAATCTTTTTTTTTTTCATACTAAGTCTTTTTGAAGTTTATTTACTTATTTTTGGTCATCTCTACATCCAACATGGGGCTTGAACTCACAACCCTGAGATCAAGAGTCACATGCTCTTCTGATTGAGTCAGCCAGGCACCTCCAAACCAAGTCTTTTTAAAATCCCGTGTGCATTACACTGTAAATCTCAATTCGGATGCTAATTTTCCTTGAAAATACTTGATCTATATTTACATTTCACAAACTTTATAGATTCACCTATCCAGGTTGTTCCAAACATACCTGAAAATTGTCCAACTGACTCTGAGTATCAGTTTTTAAAATTAAAATTTTAATTAAAATTCAGTTCCTCAGTAACATAAGCCACATTTCAACTGCTCAACAGCCTACTGTAGCTAGGCATTACTGTGTTGCACAGGACAGGACGAGCATTTTTCCAATAAGTTAGGCAATGAATGTATATAGGAACCAATGGAAGAGATCAAGAGAAAGCAGTGTTCGCTATAGGACAATTACATAGTTTTGTAGGTATTAAATTATAATACATAGTTTTCATTTGTGATGAAAAGGAAGTTTCTATTGGTTACAATGGGCATTTTAATGGTTTCTGTAGGCTGTCCTTTAAAAAAAAAAGGACAACCATTTAAATAATTGAGAAGTTACATCATAGCTAATACGTGTAAAAGAAAACCAGAAGGATTTCCACAGGCCAAAATGGAAAATGTAAAAGTGAAATTTAATATAGATATTAGTTTGGTCTGGCAAAAACACTGGCTTTGAAAGATAATGTTTTACATGGATAACCTTTAAAAATCTTTTTCAACCCCGAAATTCATGATTATTCTTTGTTCAGAACTTTACCAACAGTTGTCCACCATTTTTGGAAAAAAATCACAACACAGATGGCAACACAGCATTAGTCACCAATACACACATCTGTATTGGTAGCAGATCTACTTTCTAAATTATATAATGATTTTATTTACAGACAGATGGAAACATCTGATCTTATGATTTATGGTGTAGTTGTACCTGATCATTTACATATTGAAATAAATATTTTATTATAGTTTATTTTATTTCTCCTTATGTTGGTTACACCACCATATTGATTTTCTAAAGAATTGTGGCACAGGTAGGTTATATTTTATGTGAATTCATCTCAACAAAGCAAGGGAATATTACAAAGTATTTTAAAATACATTATCTCAATCCACATCCCACAAATTATTGGCTTTATAGAAGCAAGGAGTATGAATTGGAGGTTTACAAAAGTTCCTGAATTCTCCTTCAGCCTCACTGCCTGTCCCCCTACAAAAACAGCAATACAACCTTTAAAAAAAAAAAAAAACACACCCAAAAACTTGTTTTACTTTAGTATAGAATTTGTATGGTAAAGAGCACAAATCTTGTTCACAGCTCATTGACTTTTTTAACATATGTATACATCTATGCAATCAATATCCAAAGTAAAGATAGAGAATATTTGGAGTACTTCAGAAAACTCTGCTGTGCTCCTTCCCAGTCCATCTGCTGTCAGAGGTAACTATACTTCAACAAAGATTCTTTTGACTGCAAAATCTTCTATTTTGGAAGTACACTGTCCTATATACTGTATTTATATTATTGTTATCTACTTCCCCATCTTTACTTTCCATGTATTCACATCTTGTTGAAGATTTTTTTTTTTTTTAAAGTAAGCTCCTTGCCCAGCGTAGATCCCAACATGGTGCCGAACTCCCTACCAGGAGATCAAGACCCAAGCTGAGATCCAGAGCCAGAAGCTCAATGGACTGAGCCACGTAGGCGCCCCTAAAGATATTTTTATAGAACTGATTTATACCTCTTTGCTACAATTTAAAGGTAAATGGATTCAGTTTTACTTTCTATTATACTGACTAGTTATACTGCCATCTCAGTCATGGCTGTGACTTCTTGCTTGAATATCACCTTCCTAGAGAGGAACAATAGATAAAAATTATCAGCTTACCATCCACAAATTCAACCTACAACATCCCCGGTCCATAAAAACAAGCAGCTTCAGTACAAAGGGAATAACATCTTGTAATACACCCTCAAGTTTCTAGACCATGCATATAAATACATGCAGTAATTAAAAACTGGAAATTTATCTACTATGGAAGAAAGGCAAATACCTGCCAATACAATGGAATGTCCTACTGCTACTAATAAAAACAAAGTATAAATATGAAGAAAAATCAAATAAAATAGTAAGTTTTAGAAGTTTGAAAATGATAGGCAATATAGGCAATAATATAAAACATTTAAATAGACGATTTAGAGTTAGAAGTTCTTCATGTTTCCAATTTTACATATTTCTATTCAACTTACAGTTCAGTTAGCTCAATATACAATAAAACACTTAGCAAATAAAATTTCATACGAAAATATATAATCAGGACCAAGGTTTTATTTTCATAGGCCTTTCCAAATCAAGAGTCAGGACTACAACACTAACCACACTATGCATGGTGATACAAGTCTTTGAACTAAAGGACCTTAGAATCTTTTTAAATAATGTCTATTGTCTTCATTTTTTCTGTGCCTTAAATACAAGACTTAAATATGAAAAAAAATTTAAAGTCCCATCTAACCTGGTCGTTATTCATCTGGGAAGTTAAAGGAACTATTCCTGTGAAATCATCTTAAAAGTTTACCATGAGGAACACAAATTCAAGTTTCCAACCGTAAATGATAGAACTAGACTTAAAGACTCTTCATTTCAGGGATAGTTGCTGGCTTGCGGTACAAATTCAGTAACTATAAGTTTCCTCTAAATTTAGTTACTCGTTTCTGGGGATTTGCCACCATCGTGTTGTCACACGTAAATCACCATTTTAAGTAAAAAGATAATTGCCTCATAAGTGTATTAACTGAAGGTAGATTGTGAATAATACCACTGTTTGACCCCATTTCTATTGTCCATTAGGTATCAGAAAGAACATTACACCCTAGCAAGACTGAGCTAGACCAAAGATTTTGAATCTAAACACCCAGAATAATCTCTTGGAAGTCCTCCTTTATAAATCCATGCACTCTGAACTGTGGGAACTATTCAGCCTCATTTTTAGTACTCTAACAGAACAAGATGAGAAGTATTGTGTGCTGATGAGAATAAAAACCGAGGGATGCCTGGATGGCTCAGTCAGTTAAGCGTCTGCCTTCTTGTGAGGTCAAGGTGCTAGGGTCCTGGGATCCAGCCCCCCCAGGGCTCCCTGCTCAGCGGGGAGTCTGCTTCTGCTTCTTCCTCTCTCCCTCCCCCCTGCTCGTGCTGTCAAATAAATAAAATCTTAAAAAAAAAAATAAAAAATGAGTAAAAGAAAGCATCCATGCTCAAAGGAAAAAAAGAAAAATCTCACTAAATTATATTGTATCATATATAAAATATCCAAACTTCCTAGATCATGATTCAAGTGCTACAAACACTTCCCATACCTCAATCAGTATCCTGATCGGAACTCTTCAGAACTTGATGTTTAATAGTGCAGGTACTATGAAAATTTCATGATTTCTGAACTTTAATGTAAAACATACAATTCAACAGAATGAATTTCCAATATTTAAAGCAAAATCAGAGTAAGGAATCATGTTACAGACGTAAGGCCAATTAACCTTTCTTGGACCTCTTCGACCCCAATCACATATACACACGAGAGTCTTGTTTTAGGCAGTGTAAGATTATTTCGAAGACTGACTTTTATTTCATCCCCAAAAGACTGAACAGTTTGAAAGGCTTCACTAACTCAACACAGTTACAATTCTTTAACCGACTTGCTATAATAGAAAAAAATTCAGGCATCTCAGAAAGCTTTTAACATTGATAAAAGGAGAGCCCCAAAACGACAAATTTAGGAAATATTTTAAAACACCGTGTTATGTAATTAATATTTTAACAGTATATAATTTAATAGAAAGGTGTTATCCAAATGGAAATAGTTGAACCAAAATAATCCCTAATTTTATCCAAGACGAAACTGAAAAAATATTCATTTTGCTAGCCACCTGAAAAAAGCTTCGTAGTAGTAACCAAGAACCCCCTCCCGCCCCCACCACACGGGCAAAAGCAAACTACTGAAGCAATAGCTCCACCTACTGATCAACAATACTTCCTTAAACATTTTGGCACCCCAAGACTAAAGAGCTCACGCTCTCTCCCCCTCCTCCACTCGCTCTGACCCAACCCAAATCCAGTTGAGTCACTAGCTCTTAATACTCATCTCCACGCTCTTTATTCCAATTCTTTCTCCCTCCAGAAGGTTCTGCACAGCTCCCAAGTGTGAATAAGACTGAAAGGTGTCAAAGACCGCAGGTCCCAGGGTTGAGCCTGGATCTGAAAAGGACAACCAGACCACTCCACTTGGAGTGGCGGGCCTTGGTGGCTCAGCCGTCCACTCCCGGGTAGGAGGCCCACGGCGCCTCACATGAGCTTTTCCCTGCTGCCCCACTCAGCTGCTAATCTCTGTTCAACCCACACTCGTCCTCCGGGCCGAAATCCTGGGTTCCCCGGGTCTTGCCTCTGCTGGCCCTTCAGCCCGCCAACAGCCCCGCGCCGAGCATCCGCCCCCTCCGCTGAGCAGAGAGAAGCCCAAAAATCTCCCTCCGCCTGGTCTTCGCCCGGAGTCTCTCCCCGTCTTCGCAGCCCCTCTCCCCCGCCGGCCCGGCCCTGCCCAGTTGCCCTTCCTCACCCTTTCATCTTCCCCGCCTGCTGAGGCCGTTGTTACCACCGATATCAACGCCGTTGTCGTCGCCGCCCTGAGCTCTCCGCGCCCTCAGCTCGGGCCACTCAACCCCCACAAGCCGGCCTCCCCGCCTAGGAGCTGAGCGGGTGACGGAGGCCGAAAGAGTCAAGCGCAGCCCTGCGTCTCCGGAGGGGGCGGGGGTTTCTCCCGCCGCCGCGCTGTGCCGCCGCTTCTCCACACGTGCACACCGGGCAACCCACTCCCGCCCGCCGCCGCCGCCGCAGCCAGCCAGACCCGCCGCCGCGCTGTGACCTTTCACCCCGCCCCCTCTGCGCGCCGGCGCGCCGGCCGCCTCGCGCGCAGCCGCACTGCTGGCCTCCGCGGACCCTTCCCCCTCCACTTCAGGACCTCCATTTTCCTACTGGGCTGTGGCCTCTGGCGTCATCTTTCTCCTCCCATCCCTTACGACACTACTTGTGGGGCTTGACCGGTAGGCCCTGGCGCTAAATTCCGGATTTTTCCACCCCTCCCTCTTTTCTCCAATTTTAGCAAGATCAATCTTCCCCGGCCCGGTCCTGTTCTTCCGGTTGGTAGACTCCACAATGACCTTCAAACGCTGTCTCCTAATAGGATTTTATAAAGATGGTTCTTCTAAATGTAAAGAAATCTGTGGAAGACTCAAAATGAGACGGTTTTAAGACTAACGTAATTAACAATCGGCCAGATAACTTGGCTTCCGTCCAGCACGATCCAAGTTTCAACGTCACGTGATTGCCGGGGAGTAAGCCTGGGATTTTACCCGCGGGCCACTGTGGGCCAGAACGCCGCCGCCACTTCCGGTCCCTGGATCATAGCATAAACGTCACTTCCTTAGCAATGCACTTTAACCCATTTCACGCACGCCCTCTACATTACACTTTGCGACAATCTTTGTGTATTTTTTGTTTTTTCTCTGATTTCATCGCAAGAAAATTAATGTTCAAACCATTCGCGAAAATACAGGACCCTAAAATGCAGCACGCCTGCCTGGGGGCGGCAGGGCGGAGCTCGAGGTCACGTGACTGTCTAGGCCCGCCCCCCTCTGCAGCTGAAGACTTCCCCTCCCGCAGTGACAGAGCCTCTGGTCCTTGATCGGTAGTGTTTCTGCACCTCGCGCCCCGGCAGGTGAGCTGCGACCGGTAACCGGCAACTGGTGGGAATAGAAGGGGTGGGAAGAGGAAGAGAAGAGAAAGTGTGAACGGCGGCCTCCGTTGTCAGGGGCTTTCTCCCTGCTGTCACCCTGCGCTGGCTAGCAGCTCTTTTCTCCAGTTCTCTTGACCCTCGCTTCCCCCACTGTGGTCGCCCCAGTCACTTAGGGGTGAGACGTCCACCTTTCCTGGGGTTGGGGGTGAGTGCGGCCATTATGGTTCCCTATTTGGAGTCTTTGGGGCTTCGGGTAGTGGGTTTGGTTCAGCCATTTCTCAGGGTCTGCAGTAGTCTCCAGGTATTATTCCCCAAAGCTCATTCTTTTGCAGAGGCCCTGCTCGGTCTTTATCTTCAGCCTTGGGCTGGGAAGCTGGGAGGTAGGAAAAACCCTGGAGGCAGAGGCGTCTCCGGTGAGACAGGCTTGGGAGAGAATGTCACTGATGTGGCCCTCACTGCGGAGTCACTGTAAAGCTTGCTCCGAATGTGCTTTCTCAGTAATTCTGAGTTTTTAATCTGACATCCCTGTGTGAGGGGTTCTGTAGATGTTCACATAATTTGGTTGGGCCTGGAAGGGTAAAAGCAGGCTTTTACCTTTCTCTTCTCTGATTTTATGGTGCAGGAAGGGAGAAAACAGTTGAAAGAATAAAGATACACTAGCTTCAAAACAGGAGGTGTTGGTAATGCGACAGTCTCAATTGAATGGGGAGGCGTTGAGAGATGATGGTGTTGCGGTTTCGTGCTCTGCAGGAGACCCAGACTAGCTTATGGAAAAGTGGGTTTCCCCCACAGGGAAGTATTCTTAAGAAACTGGTGGGGCTGGAAATATAATGGAACCAAATGTATTTGACCTTAAATTTAGAGGTAAGAAGGTTAAGTAAAGATATCGCTTACTTCTTATTTTCTGCCTTTGACATTCTCTTTTGTCGTGTCTACCAGAAATCCTGTTAATTGCTGTTCCCAATTAATTCCTTGACCAGTGGTGAATTTATATTAAGAAGCACTTATATTCCTCCTTAGCCTTCCCTATTTGTATAACTCCGAGTGACTTCTTCAGATTTTGATGAATAGTGTCTTGTGAAAATACAGAAATTATTTTGCTTAGGTTTTTGCCCAACCTGATGCACTCCCATTTCATATGTAATGTAGTAACCAATGTTTTGACCCTAAACAAGGTGCTTTAGGGAAGAGTGTTTTTCAGTTTGGGGTTAAACTCTTTTATTTACACTGCAAACTCAGAAAGTCCCCTGGTTCTTTTAAATTGAAAGGCCTTACAGAAATTACAGATTTGATTTTTAAAATTTAAATTACAGTTTTTTAAATTCTGAAAAGTCATGTTCTTTGTTAAACCTTATAGTTTTATAGCCAATGTAATAAAAGAATCCATTAGAAAGATGGCCGAAAAGTGAAGAAGATGGAATCTTTATCTTTGAGTCACGGATGTCACAGATTTGTTTTTGTGTTCTGTATCATCCAAATTCTCTACAATAAACTGATTTTGTTAAGGGGAACAAAAGGTTAAAATTCTAGTGTAATATTAATTTAATAAAATATTTTTTATACTAAGTTCAAGATTAAAAAAAAAACTGATCTATTGATGCTCTTTGCTAGAAAACATAACTTTAAAAATGTTTCTTGCTTTCCCTAAGTAATAAGACCACTACCCTGAATTTATAGTTTTGGCATTTTGTGCTATTGTCCTACTCTACTGGCATGGTTATGTAGCCATGCCTGCTACCAAAATAAATATAGTTTCATCCATTAGTTTGCTCCAGAGTGAAGTTCTCTGATCTCTAGAGGAAAGAAAAACATAAGCAGTGTTGCTTCATTGGCCAGGTGACATTCCACCAAATAGGACACATTTTTTAAAAGCCCTGGAAGTCCAAACCAGTCCTGTCTGGGTGAGACCAAAGTAGGAAAGAGAAAAACCAGCTGAAGAGCATTGAGTACTAGAGGGGAAGATGTCAATATGAAGGAGGTTGTGAATGAGTCTGCAGTTTTACTTCACAATTTCCCCAATTTTAGGGAACTCTGCCCACTAATGAAATTAACAGCAGGAANNNNTGGTGACTAAATTGCTGTTAAAGTTGAGTGCGAAAAAGAGCTTTAACATTATGCATAATTCATGCACAAACAAGTGGTTTGAAGCTAGGAAGCCATTTCTGAAACTAGCTTTTTTTTTTTTTTTAAAGAATTTATTTATTTATTTATTTTAGAGGTAAAGCTGGGGTAGGAGTGGAGGGGGAGGACTAAACAGACTCCACGCTTGAGCGCAGGGCGGAGGCTTGGGGCTTGATCCCACAGCCCTGAGATCATGACTCCACCCGAGATCAAGAGTCAGATGCTTAACCAACTGAGCCATCCAGGTGCCCCTGAAGCCAGCTTTTTATCAGTTTACGAGTATTACATGGAGAAACCGTAACATTCATTAGGGAATTTTGCTGTAGTCCCAACAGTAAATGACCCACAAGAGTTTTTGTGTTAAGGTCCCTGACACTGCTTGTGGGCTTACTCTGAGGTCTTCCTTAACATTTCTCTGCCTGGGTTATCAGCACCACCAAGAATGCTTTGTCCCCCTATTGACAGAACTAGCCCCTCAGTCCTATAGCACACACACTATTTTCTGTTCTTCACTTCTACCACATTTTATTTGATTACTGTTGGCTGGGCTGTTCCTTAGTAAACCATAAAGCTCCTAGGAGTTCAAGGATGGTGTCTCTACTCTTGTGTCTTCAGAACCAGGATGCTGAAGTACTTGATGAGTCTTCAGTAAATTTTATTTATTTTTTTATTGAATGAATGTTTGACAGTTAGACAGGAAGGTTAAACTAGTTTTAAACCTCTTAAAAATCATAGATCCTTCTAAGGATCTGTACTAGGTATTGTTTTCAAATATAAATTGGTAATAATAACCATCCAAATCATGATCAGAAGAATAGACAGAAACATCAGACAGACTTTAGTAATGCAGTGACCAACTTATTTTCACACCATACATGTTTACTAGTAGGTATGGTTATTGTCCAAATATGAAAGGGAAGGGAAGAAGAGTGAGTTGTCCTTAAAAATGTGGCTCTGTATAGGCTACAAGTGATGTAGCACTAGAGCGAAAATCAGAGGGTGATGGTTCAGCCTTGCTACTTTAGTTACATGCTTTTTAGAGTAAAGTTGGGAGTGGAGGCTTAGGATTTGATACTTGAGAATCTTTCTCCCACGAGTATCTTAAGTTCAGGTGAGATAAGCCCTAGATAATCTATGTGAACGTATTTTAAAAACTAAGTGATATATAAATGTAAAGCAATATAATGTAGACTTTATGAGAATAGATTTCCCAGTTATACAGACCTGGGTTCAGGTTCTGACCCTACGACTTATTTAGGCTGTGTGACCTTGGACAGTTTACTTAATCTAAGCTTAAATGTTCTCATATTTCAATTTATCCCATAGGTGCTATTAAATTAGACTATGAATACAGGGAGCCTAGTACATTGTAAGTTTTTGTTAGCTTTACTCATATCTGGTTTGGTTTTATATACTGTATTTTTAAAAAAGATTTTGTTTATTTAAGACAGAGAAAGAGCATGCGCACACGCGCGCTGAAGCAGAGGGGCGGGGCAGAAGCAGACTGCTGAGCAGGCAGCCCAATGCGGGGCTCCAACCCAGGGTCCTGAGGTCATCACCTGAGCTGAAGGCAGTCGCTTAACCGACGGAGCCTTCAGGCACCTCCTGTATACTGTATTTTTAAAGGAGACTTAAGTCATCCTATAAAATGAGGAACAGGTTTGGGGTGTAGAGAAATGAATAGAATTTGAAATGAGGCTATTACCAAAAAATAGAGGAACTAGAAAAATGTACTTATAGCAGAGATTCTAAAACAGATTTATCAATAGAAGCTGAGAAATATCAACAAATTCCCATTATTTTGGCAACTGCAGTGACTTAATATTTTTTATATAGATTTTTCCAAAGCTTATGATTGTTAATATGTAGAATCAATTTAAGGAGTAGTTCTTCTGTTTCTAAATTTTTATCCTTACAGTGGGTTATAGAAATATATTAAAATTGTGCAGAGCTATAGAGCAGGAACTTTTGAGTATATGCTTATGTTTACAATTTTTGCATTTTATTTTACATGTCTTTAATTTTTGTCCTCATATGAAGTAGATGGGAATGTAGAGAATATGACAGGGACATGAACTGGAGTAAAAAAATTTTCTTCTAAATTGATGATTCACAAAGATTAGTGGTTTTATATTGGAAAATACCAGTAAATTAAACAATAATTGAAGTATAGTTATCATGAGTTAATGTTTCACCTTAATCCTGAAAAATTTATTACTCATTTATTCTAAGGAAAGATTTTTATGGGGAGATTAATGAATTTAATGTCAACTTTTATATTTTGGTGAAGTAAATTGTGGTCTGTGTTTTCCATTTAATTTCCTTCTGTAGAGACTTTAAAAGTTTTACAATTCTCTTTTTTCCTCTTGTGAAACGAAAGTGACTGGTTTGTATAAGTGTATTTTATGCATATAGTATATACATATTGTATATATAGTAAATACATATATATATACATATATGTTTTTGTGTGTATTTATAAAGATGACTGGAATGGATGTATATTTTCATAGTATAAGTATAGATTCTTCTTTTTACTTAAATTATCAAAGGTATTTTTAGAATTAGTTAACTACTGTGAATAAAATTATATATGACTAATTTATTTTAAACTCCCCTTTATTTTTGTTCGTAGTTAGCTCTATTTAATAAATTTTACAACCGTGATTAGCCTGTTTTTAAAAATTGGTATTCAGGTATTTTTGGATCTGACCTGTGCTATTTTTTTGGTTTCAAAAAATTTTGAATCAAAAAGTTTTGAATCTTAATGCTGTCTATAAAAACTATTGTTCTTTTGGTGATATACCTTTTTAAAAATTATACCTACAACATGTCATGTTTTGTTTCTTTTCTGAAAGATAATTAAGCATATTTCATTGACAATAAAATGGATAATGCCTGATGTGATCCAGAAGAGCTCCAGATGTGTTTGAGCAATGAAAAACAACCAGACTTCGTGTTTTGTTTTAGTTATTTCTTTAATTTTTTAAAAAGGAGTGTTTGTTTAAAAGTAAAATGGAGAAGACTAATTTGGGAAATACTTATAAAACTGAAGAAAGAGCATGATTAAAAAAACTATGTCACAGTGATTATATATTCATATTGGAAAAGTTGGAAGGAAATGCATCAAAATAAGTGATTATCCCTGGATTAGGAGATTAAAGAAAGATTTAGAATTTATTACTCTTCCTTTTGTGTATGTGAATTTCCACCATCAGTAGTCATTGCTTTGGGCAGCAAAATTTTTTTTAAATTTGATATGGAGAATTAAGACATTTAAATAATGATTTCTTCTTAATTATCTGAATATCTTAAGTGAAAATGTTTCAATTTATCCAGATAACTAAATAAATTATTTAATTTTATCAGTGCAGATGTATTTTTAGGCTTATGTAAGCACAGCAAAATTTTAAAAGCAGAAGTAAATCCCAGCATATAAAGGAATCTAATACATGACAAAGCTCTATTTCAATCCATTCAGAGAAAATGGCACATATATAGTAAATGTAACCAATACAACTTGACTGTCTCAAAGAAAATAAAATTGAGCTGCTGCTTTGCAGCACAGGCACAAAATAATTTCAGAGGGATTAAAAGCTTAAATGTAAACAGTAAAATACTTAAAACATTAATCCCCTGGATTTTCTTTGTACATACAGACTAGATGTAGTAGTTTTCAATGGCAAAGATAAAGGACAAAAGTCAGTTTGGAAAAAAAGTGTTTGAAATATGTATAACAAATAAAGAGTTAATATATGTAAAAACTAGTACATATTAAGAGTACATGCAATAGAAACATAGATAAACGTGTGACCAGAACATCATAGAAGAGAAATCCAGACATTCAACAAACATAAAAAAAAAAGACAAAACCTCACTAGTAATTGATACGCTAACAGTGAAATACTCTTCTGACTAGCAAAAATAAAGTGGTAAACCTACTGCTAGTAGGGATCCGCGGTAAAGGATTTTCTCATAGGATGCTAGTGGGGATGTGAATTGTTACAGTTTTTTTTAGTAAACAATCAGGCAGTGTCTGTTAATACTGAATATATATATTTTTCCATCCAGCCGTCCCATTCTGTGGGATCTTAGAAATAAAGACAAGGTAGGGGTGCCTGGGCGGCTCAGTCAGTTAAGCATCTGCCTTCGGCTCAGGTCATGATCCCTCGGTCCTGGGATTGAGTCCCTTGTCAGGCTCCCTGCTCAGTGGGGAGCCTGCTTCTCCCTCTCCCTCTTCCCTTCCTCCCGCTCATATGCTCTCTCTCAAATAAATAAATAAAATCTTTTAAAAAAGAAAGAAAAAAAGAAAGACAAGCAAGCATTTACGTGAATGTTGATTGCAGCAATGTTTTATAGTAACAAAAACCTGGGAATAAAGGGAATAGCTGTCAATAGGAGTATTGTATAAATCATGGCATAGGCATATCATGGAATATTTTTGAAGTTATTAAAAAAATAGGAGTTAAAGCTATACTGATGAGTGGAAAGGATCTCCATCATGTACCTTAAGTGACAAAGGCAAAGTTAGAGAAATGTATGTAATGAGATCCCATTTTTGTAAAACAGTTGAGAAAACACTTTGAGTTTTGTATGTGCTTAAACAGTTGTTAACATTGGAAGGAGGAAATAAGCAAAAGAAAAAAGAAGGAAAGAAAAAAAGAGTACCCCCACAATAACATGTGCATGTTAAACTGTTTACGCATGTCTGTACAAGATCAATTGCAGGAAAAGATGTTTAGTGGTCATGTCAGAATGGTTGGATGGGCATTTCAGATTTTTACTTTTGTCCTTAACGCTTTTCTGTATTATTGTGTTTTTATTTTTACAATGAACATAGTGTTTCTGTAATTACAAAAAACAAAACCATTGACATTTAAAAAATAAACATTCTAATAGGGCAAAGAAGGAATTAATAAGGAGGAAAATACCACTTGAAATGACCAGAAATGGCAATTACCTGAAATATTTTTTGATTTATTTATTCTCATGGTTAAGGGGAAAGTGTATAAATTGTCCTGATAACTCCATAAGTTCTCCTTAATTTTGTATGTGTGGTAACCATTGTGTACCCAATAAGAAGTTGTCATTAAAAATGTGCAGGGAGGGGCGCCTGGGTGGCACAGTCGTTAAGCGTCTGCCTTCGGCTCAGGGCATGATCCCGGCGTTCTGGGATCAAGCCCCACATCAGGCTTCTCCGCTGGGAGCCTGCTTCTTCCTCTCCCACTCCTCCTGCTTGTGTTCCCTCTCTCACTGGCTGTCTCTCTCTGTTAAATAAAATCTTTAAAAAAATATATGTTTAAAAAAAAATGTGCAGGGAAATGCCAGACATTACCAGATTGGGTTGTAAATATACTCTTTATTTTTGCTGTGGATATTAAATTTTCCAGAAATTCTTTATGCCTGGGAGATACAGAGCATATTGCACAAATATGGGGTATATCATCTGACTTAATCATATGACAAAATCAGAATAAGGAAAAGTCCACATTTGAGTTTTAGTCAATAGAAAAAACCCAAAAAATGAAATACGGGAGTAACTCTCCTTAGGAAAGCTTCCAATAAAATTTTATATATATATACACATATATATGTGTATATATATATATATATATTTTTTTTTAAGTAAGCTCTACGGCCAACGTGGGGCTTGAACTCATGACTCTGAGATAAGAGTCACATGCTCTACCCACTGAGCCAGCCAAGCGCCCCTCAAATAAGAATGTCTTTAAAGAGGCAAAATTGAAAGTATTGACAATTATTTAATACTTTATTTCAGTCCTTTTAAGAGGCTGAAGTTAATACATCGTTCAAGGCTATGATAGAAAATGGCAGGGACGGCTGAGTGGCTCAGTCTGCCTTTGGCTACGGTCATGATCCCAGGGTCCTGGGATGGAGCCCTGCATCAGGCTCCCTGTTCAGCGGGGAGTCTGCTTCTCCCTTTCCCCCTCTGCAAGTGTGCTCTCTCAATCTCTGTCAAATAAATAAATAAAATCTTAAAAAAAAAAAAAAGAAAATGGCAGATGCTTTAGAGTTGGATTTGTTGTATGTTTAAAGCACCTGTATTTGTTTCTCATGTTCATCTTTTTTGTTTTTCTCTTTTCATTACCAATATTATTAACTTAATAGCATATATGTTCTTTATCACAAACCATACAAATTTCTTTTTGAAAAGAATTGAGATATATGTAAATAATAAGTAATTTTCAAATAATATTGAGAGACAACATAGCAAGGAGGTTAAGGGCATAAGTACTGGAGACAGACTGAGTCACATCCTGGCTCTGCTACTTCCTAGCAGTGTGACTTTGGGGGAAGTTGCTTTTATCTTTCTGCATTTTTCTCAGTTTTAAGATAGAGATAATAAGAGTATTTATTTTGTTAAGTGTTGTGAGGATTAAATGAATTATATAAGAAAAGTAATTAGATAACTATTGGAACGAAAGATCTGTGTAAATATTTGCCATTATTATTTAGTTACCATGCTCTTTTGTTCAGTTAGATATATGTAGTAATTTTATTATGTGGCTTAATTATTTTAGCACTCATTCAATCATTCAATAATATTTTTAATCAAGTTGAATGGATAATACATGTACAAATGCAGTAAAAACTATGAACTTATATATGTGTATTTTCTCCTCTCCCAATCCTTATTTTTTTTTTCACAAAGGTAGTACTGCTTCACATTGTTCTGGACATTACATTTTTCACTTAACAATGTTATCTGGGAGATTTTTCCACATTTGTACAGTTAAAACTACATCATTCTTTTAAATAATAGTCTAGTATTCAGTTGTACTAATGTATCATCATCATCATATGTAACATTTATTGAGAGTTTACTACTGATCCAGACACTTTTCTTGATGTTTTAGTTGTATTCATTCATGGAAGCCTTACAGAAACCTTATGAAATAGGTACTGTATTTATCCCCATTTAATAAATGAAGCAAATTAGGCATGGGGTGGTTAAATGCCTAACAATGTCACACAGCTCATAATAGGACTCAGGATTTGAATCCAGGGCATCTCTTTCCAGAGTCTATCTTAATACTGCTGAGTATTACCAGCCGTTTTTACTATGACAAGTTATTTAACTAGTCTCCATAGTAATGGACGTTCCCAGACTTTTGCTATAAGAAACAGGCTATAATATTTTGATAATAGGACATTTTGTATACATTAAGGAAATTCCTGGGAATGGAAGAACTGAGTCAAAGGATATGTACATTTTGAAATTTGGTGGGTATGGCCAAATTACTTTCCAATTTAGCAATGCACAGAAGTTTAGATTTGTGCTTAAATCTGCCAAATCATTTAGCTTGAGTCTTTGGGAAGCTGAGTAGCTAAATGCCTTGAACATTTCTAGCATCCCTGAATTACGAGTGATCTACCATCTTGTGATAGCATAGACTACCCATCATATCTACTCAATGGAACAATGTCACTATAAGAACGAAGTATGACATTTAGACTTCTTGTTACTTTCAAATAATGGTAAGTTTTCACGTTATGATTCGAAGTGTTGCTTATGTGATTTATGCATTGAAATGCTATAAATTGAAGTTTGAATGTGTACCATTGAAAGAGCAAAATGCTACAATTGTCAATGTATATTATTAAAAGAATAAAATGCTACGATTGTTAATAATTGTGAAAGTTGCCAATTTTATGTACTAAAACAATAATGTAAGTGCTTTCAAATAAATAGGGAATCAGATTGCCAATTAATAAGACCACTGAGAGTGTGATACCTAAATGTATGAATAATTATGTATTTTCTTGTGACAAATGGGTTTTCAGTTATCTGTAAGTCCTGGTCTTAGGTAATGCAGAATTAGGCAGTGGGAGGTTTTACTCAGCTGAGGTGCAACATCCACGAATTGTTTTAAATATACTTCTCCTCACTGTCCTCTGTCTCATTTGTTTCAAGAAAGGGAAAAAATTATCATTAATTCAAAAGCAGGCTGACACACACCAAATTCTTTAATGGGATACAAAGCAGACACTTACAGTACAGAATCTGCTCAGGTCCCAGCCTCGTGTACCTACAGTGCTCGAACATACCTACAGTACTAGAATGCAGATTTATGGTACTTGCTATTGTTCAGCGGGATGTGAGTGTGTGTGTGTTTAAATATGATCTCATCCTCACCCAAAGATACTGTTGGATAACGAGGGTGGGGGAAATACCTATAAAGAGGCAGAGATAAACAGGCTCTCAGTTCTTTATTGTGAACTATTTCTACTTCAAATTAGAGCAGTATAAAACAATAGACAGTAACTCTCCCTCTTATCTTTATCCTCCAAATGAGTCATTGAACCATAGCAACTTTGATATCCAAAATATTAGAGCTTAGCCTGTGTCTTGGAAGACAAACCTTTCTATATCTCATATGTCAAAAATTCATTCAAGATAGAGTTAAGATTTTCCCAAATCTTCATCCAAGATACTGCTTTAAGTCCTGTTCTAAAAACATAGACGAGTAAGTACTTTGAAGGCATATCTGACTTCTGTATTCCTGAGCTGTTAAGTATTCCCAGGCTTTGCTGAGCTTGACAATATTGAAGTGTGCTCATACAGCCTTATCAGGAGCCACATCAATTCATTCTAAACAGACAGAAACTTGATTGGCTGTTTTCCATGGTTCCTCCTGTGATTCTCCTGGGGTTAAGATTCTCTTATGAGTTTCATAAACCGTGTTGTCTTTTATAACTATTAGTCGACAAGTAAAAGCAAAAATGAATGTGATATATACTGTGTAAGCATTTATGCCCTATAGGAGTCATATTGCTAATATTTTGTGCTTTTGAAATAGTTTTATTGAGTATAATTGACATAATTGCACATATTTAAAGTGTACAGTTTGATGTTTTGATGTATGTATACACCTGTGAAACGATCACTGCAATCAGTATAGTGAACATGTCATCACCTCCAAAAGGTTTTTTCTCATGCTGCCTTGTGATTCCTTCCTTCCATACCTCCCCACTACCCATTTCCAAGCAACCATTGATCTTTTTTCTGTCCCTGTAGGTTAGTTTGCATTTTCTAGAATTTTACCTAAATAGAACCTTTTTTTTTTTTTTTGGTCTGCCTTTTACTTAGCATAATTATTTTGGGATTCTTCCAGGTTTTAAGCATTTCAGTGTTTAATTTTTTTCATTGCTGAGTATTATTCTGTTTTGTAACTGTACCACGATTTGTTTATCCATTCATCTATTGATAGATATTAGGGTTGTCTTTCCAGGTTTTGGCTGTTATGAATAAAGCTGCTATAAACATCCATATAAAAGTCTTTGGACATTAAGTTTTCATTTTTTTAAAATTGTTTTTATTTTAAGGTATTTTTTAAAGATCTTACTATTTTTTTTTTTAAAGATTTTATTTATTTATTCAACAGAGATAGAGACAGCCAGCGAGAGAGGAAACACAAGCAGGGGGAGTGGGAGAGGAAGAAGCAGGCTCATAGCAGAGGAGCCTGATGTGGGGCTCGATCCCATAACACCGGGATAACGCCCTGAGCCGAAGGCAGACGCTTAACCACTGTGCCACCCAGGCGCGCCAAGATCTTACTATTTCTAAGTAATCTCTACACCCACTGTGGGGCTTGAACTAATAACCCCAAGATCACAAGTCTTGTGCTCTACCAACTGAGCCAGCTAGGTGCCCCCATATGCTTTCATTTCTTATGGGTAAATACCAAGGAGTAGATTGGCTGGATCATATGTGGGTGTATGTTTAACTTTTTAAGAAACTGCCAAATTGTTTTTCAAAATGCTTGTATCATTTTACATTCCTGCCACCAGTATATGATAGTTCTTGTTCTATATCCTCACCATTTCCTATGGTCTTTTTAATTTTAGCCATTCTATTGTGTGTGGAGTGGCATTTTATTTTGCTTTTAATTTGCATCTTTCTAATGATGTTAAGCATCTTTCATGTAGTTATTTACCATCCATATATTTTCTTTGGTGAAGTATATGTTCAAACCCTTTGCTCATCATTTTAATTGTTTTTTTTTAATCCAGTGTGGGGAGTTTTAAAATATATTCTAGATATGTCCTTTATTACATTTATGCTTTGCAATTATTTTTGCCCAGTCTGGGACTTGGCTTTTTTTCTAACAATATTTTGAAGAGCAAAAGTTTGTAATTTTCATGAAGTACAATTTATCAATTTGTTCTTTTATGGATTGTGTTTTGAGTATTCTATCTAATAAATCTACCTAGTCCAAGATCACAAAGGAAGTTTTATGGTTTTAGGTTTTACATTTAGGTATACCATCCATTTTTAGTTTATTTTTGTATATGCTACAAGGTGTGGATTGAAGTACCTTTTTTTTTTTTTTTTGCATTTGCATATAGACTTGTTCTACCACTTATTAAAAAACTAACTTTCTCCACTGAATTGCCTTTGCACTTTTGTCAAAAGTCAGTTGTCCACTTATATCTGTATTATATAGCCCTTTTGAGCTAATAAATGTTTATAAAATTTTAAATAATAATACCAGGAAGAATAGAGATTTTATCTATTCTTTGTAGAATGATTTGGTGTTCCAGCAATCATAATCAAAATAGCCATTAAAATTTCAAGATTTTCAACTTCTAACAAAAGTTTTTACATTAGAAGATCATTCTGTGATGATGGTATTTGGTTTTAGCTTTGGCCTCAGCTAAATACTGGCTTTTTTAGATCTTGGCCATTGGGCATTAGGCCAAAATGTGTATTTAGTGCACTTCAAAGATGGTGTATCAGTTTTCACTCGGCAATGAATGAGCGTGCTTATATCCCACACAGCCTTTGCCAGTATTGTCACTGAGCGATATTGTAATTCTCTACTATGTGTCAGTGTGCTTTACTATGTAATTGGGGTACTCAACGAATGAAACAGGTATAGTCCCTGTTTCCCTGGCATTTGCAGTCTGGCAGTGGAGACAGACATTGAACAACTCTGTTCACAGATTTGTAATTACAGTGGTAGCAAGTATGACAAAGGAGCACTATTGAAGACTGCATGGAATACTAGGCAAACCATTAGAAATGCAGCTTCTTGCCCTCTGAATTGGAAGTGTCTGTGAACTTTTGATTGAAGTCATACCTTTAAGTCCATGTTGTGAAGTGTTTTCTCACCTATACTAGGCAGCATTCTTTCCCACTTCTTTGCACACTTTATCCTTTAAGTCATATTTTCATTGCAGAGATTTTATGAACTCCTGAGTTGAAGGTGAACCTGTTTATGGTGATGCTTCTTTTAACATTGGGTTAATGTGTCTTTGTACACTTTGTAAACCTATCTCTTCTGTTCCATCCATGAAATAAATGGCAGGACAGATCCATTTGAATACATAAATATCACTTTATAATACAAATGTAATAGCATTTTCACTGCAACACTGTTGGTGCTGACTCTTCTATATACATTGTTCTCAGATATGTGTATTGCTTATATTTGGCCATGTTGGCTGTTTGTGGTATGTTTGCTTGGCTAAACAATCCAGAAAATTTCTCCTTAATTAACATTTCAAAGAGTGATACGGTAATTGTAGGCAGTTTTCAAGAGAGGTTTCTTATTATTTTGAGCAGTGGCCTTTTTTTTTAAGTAGTTGAAAAATTTCTAGGTTGATTACTTTTAAAGGGGATAGTTCTCATACATGACTGCTGACATTTTTTTAAATTGGTACGATCACTTCAGCCACAGTTTATCTGAGACAACCTATCCAAAAGCCAAACAGCCATTGCAGTGCTCAGAGGCCACGAAGGTTGAGGATCCTCTCAGAAGAGAATTTGCTAAGGACAGTGCTTGGTACTGTGAACTTGGACTTGCGGACTATTTAACACAAGAAATTTCATTATTATTAAATACACTGGGGTTTGGGGGAAGACTGTAAGATTTCAGATAAACTAACTTCAGTTTGTCATTAGATCTTAAAGATATTTCTAGTTTTTCACTTTTGCAGTGTTTAACACATATGTAAATAAATCCTTATCCATATGTCAAATATATTCCCAGAGGTACAATTTATAATCAGAGGGTTTGAACATTTATTTTAAGGGCCTTGTTGCATATTGCCAGATTGCTTTCTGTATTTCTTGAAAATAATAAACCCAAATTGACCTTTCCTTGATGGTTATAGGTCATTCTTATGACCCTTAATTCACAGTCTCTTTCATTATCTACTTTTTATTTATTCTTGGAGTATAGCTCTCTAATAATTTGGTGTTTTGTTACTTTAAATCTGTAGTAATCTAAAATATTAGGTAATAATTTTTAATTGTGCATAAATTGAGTCAAGACAATATGAAGGTCTCTTGAAACATGTAGAAACTTAAAGACAGTCATTTTAGCAGTTTAGAAATCTGTTTTTCTATTTCTTAGCCTTGGTTCTAATGACGATTGACAAGTCTGACCTCCTTCTGTATAAATATTATTGTCCTGTATTCAGTTCTGATAACGGTTTATTATTGTTTCTAGGAAATACGTTTTTTTCCCCCCACATTTTAACAACTGTGAAATTAATGCCTGTCCTGAAATTTCTGGAGTGTAATAGAAGAGTATGTTATAATTGATGGTATCTTAGATTAGATGAAATATGGCATTACTTCTAGGTAGGAGTGTGTATGTAAGAATTGCTCTTATGAGACATCAGCATAAAGAGTATCATTATGGATCCTTAGTTGTTTGCCTTACCTCGGCTTCCGCTAGTCAGTAAGTTAAAATCAATAAAAGTATACTAGCAAGTGTAAAAAACAGAAATAGCAAAAAGTGGGAAGCTGTCTTGGTACCCAGTAAGGAGAATTATTAGGTAAGCTATGGTATCCCTTTAATGAAATATTTTACAGTTTAAGATGATACTTATGAATAACAATATGTGAGAATAGATTACAGTATTGATTATAAGTATGTCAAAAACTGTGAGGAAATAAGTCAACATTTAAGTGATGAGACTTGGAGTATATTTTTTTTTAAGATTTTATTTGTCAGAGAAAGACAGAGGCAGGCAGAGGGAGAAGCAGGCTCCCTGCTGAGCAAGGAGCCCTATGTAGGACTTGATCCCAGGACCCTGAGATCATGACCTGAGCTGAAGGCAGACACTTAACCAACCACCTTTGAGTATGTTAAAAATTGTAAGACTGTTGCTTTTGAAAATAAATTTTAAAGAAAAATATGTAATAAATGCTTATTTTCTTTACTATTTATATCATTTGGCTCTCTTGGCTTTTATATCCTAGATAAATTTAGGATATAAATCAAGGGACTTTCCTCAGGGACTCATTTTTTTCAACCTGAAATCGAGAAAATGTTCTAAAAATTCACAAAAAGTCAAATGGGATATTAAGGTCAGGTTCACCAGAACTTTTTTACACTCTAGTTTAAGTTTTATCTAAGAAGTAAGAAAAATAAGAGGAATTTCTCACTCAGGTACTATTTATATAGCTTCATTGTTCCAAATTTATGACAGTCTATTAACCAAGTTTCCACTACTATTCCCTGTTATTAACAGTAACAGAATTGGGTGTTTTCATTAATATTCTTATTTGCTCCAAAGATGTTCATTTTCCACTTAGATGTGCCCATTTATTTTGCACTTCATTGCCCTTCTCTCTTCTCTTCTTTCTTTCTTTCTTTCTTTCTTTCTTTCTTTCTTTCTTTCTTTCTTTCCTATTATCAGTTGGTTAGGTTTGTATTATAAAGCTAGGCACTAGTAAAATATGGCATTATGCACTGTTCCTTAAGAATCTTAATTTTGGGGGACACATGGGTGGCTCAGTCATTTAAGCATCCAACTCTTGATTCTTGCTCAGGTCACAATCTTGGGATGGTGGAATCGAGCCCTGCACTGGGCTCCGTGCTCAGAGAGGAGTCTGTTTCTCTCTCTTGTTCTCTCCCTCTATCCCTCCCTACCCCTACCTCAAATAAATATATAAGTCTTTAAAAAAAAATCTTAGTTTTTTAAGAGATGGATATTTTAGGAGCAGTCAATTCTTGGTCTACTACTTATTCTTTAGTTTGTGAATAATCTGTCACCTTTTTTTCATCTCCCTTTTGCCTGCATATTAATCTTTAACCTTTGTAATTCTAGTATAGAGTCAGTTACTAATGAAAAACAGGCAACTTTGGTTTTAAAAAAGAAAAGGTAATAGAGCTGTTGGCTGAAATAGGTCTTTTGAATTATTTGTTGTAAAATGCCTACATGTTAAAACCAGACTAAATCTGGTCTTCACCACTCTGTAGCTGTGTCGTCTTGAGTGGGTGACTTAAGTCTCAAAACCTATTTCCTAGTCAAACACCACTAATGTCATAAGGCTGTTAAGTATGTGCCCATTTTTTAACATAATGCCTGGAGTGTAAATATGTGTGTAATGAATAGTTGATATTATCTATTTTCATTTTCAGACATTTTTATCAAATTACTGCTGTGCAAGGTACTTTGCTGTGTGTAGGGAGAGGCCAAAAAATAATAAACATGCTCCTTGAAAGCAGGGATACTGAAGTATATTCATATAATAGCTTACCATTGATCATAGGCTTCTAGCCTATAAATTCAAACATAGAACTTATAGAGTAAATACAGTATTTTGTTTTTTTTAACTAAAGCTTTGGACTATCACACTCTATAGTACAATTTTATTTATAAAAATTTGAAGTGAAAGGAATCTAATTGCTAATTTCTAGAAATGCTATAAAAATTGTTTGTGGGCGGGGCACCTTGGTGGCTCAGTCATTAAGCATCTGCCTTCGGCTCTGGTCATGATCCAAGGTCCTGGGATCGAGCCCCGCATCTGGCTTCCTGCTCAGCAGGAAGCCTGCTTCTTCCTTTCCCACGCCCCCTGCTTGTGTTCCCTCTCTCGCTGTCTCTGTCTGTCAAATAAATAAATAAATAAAATCTTTAAAAAAAAAAAATTGTTTGCTGGCAAGCCTGTCAGTAAACGTATAGGTATGTAGCTGATAGTTTGAATTCTATTCCCCACTTAAGTGTCCACCTTAGCTTTTATATTTACTATTTCTTTTACAAGAATGCCTTTATTTTGATAAATGGAGGGGTGTAGTATGCATGTCCTCAAAAAGTTTTATTCCAATAGGAGTAAATTTTTCCTGATTCTGTTAGTCCGGTTTGCCATCTGTGATTTTTCTGTACTTCTCTACACTTTGGTTCCCAATTTTGTCTGCATGTTTCCTTATTGTCCATCTCAGTAATTTTTGTAAGCTATTTAAGTAGTGACCTTATGTTTGCCTTTATTCTTAACTTTTTGGTCTATCCATTCTTATCTATCTATCTATCTATCTATCTATCTATCTATCTATCTTTTTATTTAAGTAGGCTCCATGCCGAGGATGGAGCTCAATGCAGAGCTTGAACTCATGACCTTGAAATCAAGACCTGAGCTGAAATCAAGAGTGGATGCTTAACCGACTGAGCCACGCAGGGGCCCCCATTCTCCTTTTTTTAAATAGCAATATGAAATATGTATAATATAAAAATATTTATTCTTGAAACGTTTTCTTTTCTTCTTAGATTGGTTAATTTAGTAGACCAGTAAAAGCAACAGGGACCCAAATGCAAAGTGGCCTGTCTGCTTAGATTAGCGCCCTACAAGGTCCCAGGTTGGCTGTACATCTCGTGCAGATGAGCACATCGCAAGGGGAAAAACGTGTTTCTCATGGCCTGTATCTTTTAAAAGAGCAAAGAAATTAGGGGCGCCTGGGTGGCTCAGTTGGTTAAGCGTCTGCCTTCAGCTCAGGCCCTGATCCCAGGGTCCTGGGACCAAGTCCTGCATCGGGCTCCCTGCTCAGGGGTGAGTCTGTTTCTCCCTCTGCCTGCCACTCCACCTGGCTTGTGCTCTCTTTCTCGCTCCCTCTCTCAAAAAAAATTTAAAATCTTAAAAAAATAAAAGAGCAAAGAAATTATTTCCACAAGCTTTCCAACGGACTTTGCCTTACCTCTTTACTGGTCACAACATCATTATATGCTCATTTCCAAGCCAGTTATTCTCAAAGAAACTAGAATTACCTTGATGGGCTTACCAAAATTGGAGCCAACTTAGGGTTTTGTTGGCAAGATAAAAATAGAAACTAGTTAAGCATAGTCATCTGCTGCATAAACGTTTCTAATGGAGTTGCTGGGTGGGTAGATTAAATAAAATGAGTAGGAAAGTGTTTCACAAAATGATGTAGTACTGTACTCTATAAATACTAGGTAGTGTTATTAGCTGGAATTCTACTTCTTTTATAACTTTTGACTAACCATAAGAATATCAAACAGATTTATGATGCCCTTTTCTAAGAAGGTAAACTGTGTACAAAATGAAGTATTAAGTGCCCCAGGATTTTATATGTAAATAATATTGTCCTGGAACCTTGGTATATAGCTCTTACATAACACCTCATACTTGCCCCCCAGGAACCCCTATTATTTCTGGAATGATGAAATTACTATACAGTGCACCAACCAGTAGCAATTTAGAGAGGACCTTGTAAAATGGAAGAAACAGAATTGGGCCTCTGGTGTTGTGATTTGCTACTGCAGTGTTCCGCAGCGTGGAGAAGAGACTGCTGACTCATTAGAGCAGATGGTTGCCTGTGCTAACTTTCTGGATTTTTCCCCTTCTACAGCAGGGTTTTGTTTTAAATTTTTTATAGATATGGGTGGAAAACCCTACAACTTGTCACTGTAGGAATTTTAGTTGTAAATTGCATTTACTTTTTATCCTCAAAGTAGAAATCAAACAAGTAAAGGCAAAGTTTTTATATAATCATTGAGTTGATTTCTCTGGGTGCAGCTATGTATGCCACATTGTTTTGAAGTTTTTTAAAGTAGGTATCATGCTTTTTTTAAATGATGGAAAGCAACAAGAATAAGTGTATATTGTAATAGGAAGGAGTTAATAAATAGCATATAAAACTTAATGTAGCATGAAATCATATGTTACTTTGGATATTATGGAGATTTGGGATAAGATTAACTTACAGTGTAATGTAACTTGCAATATGATTTGCTTATTTCAAGTTAAAATGTTTTGGGATGTTGTTGTCTTATACATCTTTAAAAGCCTGTGCTTTTTCACGTAGAGGCATAAGCATTAAATAATGAAACGGAAGATTTTAGTGTGGAGTATTTTTATTTTCACTATTTTCATACATAACAATGAAGGGTGATTAATGGATACAAAGTAGTATGTTGTGTGACCGTGCTTATCAAACTGCTATGTGCTTAGTCTTTTTCTGTGATTAAGTCAATATAAGTCTATCTAACAAATAGTTTTTATTTTACCTGTGGGAAGGAAGCAATTTCATATTTATCTTTTAAAACAGATACTATATATAATAGAGTGCAAAACTTACTTGGATTAAGAGAATGTACAAGAGCATACACAGAAATTTTTCTGGGGGGTACCTGGGTGTCTCAGTTCATTAAGTGTCCAACTCTTGATTTTGGCTTAGGTCATGATCTCAGCATCTTGAGATGGAGCTCTGCATTGGACTCAGTGCTGAACGTGGAGCCTGCTTAAGATTCTGTCTCTCCCTCTCTCTGTGTGTCTCCCCTGTGCCCCCCTCACTCGAGTGTGTGCATTCTCTCTCGCTTGCTAAAAAATGAAGTTTCCCTGCTTATAGTAGACTGCTGTAACATCCTGTTCTCTGTCAAGATTGGGAGGAGATAGAGGGGTATTTATTCACTGTTTACTTGTTTTTCTCCTACTGAGGTGCTTTGGTAAAAAATATTTGGAAGTACAATGGGAACCCTTATCTCAGTGCTGTGAGAATTGAAAATTTAATGTTCAAAAAAGCTCATTACCTTGGACCAGTCTATGGAAGTTTCTTAAAGTGTTTTTGAAGTATTAAGAAGTTGGAGCCAAAAACTTCCGGACCTGCAAAACATATTTTCCAACTCTATCAGAAAAAGTACTTCAGAAGTTAAATAAACTCTTAATTGGGACTTCTTTTCCTATAACTACTGATGGTGGGTTCTATCTAAGTTATATGTTGAAGGACAAAAAGTGAGTTCCTGGACGAAACTAAGGCTTTGGTTGTATGGGAACCTGACCTCTACGTTAGTTGCTTGACTTAGCCCAAGCATTGTCCTAAGTGCCCTACTTTCTAAAGCCACTTTTGTATTTCTTTCCTCCTTTGCAGAATAACTAGTTATAAGATAACTAAGAAAACAGGCCAAAGATCGTTGTGGTTCAAGTGTGAGTCTAAGTTTCATTATCCAGGGAGCAATTATTCACTTTATTCATTATTTGAGCATTTTGGGTTCTCTGGAATCAGATGCCAAGAGTCTATTGTATAAGATGTTTGCTGGGGATCAACACATGTGAAGGGAAGGGGGCAGACGCCGAATTGCGCACAGAAGAAGTTGAAATGCAATTCAGGTCTGGAAAAGCCTTAGCTGACCCTGTGGGGAGATCTGAAGTGAGTAGTAACTTGTGAAAACATCCTACATCCTGTTGACATGGCTGGGTCTTTATACCTGCGCTTTGCTCGGTCACCAGGTGCAGGTGGCCCGCGAAGGATGTGAAGGTGGGCCAGGCAGCTCTCTGCATCTGAGGCCAACCCTGGGGTGACAGCTGCTGGCTATCTGCTGATGACATTTTCTGTCCTTTTTTGAAGGGGAATCTGGATGTTGCATCTCCCTGTCTAATTTGATAACACTGTTGCCCTGAGGCAGAGACTGCTGTCCTTCCTACCGGATAGGATTGTTTAGATGCAAATGTTAGAAATCAGCCTAGTTAATTGAGGCAGAGAGTGCAGGGCTTAATGAGCAGAGGCATTGGAGTCAGACTGCTGAGATTCAAACCCCACCTGTAAAGCTTGCCAATTTTGTGATCTTGGGCAGTTACTTAAATCTCCATTTCTTGGGTTTCTCATTTGTAAAATGAAAGTGGTATTAGTGGGTATGAAGTTATTAAGTAACTATTCACTGAGTACTTATTTTCTTTGCCCAGGCACTATTTTCTTTGCCCTCGTGAAACTTGAATTGTAGGGAGTGACACATGTAATAAAAAAGTGAATTAAAAAGAATTATGTTCTTTCACGTAGTTAGTTATAAGTGCTATGAAGAAAAGCAGGGTAAGAGCATTGAGTATAACAATGGGATCGGGGGACTATTTATGGGAGTGAGGAAACACTTTCCAGGCAGGAGCACACCAAGCAGAAGGGTCTGAGTTGCTGGAGCTGAGATTAAAATTTAACTGTGTTAAAACATATAAAATGGACAAAAGTCCTGAAAATTTTTTCATTTTATATTTTAAAAACTCAGTTTTAAAAGTTTTAAAAACTTTTCATAATTTTCTTATTTTGTCCTGAAAGATAGCTGGTTTGGGGATGTATTTAACCACTTCTGTGCATGTAACACAATGGTGTAGAAGAAGCTAAGTTACACATAATCATTTTCATATATTTCTCCTCTTAACATTGACTTTTTAAAAAGTAGAATCATCTTGATTTGCTATATAAGAATATTAATCAGATGAATGCAGGTTTGTGGATCTGGTAAAAGTATCTCTAAATTTATAGAATTATTATTTAGGCTCTTAATTCTCTTACTAGTTTGATGTCACTGTTTCTAACGTCTGTTGTCTTTGGCATAAATTAAATAATATATGCCTAAAAATAATACAGTTAAAAACTATAGAATCATTAGTTTCCATGGTGGCTAGGATTATTCAGCTGAGTGATAAATCCACAAGGCAGCTGAATCACGAATAACCCCTTTGATTTCCACTAATCATTGCTCATACATTTAGAGGTTCTCACTGTTGTTTTAAAGGGAACGTATATAAATACTTATTTTTAAAAATCAGAACAGATACCTGTATTGCCTTCTGAACTCTCTCCAGAATACCTTCATGAACCCTGGAAGATTTGAATCATCTATGAAGAAGCTCTACTCTAATGTCTCCTTGTTCATCCTTCAAGACTTTGCTTACCCTTTTCTAAATCATTCCTGTCCTGCCCAAGTCCAGGTTTGATGCCTTTGTTTTGTGCTCTTCCAGATCAGCCTGACAGCTCCTATGAGAGTATGTGTCACTTGTTATAACTACCTATTTGCCTTTTTATCCCACCAGGCCAGAAGTTCCTTGGGGGAGAGATTGTATCTTACTACTCCATTATATTTTATATTTTCAACCTGTAACACACAGCACCTGGCACATCCTGGATGCCTAAAATCTACCTAGTTTTAGAAAATAAAGTTACGGTAAAATACACTTAGTAGCTAAGAAAAAAACTAGCCAAGTGACTAGATTTTGTTCAAGTAAAAGGAAGGTAGGAATATACTAGGTGCTTTTTAGAAATTAGGCAAGATAAGCTTGTATTAACAATACATTTAGTAGTCATTGCTTTTACTTTTCTGTTAGGCTTACTTTTACCTAAAAGTAAAAGTTACCATGCAACAACCCCATTAGATTTTACAGATGAAACTGAGGTTCAAAAGTTTGAAAGAATTTGATTTGCCTGAGGATATAATTTATAAATTCAAACTTAATCTGTCTGACTCAAAACCTTGTTTCAATAAAAAGAAGCAGCCAGGACAGATGAAATGGTACTCTTCAGTTCTTACTTGTATAACATTTAGAATACTATTTTTTATATTATTTGCTCCCCTTTAAAAGAAACATTGAGGGGCACCTGGGTGGCTCAGTTGGTTGAGCACCTAACTCTTGATTTTGGCTCATGTCATGATCCTCTGGGTTGGGTCATAGGATCAGGCTGCACGGTTAGCGCAGAGTCTGCTTGTCCCTCTCCCACTGCTCCCCCCCCCGCCCCTCCCCGCTTCATATACTCTGTCTCTCAAATAAATAAAATCTTTAAAAATAAATAAATAAGACAAGCATTGATATTATGAAATCCTTCCAGAAAAGAGTAGCCTTGGGAGAGAAAGATCTGAAATTTTTTTTTGAGAGTTAAAGGCACTACAGAGAATTTCCTTGGGAGAGGGACATCCTCTGTGTGGCCACAGCAGTTGGAAGAAATAGGGCCAGAGGGTAGAAGCGATGGGGAAGTAGATTTATGAGGGATATAAGACACTAAGAGGAGATCTTTAAAAAACAGAATGGCTTTTTCAACATTGAAGCCCTGCTTAAATAGTGGTATTACTGATGAAATTCTTATAAGCATTTTACATTTCACAAGGAACGTTCAACAATTTGTAATTCAGTCGCAACTCTGGGATGGGTATTAGCATTATTCCTACTTTTCAGATTGAAGGTACAAAGAGATGATTTGTCCAGATCCTCCTGCATCATGTCACTGGTAGAACCAGGGTGTTCAAAGTTTGCTGACTCAAAATTTCATGCTGTTTCCACTTTGATAGGCAGGTGACCATGTATCATGTAGGAAATACCCGTATTTGAGGAAGAGGTTAGACTGTTATTATCACGTTGTCTTCTGACTTTGAAAATCTCTTTTTCTGAAGATTAAAATTTGAACTTATTTGTTTGTTCACTACTTCTTTGAAGACTTTGCCCAGCCCATTTCCCAAATAAATGTTTGTCTTTAAACTTTGTTTTTTTCTTATTATCTAAGTGGTTTCTAGAAAAATTTGTTCTTTTTATAGTCCAGTCATTTGCAGTTCCATACCTGCTTACTTAGCAGTCCCTTCTACTGCATCTTTAGGAAGCCGGAAAATCCTAGTAAACCAATTTCCCCTTTTCTTTACTTCTTCCCTCAACTGCCCTTCTTCCAATTTAATTTTCCTGTTGAGAACACAAAAATCTTTTGTCTCTTTTATTGTGACACTTGTGACTGTGATATGTGGTTTATTTTTTTCTTTCTAATTCAATTCCATTGTTTCCAGTGGATTTAAGTATACTCCAACTTTTATCAATAAATTACCAGCCTTGGTAGTCTCTACCTTATCACCAAGGCCATCTTTAAGTTCTTGGTACTTTTCTTGACCCTTTTATCATATTCTTCTTACTTTCAAGTCTCCTCTATCTCCATGTGGTTTCCATCTCTGTTTTCACTCATACTTGTTTCTTTAATTACTTGGTTCTTTCTTGGTAGACTTATCTACCATTCTCCTTCTGAAGAGCATCAAGCCAGAACTCCACTGTTAATGACTTCATTGTTACACTCTCCTCCCCAATTCTTTGATATCTTGGTTAATGGATTATAGATTGTGCCCTGTGGAGTATATGGTTCCATAGTGATCCTTCAGTGGCTCCAGAAAGACAAAAACACTACTCAACCCTGCCTGAATTAATCCCCAAATCTCAGGTTTGTTTTTCCTTTTTCTTTCTGTATTCTATCTGGACTCAACTTAGCCTCAGAACTTACTTTCCACCTACCTGTTCGCCTTACCTCATCCATATTGGTTTGCACTTCTCCCACATCTGAATCAATTTCTCCTCTGCTCCCAGTGTGTTGTTATTTTGGAAGGCAGCTGTGCTTACCATTATACTGCTAATGCCCAGTGTGTTGTAATTTTGAACACTAAAGTCATTTTGCTTTATAGTACATTTGTTTAAAGCCAGTGAAAACTCCTTTATTCACAATCTT
This sequence comes from Ursus maritimus, assembly GCF_017311325.1. Lineage (NCBI taxonomy): Eukaryota > Metazoa > Chordata > Mammalia > Carnivora > Ursidae > Ursus > Ursus maritimus. The sequence continues at coordinate 57,368,584 of NW_024426552.1, forward strand.
TATTCCCTAAGTTCAACACAGTGCCTTTTCAAGGTAGGAGCTCAATAAACATTTAATAAGTTGAATTCCATTGACATTCAAGCCATAACTATTTCCAGAGCTTTTCAGCTTCTCAGCTTGCCTGCATTCCCTCCCCTGCTTAAATCTGTTAGTTGAATTAAACATCATCCTTCTCATAACAGTTTCCCCTTGGTTGTTTCCTATTGTTTATAGGCTTAAAGTCCACTTGGTATTCATTTCAAGACCCACACATTAGTCTCTCTACCTTTGCATCCTTATTTTTTGCTGTTGCCTTAGTATAAACCTTTTACTCCAGTCAGACTGATCTGTTAACTGTTCCTGCAAATTTTATTTCCATTCTTTTGTTCTTGTTATTTCCCCCACCTGGAATGCCTTTGCTGTCCTCCTTAGTTTGTGCTAATTCTACCTCACCTTCAAGAAGTCTTCCCTAAACATTCTAATCTTTGTACTTCTGGTAAATAAGTGTGTATTATTTGGTACTCAATTACTTATCGATCTGTTACCCTTACTTTATGGTTGTTTGGGGACATTATTAGCTTTTTATATGTACATATACTTTATCTTCCTTATTAAATTGCCAATAATTATTAAGTTAGACCAGCAATCAAAAATAAACTTTCTACTTTGGGATCTGCAACCAGTTTTCTGTTTGGACTTGAATATTTCATTCTTTGGGTTTTTGAGATTGCACACCTATAAAATAAAGAAGTTGAACTGAATTTCTTAAACTGTTCTGTGTTCTGCTTTAAAAAAAAAAAAGAAAAAGGAAAATTGCTTCCAGAAAAATTATAAAGATAGATAATACATTAAGATTTTTTTATTATAAGATATAATTTGTCAGAAATGTTATAAAGATAGATAAGATATTGTAAGATATAGTTTATCAGAAAAATTATAAAGATAGATAATACATTTAAAATTTTTGGGGTGCCTGGGTGGCACAGCGGTTAAGCATCTGCCTTCGGCTCAGGGCGTGATCCCGGTGTTATGGGATCGAGCCCCACATCAGGCTCCTCTGCTATGAGCCTACTTCTTCCTCTCCCACTCCCCCTGCTTGTGTTCCCTCTCTCGCTAGCTGTCTCTATCTCTGTCAAATAAATAAAATCTTTAAAAAAATACATTTAAAATTTTTTTATTGTAAGATATAATTTGTCAAATGGTGAAAAGTAAAGCAGAGAAGGAGAGAGGTATGTTGCAATTTTAAATAGGTGACCAGAGAAGCACCTCAGAGAAGGCGACATTTAGTAAAGACCTAAAAGAGGTATAGGAGTGGCTATCTGGGAGAAGAATACTCCAGGCAGGGGGATAAGTACAAAGATCCTGGGGCAGAATGCCTATGTTTTTGAGAGATGGCGAAGAGTTAAGTATGTGTATGCAGAATGATTAAGGGAAAGAGTAGCTGGAGAGGAGGTTAGAGTGGTAATGGCAGTGGGGACAAGATGTGTTGGGCTGGAAAAGCCATTGTTTATTATGCTCCTTGGTATTTTCTCTGGAGTACTTTGCATAGGAATATGTGATTTTGAATTTTAATAACTTAGACCACCCAGAAATGAGATACATTTTTTAAATAATTTTTATTTTGTTATATTAGTCACCATATAGTACATCCCCAGTTTTTGATGCAATGTTCCATGATTCATTATTTGCATATAACACCCAGTGCACCATGCAATATGTGCCCTCAATACCCGTCACCAGCCTATCCCAATCCCCTCCTCCTCCTCCCCTCTGAAGCCCTCAGTTTGTTTCCCAGAGTCCACAGTCTCTCATGGTTCATTCCCCCTTCTGTTTACCCCCCCTTCATTCTTCCCTTCCTTCTCCTATTGATCTTCCTATTTCTTACGTTCCATAAATGAGTCAAACCATATGATAATTGTCTTTCTCTGCTTGACTTACAGAAATGAAATACTTTTAAACAAATTTTAAGAATTTTATATTTTACTCTGAAGAAGTGGTAATAGCTCAAAAATAGACTGATGATGAGAGTTGACTACTTATGTCAGTTCTTTTGCTTTAGGGTTTGTAATTATAACTTTTTTTTTTAACCGTAGGTAAATTAACATGATGGATTTCTCCAAGCTACCCAAAATACTTGATGAAGATAAAGAAAGCACGTTTGGTTATGTGCATGGGGTCTCAGGACCTGGTAAGTAATATGTAATAATCTCAATAGTAAAGATTCCTAACTTCAATTAATGTCTTTTCAAGGTGTTTTAGGTAAAATACACAGGTTTCTGTTCACCCATATAAATTCTATTTGTCCCTAAAAGATTTCATAGTTGCTATAACACTGAGGTAATACCTCTATCATAAGATCTTCTCTGGCATTCATTATCTTAATTTGATAATTATTGGGCACTAATTTGTGATATCCTATTTATTATGTAAATGTATAATAGGTGTTCAGAGTTTTAGATATGTCTTAAATTTTTTTCGTTAAATTTGGGGTAAAAAGGCTATATAAAGTTTATAGATGTTAGTATGTAATACCTTGCAGATAATGGGCATCCAGTAAATATATGTTTATGTGGTTTGAACTTAAATAATTTTTTTCAGAGCATTTCTCAACAATATCATCCTTGGCTCTTTACATGTATAAATCCTTCTGAACGTTTATTTCGTATATCGCATAACTAGCTATCTGTGGGAAAGAAGTTTTATGACGTGAGAATAATAGAAAGCAGTTTAAAAACTTTGTTTATTCTGCCAAAACTTGCGGTACTGCATTTTAAATGATAAATCTCATTCTAGTATTCATTTTACTCCAACTGCAAAATATGATTCACAGTTTTCCATAGGTAAACCTGCTCATTGATTTATAGTTCTTAGTGCCATGGATATTTTTCCTTATGTCTTTTTATAAACCTCATGCTGTGGCTTTTTTGTTTTAAGCACAATAGACGTGATGACCCTTTTTTGGTGTTTATGCAAATGAAGTCAGTCAGTCACACTGTTTATTTCTCCCTACAAAGCTTCTACAGCTTAGAACTTGGTGTTTGAGCATGAACTCACTGGCAAAAATACATTTCACTGTTTTCAATCTCTTGCCATTCTGAGAAACAGTTTTCCCTTTGATGATCAGAAGGGTCTTTAGGAAAGTTGGGCAACACTCAAGAACTTTTAGGGAAAAGACAAAAAAGAACACCATCAAAAGAGTTTAGGTAAAAATATTTCTCTGAAACTTGTAGTAAACTGCTCCTGGAACCTTTTTATTATTCTTAAGTACTTAATGAAATGGTAGAGAAGTGGAATATTTTGGGGTTTATGAAATATGACATAAAATTTTAGGGGCATCTGGGTGGCTCAATTGGTTAAGTGTCGAGCTCTTGATTTCGGCTCAGGTCGTGATCTCAGGGTTGTGAGATTGAGCCCAAAGTCGGGATCCGTGCTAGGTGGGGAGCCCGCTTTAGATTCTCTCTCTTCCTCTCCCCTCCCCCCTTAAAAAAATAATAAAATAAAATTTTAGTTGTCTCTATCATTTCAGTTCATCTTAACTATTCTTCTTATATAGTAGGTATAGAGGTAAATATTTATGAAATTAGCAAATCTTCATTATTCTAATCCAAGTTAATTAAATATTAATACTTTAATTGTTTCCATTTGAATATTACCCAATACATAGTTCTAATTAATTATATCAGAAGGCTAAATATTAAAAATACGGTTATTCCCACACATATCGGAAAATGTACAACTTTCCCTGCCTACCAGAAAAGTAACTTATTTACTAGACAGCATGATCTAAAATAGTAAGTAGAAATTCTGGTTCAGTATTCATAAGATATAGGGATTCTTAATCAGGACTTCACCCAGTGGTGATGACTGATTGAANNNATAAACATCCTTATGAAAGGATGAAAGATCTAATAAATAATAAATAAAATATATTTTATATATTTATATATATATAAAATAATAAAATAAAAATAAAAATAATTTAAAAAATTATTTTTTAAAGATTCTATGTTTTAGGTAATCTCTGCACCCAACATGGGGCTCGAACTCACAACCTCAAGATCAGGAGTTGCATGCTCTGCCAACTGATCCATCCAGGTGCCCCTGAAAAAAATTTTTAGATGCATATGTGAGTTTTTCAAGGTAGTGCTGTCATTAGTTTATCAAAGGGGTCCTTGTTGCAGTAGAGTTTTAAGAACCACTAATATGAAGTGTTAGAAATGAAATTAAAGATGTTATTTTAAATACTATTTCTCAAAGGAATGGTGACAACACAGCAAACTGATAATTGTGTGGCATTCTACCATGCTACTAGCTAAAGCTCTTGTTCCAATTTTAAAGTTTTTTTTATTGTTCACAAATCCATCATTCCATGTTTTATAGCAACTTGGGTTGATCAAAATGTGTCTCGGGGCGCCTGGGTGGCACAGCGGTTAGGCGTCTGCCTTCGGCTCAGGGCGTGATCCTGGCGTTATGGGATCGAGCCCCACATCAGGCTCCTCTGCTGGGAGCCTGCTTCTTCCTCTCCCACTCCCCCTGCTTGTGTTCCTTCTCTCTCTGGCTGTCTCTCTCTGTCTAATAAATAAATAAATCTTTAAAAACAAAAAAATGTGTCTCAATGCTGCTAGGTAAGATTTTACCATATAGAACTTCAGACTTTTTGAAAATAATTTTCATGTGTATTATGTAAATGAAATAAATAAGCTTTAGCCTAACAAATTTATTTTGTTTACCTGTATATCATATGCTAAAAACACATATTTTCTTGAAACTGTATGTATGTTTCATAGCAGGTGTTTTATTTTTCTTAGTATGTGAGAGAGGTGTATTATTGGATTAATCAGATATTTCAATTATCTGTAACTATTCCCAGAATCTTAAATTACCAAATACTCATTTGTTCTTTTCAGTGGTTACAGCCTGTGACATGGCAGGTGCAGCCATGTATGAACTGGTGAGAGTGGGCCACAGTGAGTTGGTTGGAGAGATTATCCGATTGGAGGGTGACATGGCTACTATCCAAGTGTATGAAGAAACTTGTATCCTTTTTGGTTCAATGTCTTGCTACTTTCTACAAATCAGAATTTAAGGACTTATGGCAAAGGTAGAAGCAGCAACAACCAATAGTATCAAAAGCATGAAATGTTGGTGTTATAAAGAAACCTGATTTATAGAGGAATTTGAAGAAAGGTACTAGGAATGAATGACCTTATTTTAAGAAATTAGTATTCTCTTCTGAACTTTCATTGCTCTTAACTTTGAAGACTTAAGATAAAAACAAATGAACATGTATACTGTGACAACCCTCTCGACCACTGTCATCCTATATCTGGCCAATTTTCAAAACATACAAGCATGCACGCAGCCATTTTTATTAATTCCTTTTATTGTATATCCTTCTAGTTTGTTAATTGCATATATGAACCAATATAAATATGTTATTTTTCTAACCTTTTTTCCCAAAAGACCTCATATTATATGCACTGTTCTACACCTTGCCTTTTTTACTTAAAATATATGTATTATGGAAGATAGATAGGTATGTGATAAAGTATAGGAAAATGTTAATGGTAAGACCTAACTGGTAGATAAAAGAATTCACTGTAGGGGCGCCTGGGTGGCTCAGTCCTTAAGCATTTGCCTTCGGCTCGGGGCGTGATCTCAGAGTCCTGGGATCATGCCTCACATCCGGCTCCTCCGCTGGGAGCCTGCTTCTTCCTCTCCCACTCCCCCTGCTTGTGTTCCCTCTTGCTGGCTGTTTCCATCTCTGTCAAATAAATAAATAAAATCTTTAAAAAAAAAAGAATTCACTGTAAAATTCTTTCAGCTTTGCTCTAGGTTTGAAAGTTTCATATTGAAAATGAAAATACATTTTGGAGATCTTTCTAGAGCAATTCATTGAAACTCCTATTTTTTTTTTTTACAACTATATAGAATTCCATCATATGAATATACCGTAATTTATTGATCTCTTTAATGATAGAAATTTTGGTTGTGTCTAGTCTATATATGTTATAAACAGTATTATAGTGTAACTGTAGTGTGAATTCATGGAAGTTGGATTCTTGGGTCAAGGTTTATGCGTTTTAAATTTTGATAGATTTTGCTGAATTGCCGTCAGTAAAAGTTGTACTGATTTTACTCCTGTCAACAAGTATGTGAGAGCACATGGTGTCAGTGTGTTTATTTGCAGGTTTTATTCTTTTCCTTTTCAAAACCACTTCTTAATTCTTAAGATTTTAAGGTTTTGCCCAGGTACTAATATCCTTTCTAGGGGACTGATATTCCTCAGTAGTATAGTTGAAACAATGCATTAATGATGTATTGCTTTTTTAGCTCTGTGGTTCCCAAACTGTGCAGAAGGCCCACTGGGCAGCTGCTGCAAACACATGTGATGTGCCAGGATATTTAAAATTTTTGAGGTTAACACAGGAATATCAGACATGTTGTCAGACATCACATGAACCAGTAGCTTCAGTTAATAGACACTTTTCATTATTTGGCCACACTATACTCTTGTCAGTGATGTCATGTCTTTGCAAAGCTGAGTGTTTGGTGATTGTTAAGCTAAAAAGCAGGTATCATACAAAAATGAATGTGGAACAGGTGTTCAGTCTGATTCTAAGGTTTGAAAATTTTACAGTGCCCAATAGGCACATTTGAAGAACTGGTGTTACTTAAAAATTCTTCTCTTAAAGTGACAGTTGTTAGACATACATATTTATTGGTTGGATAGAACTATTTAATAAATGGAATTATTAAATATATCTTTTGTCATAGGTCACTGTGAAAAAGTTAAACACTGAGGAGGTTGCAAACTAAGAAAGTTTGAGAATTTCAGCTCTAGCTTCTTAAGTATCATTTCCTGTTCAGCCGTGGTGTTTCCTTCTTATAGAGTCTCTAAACTTACATAGTGAGTTTTCCTCAACTACTGTTTCTAGCTGGTGTATCTGTTGGAGATCCTGTACTCCGCACTGGTAAACCCCTCTCGGTAGAGCTTGGGCCTGGCATCATGGGAGCTATTTTTGATGGTATTCAGAGACCTTTGTCAGATATCAGCAGTCAGACTCAAAGTATCTACATTCCCAGAGGAGTAAATGTGTCTGCTCTTAGCAGAGATGTCAAATGGGATTTTACACCTTGCAAAAACCTACGGGTATGTCTTTATAACCAAGATTTCTAAAGTTGGTGAAAGAATGTGAAATGGATGTTTAGTGAACTATTTTGTACTTTAGTCAAATAAAAATAGACCACAGAAGCATAGTTTAAATTTTTCTTTAAATCTACCAGAAGAATTATAGAACTAATATGTTTTATTGATAAATGAGGCAAATGATTTAAATAATAGCAGCAAGGATGAATCTACTTGACATTAATTAAACATTAAACAGCTTGATGTTTATTTGAACCTTAAACAGCAGATGCATTTGTTCTCTAGGTTGGTAGTCACATCACTGGTGGAGATATTTATGGAATTGTCAATGAGAACTCACTCATCAAACACAAAATCATGTTACCCCCACGAAACAGAGGAACTGTAACTTACATTGCTCCACCTGGAAATTATGATACCTCAGTAAGTATTTATAGTGTGGCCCTACCTGATAATTGTCCCATTTTAGTCCTGAATAGTCATAGAATTGATACTTAATGTGTAGGTTTTAAATGGTCCCATAATTTTTTTTTACCATGATTTAATACCCTTATCTATTGCAAAATGATTACCACAATAGGGTTAGTCAGCATTTCCATCAGAACACTTCATGTACTTAATTTGTGTTTAAGATCTACTCTGTTAGCCACTTTCAAGTATATAGTACAATACTGTTAACTACAGTCATCGTGTTGTACGTTAGATTCCCTTATTCATGTTTTTTCAAGTTTTATTTAAATTCCTATTAGTTAACATACAGTGTAATATTAGTTTCAGGTGTAGAGTTTAGTGATTCACCAGTTACATACAACATCCAGCACGCACCACAGCAAGTGGCCTCTTTAATACACATCATCCATTTAGCCCGTCCCCCACCCACCTCCCCTCTAGTAATTCTCAGTTTGTTCTCTACAGTTAAAAGTCTGTTTTATGGTTGCTTCTTTTTTTCCCCCTGTGTTCATCTATTTTTCTTAAATTCCACATATGAGTGAAATCCTGTGGTGTTTGTCTTTCTCTGACTGACTTATTTCGCTTTTAGCATAATACTCTCTAGATCTACCTACATTGTCACAAACGGCAAGATCTCATTCTTTTTTATGGCCGAGTAATATTCCAGTGTGTGTGTGTGTGTGTGTGTGTGTGTGTGTGTGTGTGTACACATACAACACCTCTTTTTTATCCATTCATCAGTGGATGGATATTTGGACTCTTTCCATAATTTGACTATTATTGATAATGCTGCTATAAACATTGGGGTGCATGTATCCCTTTGAATCAGTATTTTTGTATCTTTTGGGTAATTACCTAGTAGTGCAGTTGCTGGGTTGTAATGTAGTTCTATTTTTAACTTTCTGAGGAACCACCATACTATTTTCCAGAGTAGCGGTACCAGTTTGCATTCCCACCAACAGTGCAAGAGGGCTTCCCTTTCTCTACATCCTTGCCAACACCTGTTGTTTCCTATAAATAATTTCTATAATTATTCTTTTTAAGATTTTTATATGATTTTATTTTTAAACTTGGGCTTGGGAATACAAAAAGCAGAACTTACTGAGGTTTTTTTGTTTTTTTTTTTAAGGGAAATCAATATGTAGTATAACATTTTCCTACCTTCTTAACTTATGCTACATTACTTAAAGCCCTGATTCTTTAGGCATAGAATAGACTTACTTTGATTTTAACTGTCAGTCTATATTTACATAATAAGTTGTATGATGGATTATATGAATTCTAACTATGGATGAGCTAGTTAAAACTTAGTCCTTTAATGTTATTGATAGTCACATCATATCAAATACAGTAGACTCATAATAGTCTTTGTGGGTATGAAGATAACTTTATTGAGAAGACCATTGTAACAAATAATCTGTTCCCAATAAAATGTGATAAAAGAATACTTTCTAATCATTTCACAAGAGTAAGTCTATTCTCTATAAAATATGGAGAACAAAAGAGTTAAGATTGGGATTCTGGGCAGTCAGCCAGCCTGACTCACTCACTAACTTAGAAACTCACACACTCCTACATGGAAGAAACACTCTGAAGTAGATAATTCAGATTCACGTATCAACAAAATTACTAATTTCTATAGGTCTGTGGACGTTGGGATTGTTTGTGAATAGTTGAAACCATCTCAGTGTTCATAAATGTTAGAGTATTACTCACCTTTTTGCTTTTGTAAATATTTAATATTCAACTTTATTAAGTATTTTAGGGTTCTTAATAGGTAAGTATTTTTAATTAAATCAGTATAAGAACATTGTAATAAAGTAAACAAAAGAAAGAGTACAAGTAAATTATGAAAGTTTTCATTTCTTCCCCAGTCCCAAGACTGTCTTCTATATCTTTTAAGACTTGTCCCTGTGCATATCCATATAATTTATTTAACTGTTCCTCTGTTACTTGAAATACCTCTTTCTCAAAAACTTCTATATTTTAATTTTTGAAACAGTAATAAGTGCACCTGCTTAAAAAATGGGAACTGTATATAAAGATTTGCAATAAGAAGTACAGATCTCCTTCTCCACTTCCATGTACCACCTCTCCACCCCCAAGAGGAATCTGGGATTACTTTGATTTTAAAGGAAGGAGTGTTTATAAATTTGATTGTACTTAACATCCCGCTGTATTTTTATAGGATGTTGTCTTGGAGCTCGAATTTGAAGGTATAAAGGAAAAGTTTAGCATGGTCCAAGTATGGCCTGTACGTCAAGTTCGGCCTGTCACTGAGAAGCTGCCAGCTAATCATCCCTTGTTGACTGGCCAGAGGGTCCTTGATGCCCTTTTTCCGTAAGTTTGAGCTGTTGTCCTGTGCGTTTTTTTCAGAGGATTGTATGTGCTTATTGTTTCAGTGCTTTATAGATAAAGAGTTCATGTGCTAATCCTATAATAAATTTTATCTAGAGAAATAATAGTGAACTAGTTAAATATATTCATATATTGCCAATGCTTATTATAGAGTCAAATCATTGAAGACTTATTATTTCACAGTTGGCAAAAGGAAAGTTTTTTTTTTTTTCTAAAACTTCCTGAAAAAAATAAAATTTCCAGAAGAAAATCTGTGCCCAAAGATATAACTATCTTTATTAAGCTATCCTGGAATTAGTAGATTGGTATCACTGTAAGTCGATGGTTTCTAAAATCAGCGGAGCTCCTCATGCTGCCCAGGACTCTTTCTTAATTTCTAGTCTGCTCTTTGCCATTTTCTTCAACTGCTTAAAAACCTCTTTAATTCTCAGGCTTCGCCATACCCTGCTTTACTTTCAACAAATGACTTCATTTACTTCACAGACAAGACTGAAACCATGATACAGTAACTCCTTCAACCTTGATCACCAACCCACATATGTACCACTGATCTCTGAAACCTACTCTCTCAGTTGTCCTCGCTGTTTCTCGTTAAGATCTTCGATCCTGTGACTTATTAGTCAGCACGTCCTGTTTCCATTATCCTTCAGTATATATGTAGCTTAAGCTTACTCGTCTGTCAATTTCCTGCGTATTTGCCAGTATACTAAATTTTCTTGTTTCTTTGTTTTTGTTACACCCACCCGGCAAAATCCCAACAGTGAATCAGTCCAACTATCCCCTTCTCCCAGGTCTACACACAGGCTGCTGAGAAAATCAAGCACACAGTGCAAGTTAGTACCTCACTGCTGGGTCGCAGTCCTGCATTTCCCTGTTTACCATTTTCCTCCTCTCCTCAGCAGCAGTTTCAGACCTCTGCACCTGCGTCAAGGCCTCAGCTCCATTCTTCCTTCTTTGTTTGGCAACAAATGATCATGCTAGAGCCTTCACAGAGAAGTTAGAGGCCATCACATTTGAAACTCCTTCAATTAATGTACACTTCCATTCATTCCTTCTTCCTTTCCTCTTTCTGGAGTATATCCCACCTCATGTCTCCTCAAAGACCTCCCTTTAGGTTATCTCCCTTTAGGTAACCTTCAAGGTTATCTTCCCATTATCTCCCATCTATTGAAAAAATCTACCCTTCACCCTTCTCCCCTTTCTACCTTCCACTACTTGTCTTCTTATCTTCATAACCAGACCTCTTAAAAATAAATTGGCCATCTCCACTTTTCCCAATCTAACTCATGTTGCTCACCCAGTTGAAACTGCTCTCGTTGACATCATCATTCACTCCCATACTGATAATTCAATAAATAAGTTTAGTATTTCCTTAATTCCTACAAATTCGGATATTGCTTTCTACTCTTTCCTCCTTGAAATACGCTCTTTCTTTGTTTTTCCTATTAGCTTCTGTCCACAAGTTCTTATTCTCCATTTCAGGTCCCTTCTCCCTTAATTTTGATATTTCTTGGAGTTTATTTCACTCTCATGACTTAAATATTAAATATTAATATGATGACTTCCAAATCTATATCTTCCTCCCAGATCTCATGTGAGTTCCAGACTCACATGTTCATTTCTGTTCATACTTCTCCGTTTGAAGCCTTAGAGGTGCCTCAAAGTCAGTATGTTCATAGCTAAAATCATCATCTTACTCACCACTCTCTTCCTTGAAACTTTTTTGTTGCCTCTTTGAACAGATGTCACTGTGGTCCATCCAGTAGATGCCAAATCTAAAATCTGTGACTTTTCTCAGTGATCATTCTTACGTGCCCACATCTAGTTATTGAACAAGTGCTTTTATTTTATTACCTGGATATTTTTTAATCTACATCTTTCATCCCTACTCCATGACTTTAATTAAGGATCCTACCCTAATTCCTGCAATAATCACATTTAATCAGACTACTTCTCTTCAGTCTTGCCTTCTTTCTAAATGATTGTCCATATTACATAACGATCCATCTAAAACACATATCTGGTCCTGCACTGTTTTGCTTGAAACCTCTAAGTGCACTTCATTGCTCTTAAAGCAAATACTCCTTAACTCCTTACAAAACCGTCTGTGATCTGGCAGTTGCTCACCTTCCAGTATCATCTCAGCCACTTGACTGCCCAAGCTCCTTGTATACCATCTTCCAGGCATCCTGAAGGACTTTTAGTTCCTTAGGCAGTGCTCCCTCTTGCCCCTGGGCCTTTGGGTATGCTGTCTCCTCTGTTTGGAACATCATTTCCCTTCGTCTTGCTAGTGTCTGTTTCCTTTCAGGTCTTAGCTACTGTCAGAAGGCTCTCTTAACCCCACTCCAATCCAGTGTCAGACTTTGCATCCCTTCCTGTGTTCTCCCATAGCATTTTGGATGTTCTCTATGATAGCACTTTTTTCACGTTGAATTGCTGAACTTCCAAACTGGGTCTACCCAGCCCTGCCTCCCCACCCAAGTTAAAAGTGATTTGAGAGAGGTACACAAAGCCATTGAATGAATGGACATGCCCTCTTAGTTTATCGAAGTCCTGAAAAGTTTGAAGGAGAAAAAACTTTAATGCATATTAGTTTTATATTGAAGTCTATCTATCTTTATTATTAAGGCAGTGTTTCTGTGAATTTTATAACAAAACAGTATCACCAAGAAATTTTCCTTAGCATTACATTTCATTTCTCCTCTCCACATCCTTCTGCTCTACATACACACTTAGCATGTGCACACACACACACGGACACACCACAACATGCACTTTCCTCTGCCTTTAAGGGTGGTTCATCCTCGGTGCCACTTTGTAGGGAAAGTTTGAACGTAGCTGCTAAATGGCTCTGTAATCACCAGCTGCCTCTTCATTTTACCCCACTGGAATGTGAGCTCTGTGTGGACAGAAACATGGCTGTCTTGCTGGTGTCTCTCCAGTATCTCCAAGCAGTGTTTAGCGCCTAGGAAGTACTTTATAAGTAGTTCTCAATGTGTAAAACGGGATTGACGATGACACCTTAACACGTCTTCGTTCATTAACCTTTATGGCAGGATATGATTTTCTTAGGTCTTATTTTTTGCCTCGGAAGACAACTTAGAAAAGTTGTTTAAATTTGTCTTTTAGCTTTAATTCCTATATTGTGCTTTCATGAACTAATTTATATAAGCATTTCAAAGATGATCATTAGTACTGTTTTATTTATTTTCATATTCCTTTTCCCCAGGTTTAGATTATGGCATAGATTCTCACTTTCCATCTATTAAAGATGGTAGAGATGGTTAATGATAATAAAAAAAAATACAGTTATAGGTATCAACGGGGGAGTAATTTTTGTATCTGTATCTGTATATCTATCTGTGTGTATATAGATAGATAGATAGATAGATAGATAGATATAGATACAGATGAAAGTATTTCGAAGTGTTTTCTTTCCTTAACTTGGTATTTCTGTGTCACTTATCTACTTTATTTGTTAGTATTTATTAGCAAGGAAAGTAATCCGCTTTGTTTTCTTCGCTTAGATGTGTACAGGGAGGAACTACTGCAATCCCAGGGGCTTTTGGCTGTGGAAAGACAGTGATATCACAGTCCTTATCCAAGTATTCCAACAGTGATGTGATCATCTATGTAGGATGTGGTGAACGAGGAAATGAGATGTCAGAAGTCCTCCGGGACTTCCCAGAGGTCTGTATATATAAAGCTTGAGATATAATTCTAGAGAAAATGCCACTAATCAACTTTCAGTAGCAATTAATAAAGCTTTGTGTTGGATCTGGAGCAATGCTCTCATTTGTCAAGGATCTCATTAAGGAATTTTCTAATTATATTTGTGATTCAATTTGTATGTTCAAGGAAAAGAATTTGAATTGATCAAATACTTTAAAGTTTCTTTTTGCGGTCTGGTGGTTTTCAGTTCTTAGGAGAAAGATAAAATAGACAAAGCATTTATGAATGGGAACTTTATATAGGTTTTATATGATCTAGGTTGCTAAACTAATATTCCTTTTTCCATAAAATCATGGATTTCATTTATGAACTAGAAATAAGGTCTTGGGGTGCCTGGGTGGCTCAGCTGTTAAGTGTCTGCCTTCAGCTCAGGTCATGATCCCAGAGTCCTGGGATCGATCCCCACATCAGGCTCCCTGCCCACCGGGAAGCCTGCTTCTTCCTCTCACACTCCCCTTGCTTGTGTTCCCTCTCTTGCTGTCTCTCTCTGTCAAATAAATAAATAAAATCTTAAAAAAAAAAAAAAAGAAAGAAGGTCTAACTTCTTACAGTACAGTGGGGCAGGGAGAAAAGGTTAGAGTGATGGGAAATATTACTTTGGGAGAACTGAATATAAGAGGGATTAAGTATGGATAGTTGTAAAAAAGGGGACTAAAATGTTCTATTTGGAAATCAGAGAATCTAAATAGATTGTTTGCCTCTAGCTAACGATGGAAGTTGATGGTAAGGTGGAATCAATTATGAAGAGGACAGCTTTGGTAGCCAATACCTCCAATATGCCTGTTGCTGCTAGAGAAGCTTCTATTTATACTGGTGAGTATATGACTTGGAATAAAAGCAGTTTATATCTGGGGGCACAGTTGGTTAAGCATCCAGCTCTTGATTTTGGCTTAGGTCATGATCTCAGGGTCCCAGGATCAAGCGTCAAGTTGGGCTCCGTGCTTGGTGGGGCGTCTGCTTGGGACTTTTCTCCCTCTCCCGGTACCCCTCCCCCCACTCACTCACCATCTGTTTCTCTCTCTCTCTCTCTCACTAAAATAAATAAATCTTAAAAAAAAAAAAACGCAGTTTACATCTGTTCTTAAGTTAAAGCTAGCATGAACGTAAAATGATACATTTTCTACTACTGGTTTTTTTTTTTCTTTTTACTACATGTTTTACCATTGCTCTAACTCCAAATATACCTGTATCTCTGTAACTTGTATTATCAGTTTTGAATTATTGTGCTTTGATGGCTGGATATAAAAGATAAGAAAATCAGTGTGTTTATATGTATTACTTCCCATCTTTGTTCCCACTTCTATCCCAGCTTTTGGTACTCTTATTTCTACATTTTCAGGATTTATAATATTCACATTCTGTTGTTTAACCATATATACAATATTCATATTAGCCTTAAACCTAGAGTAAAATGGAGTCAGTCCACACAGCAGTCCTTTGGCTACAGTTTCTCCATTTGTTTCGTGCTTGTCTAAAATCTGACTTTCGAAGTTTCTTCAAGAAAGGCTCAGAGAAACTACATTCCATGGATTCTTTTTTCTTCATAAGTTTTTTTTTTTTTCCACTGCCTTTAAATTTTCTTCCTTTTTCTCTTTTCTCTTTAAGTAATCTCTACACCCAACACAGGGCTCAAACTAATGACCCCAATATCAAGACTTGCACGCTCTTCCAAGTGAGCCAGTCAGATGCCCCTCCGCTGCCTTTAAATTTTAATAGTAGTTTGGCTGGGTATACTTTGGATCAATGTTTGTTTCCTTGAGACCTCTTATTCTAGCATTAAATGGTAGGGAGAGAAGGGCATCTGGGGGGCACAGTCAATTGGCCTCTGATTCTTGATTTTGACTCAGGTTAATATCTCAGGGTCGTGGGATCAAGCCCCGCATTGGGCTCCACACTCAGCACAGAGTCTGCTTGGGGTTCTCTCCCTTTTCCTCCGTCTCCCCTGGTGTGCTCACTCATGTGAACTTTCTCTCTCTCTCTCAAAATCTTTAAAAAAAAAAAAAAATACCAGGTAGAATCTGAAGCTGACCTGCTTTTTTTCCTTTTATAGATGATTTTTCTTTTTGCCCAAAGGAATTTCTCTTTAAAGTTTTATAACTTTATTAGGATATATGCCAGTATTGATAGTTTCGATAAATTTTTCCTGAAACGTACATACCTTTTCAGCCTATGAATGTGTCTTTTATTTTTTTTGAAAAATTTTCAAGAATTATTTCTGAAACTTTTTCTCTTATAGTTATCTTCTTCAAACTAGACATAGTGGATCTCCTTTGTCTATTTTCCACATGTATCTTTTCTCTCTGATCCTTTTTATTTATCCTTTTGTCCATTTGTTCACACGATAATCAGAGTTTATTCTCTGCTTTGCTTCTAATGAAACCTTCATTTCTGTAATGGCTTTATTTTTTCTTCCAGCTCTTTGTTGAGTTCTGTTGGCTCATGAAACCTCTTTTCTGAGCTTACTGTATATTCCTTGAGATTTTATTTTGTGCTAGGACGCATTATTAACATTTTCTTTCATTAATTAATTGTGGTCACAGTTTTCATCTGTTCTTTGGCAGGTTCTTTGACCATCATTATATTTGCTCTTCTGTCTTTTTTCTTCTTGTATTTTTGTGTAGTTCCTCTACTGATGTGTATTATTGCTATTACTCACCTTGAGATGGGAGGGGGTGGCAGGGTTTCTTTATGGGAATCTGTGAAGTTTGTTATGGCATGGAGTTGTATAAGTAAGTTATTCTGCTCCTCTCTCCTGCCAGCGGAAGTGTACCGCTGCAAGGTCACTTACAATGAATTCTTTCTCTTCTACCCTGCCTCACCCACTTTTTGCTTACTGTAAAGGAGTGCCTACATGTGTTTTGTTTGTTGCCATCTCCCTGCTTCTCCTTGATGCCAGACTGGACCCGAGAAACCCTGTATCCCTTGTGCTGTGTTCCAAACAGAGGATTCTTGGTTTTGCCCTTGTTTTGCAGAAGCTTAATCTGAGATGTGCAGCTTCTGATGAATTCTTGTTTGGGTTTTACCTCATTTAGGTGGCTTTCCTCATTATTTTGTTGTAGGGCTAAACATGTCCCCTAGTTTTTGATAATAGAGTTTTTATATTTCTTGTTTTCCTTGTTTGGTGATTACTTGTATGAGAAGGGGAAAATGACATATTCATCTACTATTTTAAGATAAGAAGTCTTCTTTTAAATAGCTGCACAGTATCCCAGCTATATGGCTACATTGTAACCGATTTAACCAGCATCTTTCTGGCGGACCCTTGTTATTGATCGCTTTTTTGCTATCACAAACCTTGCATCACTAAAACATCCTCATGTGTGTTTTTATAGTTTCTTTTCATGTTTTGTGCTTGTTTCTTTGTACATTTTTGTAAGGTACGTTTGTAGAAGTAAAATTGCCAAGCATACAACTGTTAACGTAGATTTTACATTTTGATAGCCCTTCAAAAGGGGTAAGCGTGAACAAGAGTTCTGTTTCTCCACATCTCCACCAGTGCCAGATTTTGTACCACTTTCTTAGGATAATTATCAAACACATAGACATTTGAAAGAACACTGCAGTGAACGCTGATGTTCTCAGCACCTAGATTTGACAATTAGCATTTGCTATCCCTACTTTGTTAGATACCTGTTCAGTCTGTGGTTCTTTCAGTGAGCTAGCGTCTTTCCTGTCTGTATTAACCATTTGAAAACTGCTTTCTGTCCATGTTCCTTTTTTTTTTTTTAAAGATTTATTTTATTTATTTATTCGACAGAGATACAGACAGCCAGCGAGAGAGGGAACACAAGCAGGGGCAGTGGGAGAGGAAGAAGCAGGCTCATAGCAGAAGAGCCTGATGTGGGGTTCGATCCCAGAACGCCGGGGTCACGCCCTGAGCCGAAGGCAGACGCTTAACCGCTGTGCCACCCAGGCGCCCCTGTCCGTGTTCCTTTTGGATAGGAGTTCTTTTTCATACCGATTTATAAAAGCTCTTTGAAATTAGTCTTTTTATCTGTCATGAGTTGCCAGTGTTTTCCCAGTTTGTTCATCTTTTGATTTTGTCTGAGATGTTGTTTTTTTTCCCTTTAACTGGTAGACACTGTTATCGTTAGGTCTGTGAAACTCCTTTGAAGTTTACTCATGGGTATCTGTTTCTTCCACCAAGTCTTTCTAATACACACACACAAGCATTAATGAACATCACCACAGAGACTGAAAATGTAGCCGTGCTGGTATAAGAGAGGACCTGATCCTATCATCAGATTGAAATACGTGATGACGAATGTGGTTTTTTAAGCCTTAATAATGAGAGGTGATACTTTTTGAAGACATTGATCATGGAATTATTTTTTTAGAAGCCTCAGGTATCAGTATTTCTTATTCTGAAAGATGTAATATGATAAATAGTAAAGTGCTGAATTTTTGGGCACTTTACTTATATATTACTTATATATTGTTTTACTTAATATTCCTCTGTTTCTTTACTGGTAAAATAAAGGAATCAGGGCATTAGATTTTGGGGTTCTTACAATGTAGTAACAACTATAATTTTCTAATATCTTAGAATGACATGGTACTTTGTACTCGTCAGAGGGCATTTGTACATATCATTTCATCTGGTATGTACAGATAGATGGAGCAGGAATTTAACAGAGTAAGAAACCACACTGAGAAATGAAGCTAGTTTGCTAAGGTTAATGACAGAACAGAAACTAGAACCCGGGACTTCTTTCTGTATATTAGGCTCTTCTAAATGGTTTACCGTAAGTGATTTAACAGAATGGAACCTGATATGCACAGCAGAATGATCTGGATAATTAAGATATTACTCAGGTTAATAACATTTGCTACTTTTGAAAAATAACCAAACAAGCTAATTAGTTGGGGGGTTTGGGTATGTGTATGTGTGATATGTAGATAAAAGCTACAATGGAAATTAATTTCAGACTTAATTATCTCAACAAGGAATAGGGAAAAAGTCTTTTCCTACTTTTTAAAATGTGTATTATATTAGAATAGGCTACGGCAACAAATAAACCCAAACTTGTCATTGCTTAATATAATAGATTTTTGTTTTCAAGTGGTCAGGGAACTCTTTTTTTATTCTGTCATTCCGGGCCGAGACCCAGGCTGAAAAGTACTCTTCCATTTTCAACTCATGACTTTTCAGGGAACCTGGGAGTCCTCTCTATCTCAGTAAGTCAGAAGGAATAAAGAGCATGGAAGGGTGTGTGGCTTGCCTTGTGATGGAACTCATTACTTTGACTTTCATTCTATCAGCTTGAGGTCAGTTACATGGTCATATCTAAATATTAAGGAGGCCAGGAAACATAATTCAACTGTGTGCACAAAAAAAGAGGGAAAACAGATTTTGGTGAACAGCTAGCAGTCTGCCTCATGTACTTATTGTTTTAAAGTTTTCTCAAGGGTGACAAAGTTAGGATTGTATATTGTAGAATTGTAACTTGCAATATTCTTCCCAATCTAGGAATTACGCTGTCAGAATATTTCCGTGACATGGGTTATCACGTCAGTATGATGGCTGACTCTACCTCTAGATGGGCAGAGGCCCTTAGAGAAATCTCCGGCCGCTTAGCTGAAATGCCTGCAGGTAAGTCTTTGTATTGCTTATCACGTAAGAAGGCTGATAGGATTTTTAGGACTGGCTTAGAATCTCTCTTAAAATTTCTCTTTGTTTTTTTCAGATAGTGGATATCCCGCATATCTTGGTGCCCGTCTGGCCTCTTTCTATGAGCGAGCAGGCAGGGTGAAATGTCTTGGAAATCCTGAAAGAGAAGGAAGTGTCAGCATTGTAGGAGCGTAAGCACCTCAACTGTTTACTTTTCAAAAGACAAATTAAAAGTCATTTATTTTAAAGAGAAAAAATTCAGCTTCCTCTGAGGGTAGTAGTTCTTAACCAAGATTGCACTCCAGGGTCATCCAAGGAGCTCCTTACAGTGTATATGTTTAGGTTCTCTCTGCATATTCTGGTTATTTGACTTCACTGATTTATTATATTTAAGTCACAATGTCTTAAGAACTTAGAAAATTAGACATGTTAAGGGTAAGATTGTATCATGGTAAAAACAAAATGAAGATCCATGATCACTACATAAAGCCATACTTTGTTTTTAGAGCTTTTTCTTCCTTCCTGTTTCATCTTTTTGTTTGTTTGTTTTTAAAGATTTTATTTATTTATTCGACAGAGATAGAGACAGCCAGCGAGAGCGGGAACACAAGCAGGGGGAGTGGGAGAGGAAGAAGCAGGCTCATAGCGGAGGAGCCTGATGTGGGCCTCGATCCCAGAACGCCGGGATCACGCCCTGAGCCGAAGGCAGATGCTTAACCGCTGTGCCACCCAGGCGCCCCATCATCTTTTGATTATAATCATGAAACTGATTATATCTCTCATTTCTAGAACTAGAAGGTGTTCAATAGTTACCATTGTTATTTGCAACTTAGTACTGATTTTTATTAACATTTGTATGTAAGTTTTTCTTAGTTCTAAAGTTTAGTTCTAAAGGTTAGTTCTAGGGGCGCCTATTGGCTCAGGTCATGATCCCAGGGTCCTGGGTTTGAGTTTCGCCTTGGGTTCCCCGCTCAGTGGGGAGCCAGCTTCTCCCTCTCCCTTTACTGTCATACACTGCCCTCACCCCTCGCTTGTGCTGTCTGGCTCTCTCTCTCTCTAATAAATAAATAAAATCTTAAAAAAAAAAAAGGTTAGTTCTAAAGTTATTTACATTAATATTGACTTTTAAACAATTTTTATTTTCATATGCCAGTTACTTTTCTTAAACTTCTCTAATGACTTTTATTTTCCCTTTAAATTTAGGGTTTCTCCGCCTGGTGGTGATTTTTCTGATCCAGTTACATCTGCTACTCTTGGTATTGTTCAGGTACATCTTTTCCTAGGTAGTCAACTTCTGAGCTTTCCCGCCCCAGCTCTGCTCTAATGTCACCTACGTCATCGTGAAGTATTTAACTTACTCACTACAGGAAAGTCTGTTTTAGGAACATTCTTGTCACGGAGAGCTTTTAATACTGTCCATTCTTTCTTAGCTCTTTGCCTAAGATTTATAATAAACTTAATTTCTACAAGTGGAAAATACATCCAGAATAGCAAAGTTTTTTTAGTGTTAGAATAATATAGCCTTTAAGTGAGAGTAACCCTAGTTGTACAAACAAATAGGCCTAAAAATGCGTAATGGCAAAAACTCAGTAGAAGTTTCTTTTTTCTCATAGTATGGTTTAAAGCAGATGATCGTATCAGAGGGCGGCTCTTTTCCACTCACTGGTAATTCAGAGACCAGGGTTACTCCCAGCTTGGGGCTCCACCACCACCTAGCCTGGTAGCCGTCTGCATCTGGCTGACATGAGGGAAACTGGAGAAGGCACACCCACACTGTGAACTCTGGGTCAGATGCAGTCACCCCACTCATTCTGTTGGCCACACCCAGATGAAGCAAAGCTGGAAAATGTAGCTTCTACCTACGCAGCTGCTTCCCAGTGACAAGGCATGAATTGTAGTGGATAGCTAGTCAACTTGGCCATCAAAAGAAGCCTAAATGAAAGATGTATACAAATCAGGGCTATAGTAAAGAATAAATGTGATATATTCATAAGCGTGTGTATTATTCATGGGGGAAGAAGAGAATATTTGCTTGTGTTTCTGTCAGTATCTGATAAAAAGAAATGGCAGAGGCTATATTTATAACTCTCAAGATGTTTAATCTTTGCTAACATTTTGAGTTTCAATTTCAGGGAAAGGGCAAGCAAAGTTAAGAATGCATAAAATAATACGTGAACATTTGGCCTCAGAAAAATGACTGTTAGATCTTATTGGATTGGCCCTTAATCATAGGGAGTTGAATTTAGTCAGAATGTTTCGAGATGTTTAATCAAAAGTGAAGAATCTATTCTATCTGAGTAAGCATTTTCTGGTTCCTCTGTTTATACGGCACCATAATAAATCTTCAGAAGAGTCCATTCATTTTTCTTCTAACTATCAGATTTGCCACACTATTAAGGAAATTCAGATACAGTTTGAATTTGATTTATAGATAATATCCATCCTGAAACTAAAAGGAATATGTTTTTTAATTGTAAGTTGTATTCTATTTCAATTATATGTGGGATAGACTAAAAAGATTGATAATTTGACCAAAATATTAGAATTGCATATTTAGGACAAACAAGTATACTTTAAGACTTAAAAAAAAAATTTTTTTTTTTTTAAGAAAAATCATTGTATTTTGTTTGTTTTGTTTTTAAATCAGGTGTTCTGGGGCTTAGATAAGAAACTAGCTCAGCGTAAGCATTTCCCCTCTGTCAACTGGCTAATCAGCTATAGCAAGTACATGCGTGCCTTGGACGAGTACTATGACAAACAGTTCACGGAATTTGTTCCTCTGAGGACCAAAGCTAAGGAGATTCTGCAGGAAGAAGAAGACCTGGCAGAAATTGTACAACTTGTGGGAAAGGTGAGTGGTTAAGTCCCATGGAGGACAGGTCTGTGAGTTATATCGGCAGGTTGTAAGGACAGATAGAACCTTGGATATACAGATTCTTGCCTAGCAAAATGAGTACATATTAAATATTTTTTGAACTAATAGAAGTTTAGCTTGTCCTTTATCCAGCAGATATTTGAAGGTCCTATTTGTGTTATGGAAGGTAGAAAGATGATTATTGTTTTGATTATCTATTGTTGAGTAAGAAACCACTCCTAATACTTAGTGGTTTGAACAGTGTTTTACTGCTCATAGTTTTGGGGTTGATGGACCATTGAAATTCTTGCTCGGCCCCTCGTACAGTTGCAGTCATATGGTGGCTGAGGCTGGCATCATCTGAAAGTTTCTTCCCTCATGTGTTTAGTGCCTGGGCTAAGATGGCTAGAATAGCTAGGGGTTGGCTGGGCATTTTTCTCTCTATGTAGTGCCTCCATGTGACAGTTTAGGGCTCTCAGAGAGAGTAACTAAAAAGAGAGGAAGTGGAAACCAACAGCCTCTTAAACCTGGGCCCTAAAACTAGTATATCACTTCTAACGTTCTGGTCAAAGCAGCCACAGATCTTGCCCAGATTCAAAAAGAGGGACTTGTACTTCAATATGGTCAATCAAAAGGAGTAACTAAATTATTAGGGCTTTGTATTCTTTTTGATCCTTTGTAGCACTTGGCATAGTCCTGGTTATACTGTAGATGAGAAAGAAACACTTGATTTACTTTTATTTCTTGAAATAGAATGTTCCCATCACCAGCCAAATTAGAGGTGGCATGGTTTGGATATATTATATTTTTGCAGGAGCACCAGGGCTAGGAATCAGAAGGATTTATAAAGTCACTTCCTAATTTCTTTTTCTACAAATGATAGTATTATTACATAGCTACCACATATCAAGTACTCATTATTTATAAATGAGTACTGTGGCCATAGGTAAGAGGAACTAGAAACAGAAGACTTCCAGAACCAGACAAAGAATTTAAGACCAAAAAATCTCAAGCTAATTTTGTTTATGAATGTAGGTATCAAAAACCTAGATTCTGTAGGGTATTAAAAAGAATAAAATAATGTATCATGAGCAAGTAAAGTTTATCTCAGGAATGCAAATATGATTCAACACAGAAAATCTATTATTGTAACTCACCAGTGTAATTAATATAATGGAAAAAGGACATCTCAACCAATGTGGAAGAAATATTTGAAGTTGATTAGTTATTTATAATTGTTTGCTTTTTTTTCTTTTTCCTTTTTTTTCCTTTGAGAGAGAGAGAGAGCAAGAGCGAGCAGGGGGAGGGACAGAGGAAGAAGGAGAAAGGAGAAAATCCCAGGCAGGCTCCATGGTCAGCACGGAGCCCAACACAGGCCTCCGTCCCACAACCCCAAGATCATGACCCGAGCCGAAATCAAGAGTCGGTCGCTTAACCGACTGAGCCACCCATTGCCTGACTCTTGATTTCAGCTCGGGTCATGATCGCGGGGTCATGGGATTGAGCCTTGCATTGGGCTCCATGCTGGGTGTGGAGCCTGCTTGGAATTGTCTCTCTTCCTCTGCCCCTCCCCCACCTCATGTTCTATCTCTAAAAAAAGAAAAAAAATCGGGAAATTGCATACCATGGAGAATGATGTGGCATACAGCAACATGGATGGATCTGAAAAAGTGCCAAAGACACAAATGGGACCGCTTCACATAAAGTACTAATCCAAAGTAAAATACACATTTTACATGAATTTATGCACATAAAAGGTTACACATAAAACACATTTTAATACTTCCGTTTGAAGAGGGGATTAGGGATAAAAGGGAGTTAAAAAACAGGAGAAAGAAAAGAAAGAAGACCTGATCCTTACCTCTAAAGAGCTTAGTTGCACAGAGATGACAAATGACTGCACTTACCTTACTGGGCCTGTCTTTGCCACAATTTCCAACAAATCTTTACCGGCTAGGCTGTTTAGGCTGGTTCCCAAAGTGATTGCTTTTGAGACAGTGATACTTAAAGCAGCTCTAACAGCACTCAGACATAGAGAAGTACATGCTTACTATACTTTGCATTTACGTAATTTTTCTTTTTTTTCCTTAAGATTTTATTTTATTTTTATTTTTATTTTTTTTTTAATTTATTTATATGACAGAGAGATAGCCAGCGAGAGCGGGAACACAGCAGGGGAGTGGGAGAGGAAGAAGCAGGCTCCCAGCGGAGGAGCCCGATGTGGGACTCGATCCCGGAACGCCAGGATCACGCCCTGAGCCAAAGGCAGATGCTTAACGACTGCGCTACCCAGGCGCCCCCCTTAAGATTTTATTTTTAAGTAATCTTTACTCCCAACATGGGGCTCAAACTCACAACCCCAAGATCAAGAGTTGCACACTCCACTGACTAATCCAGCTAGGCACTCCATGCATTTACAGGGTTCTAAACACCATGTAATTTTTTTTTTAAAGTAACTGTTTCTGGGATGTATAGATTTTTTTTGAAACAAAACTCAAGACTCAGAATTCAAATAGTTAAGCTAGCAAGACAGGATGTGAAGAAAGAGTATCAAAAAAAGAACGTTAATCTATTTGTATACCCATGTTCGTAGCAGCACTTATTCACAGTAGCTAAGAGGTAGAAGCAGCCCACCTGTCTTTTGATTAATGAATGGATAAACAGAAGGTGGTGTGTGTATATATATGCCATGGGATATTATCCAGCCTTAAAAAGAAAGGAAAAATCTAACACATGCTACAACATGGATGAACCTTGAGGACATTATGTTAAGTGATATAGAGCAGTCACAAAAAGAGAAATACCGTGTGATTCCATCTAAAGTAGTCACATTCATAGAAACAAAGTGGAATGGTAGTTAACAGGTTCTGGGAGAGAAGGAAAAGGAGGACGGCTATTTAATGGTTGTAGAGTGTCAGATTGGCAAGGTGACCAGTTAGGGAAATCTGTTTCACAACAATGCGAGTATACTGAGCACTCCTGAACTACACTTAAATGGTTAAGATAAAAAACTTACATGTTTTTACCACAATAAAAAAAAAGTCAACAAGCAGTTACGAAGTGAATTTGTTAATGGTAGATGATTGTGTGTTGATTATGTAGTTTTTGCTTACTTAATTGATTACAGTCACTGGTCCTATATTATGGAAGTAAATTTCTAAAAAATTTTTTTTCTTCTAGGCTTCTCTAGCAGAAACAGATAAAATCACCCTGGAGGTAGCAAAACTTATCAAAGATGATTTCTTACAACAAAATGGATATACTCCTTATGACAGGTAACCTATCCTGATTTTCCTTTTTTATTTGAGGATTTTCTATTGAGTTTTGAAGAAAGAGCTGCCTCCACGTTAGAAATCCTTTTTTTTTTCCTCCTACAGACACAACTCTGACTAAATATATAGGTTTATTTTGTATTTTCATAACAAATATCTAACGATCTAATATGTCCCCTTATCTTTGATTTTGCTCATTTGTGCAGTTATGACAGTATTTTCTTCACTCATTATCCAGCCATCCTTAATTAGATTAGATTGTGGCATAGGGTGTGGAGCCCGGGGATCATTGCCTCCTTCAGCTGCTTTTCTCACTACCTCCATCTTACAACTGCCCATGGCACTTCTACTCTTTTCCGAAGTAATTATGTCTTACTTCCCTGCCCCATTTCCCAGTAGTCCTAGTCTCTTTCTTTCTGCCATAGTCTCTGTTAGATGTCCCACTTGTGTCTATTACTGCTGTGGCTTCTTTAAAGTCTCCATTTCTTTTAAACTTTGATAAATTGAGCCCTTTCATCATAGGCTAGCTTTTCTCCCTCAAATCATATTTGGACTGAAGAGGGAACTGAACACATAGGAAAATTACCAGAATGTAGGACAAGCAGAAAATACGGCAATATAATCAGTAAGCCTCAAAAATCTATATCAGGAACTTAAGAAGTTCTGGCCACCCATACAAAGATAATTCAACCAAGGGAAAATTCTTCAGAAAGCATAATACAGAATGTACGTGAAATTATGTATGCAAGTGTGTTTAAATGTGTCGGAAAGCATGCATGTGATCCGTGTTGAATATTAATTTGTGTGTCCTCATTATTAAAAGGTGTGGGTAAGTGAAAATGAACACATTAATGGGGGGAGGGACTGCTATTCACTTTGGGAAATTGCAGTTTTCTGCTTTTCTGTTACTCAATAAACCTTAACTCCACTATCACAAGGAGTCTTTGCAACTTGGTTATTTTACCATTTGGGTTACTCCTTTAACTACGCTGTATAAAAACAAACCTTCAGAGAGTTGTTAGATTATAGCAGTACTGTTTGATTTGTTCTTCCTCTCTGATTGTTTTAATAGATAAAAATAAACATCACTCTTAAATAAATATCTCCATCTACCCATCCCCATATTCCATCTCTACCCAAAAGCTCTGGTCAGGTAGTTGTTAGTCTTTTCCACTTTTTTTTTTTTCCATTCATTATTATCATCCAATAAAGATAAGTAGTCTGCATCTTCAAATAAAGAAGCTAATGTTCTGGTATTTTATAGATGAAGTATGAACCTGCTTTGGATTTTATTTTTATTAATCATTTTGGTTTTCATTTATACACTAGGTTCTGCCCATTCTACAAGACAGTCGGGATGCTGTCCAACATGATTGCATTTTATGACATGGCCCGCAGAGCTGTTGAAACCACCGCACAGAGCGACAGTAAAATCACATGGTCCATCATCCGTGAGCACATGGGGGAGATCCTCTATAAACTTTCCTCCATGAAATTCAAGGTGTGTTTTGTTTCTACTTAACTTTTTTTGGTAGGAAATGTTTCTTTTTGTTTTTTTAACTCTTTACAACCAACCTATTTATTCACAAACCTGGTGTGTGAAACTTGGGTTTTTCATTTTCACCCATGCTCAGGTTATGTAAAACCAGAAGAGACTGCGAATTTACATTCAAATAGGAATTCTAGAGATAAAAATTATAGTATGTCATGTCTAAAATAAATGCTGACATGTTTTCCCTTTTGTCTTAACTGCCAGGCAATTTAGAGCTAAAATCATGGCTGAGCGGCAATTATTTTTCCTCAAGTATCTATTACCGTCTTACCTCCATACCGTCTTACGCTGTTTACTTCTAAGTATCCTATTACACATCATTTTTGACTTTTAGGTGGATTCTCAGTTTTTTTTTTTGAAGTACACAACGTAAATAGATAATTAAATGAAATTATCAGTAGAAGCTCGAATGTGTAAGATTTTTTTAAAATATTTGATCAGTTGGGTTGTATTTAATTATTTCTAAGTCATGACATCGAAGTATATTTACTAATCACCTATTGAGAAATTGAGAACGATTTTCTGACCATGTGTTATATATAGTGTTTGTTTACACTATAGGTTGAAAGTAAATCTGTAAAAATAGATACTCTATCAAGAATTTTAAAATAGTCACAGTCTTTGAGTACTGTCATTCCAATTCAAAACATATATAACCCAAGGAAATAATCAGAGATTTTTTTTTTGTTTAGTTGAAGTATAGTTGACACACAATAATCAGATTTTTTTATATGAGTGTATAAAAGATTATTAAACTTCTTAAATGTCATTCAAGAGGGAACAGGGTCAACAGTACGTTATGGCATGTACAATTATAGCAAGAATACTATGAAGACATTAATACTGCTTTTTTCAAAGAAAATCCAAAGATAATGGGGAAATGTTTATGATGTAATGAATGAAAATAATCAGGTTGCAAAAAAATTCTGTATGTAATTTGATCCAAATTTTATTTTTGAAAATTATGCATTCATATGGATAAAATATGATACACCCACACATACCATGGAGTATTACTCAACCATACAAAAGAATGAAATCTTGCCACTTGCAACGTGGATGGATCTAGAAAGTATGATGCTACATGAGATAAGTCAGAGGAAGGCAAATACCATATGACTTCACTCATATGGAATTTAAGAAACAAACAAGGGAAAAAAGAGACAAACCAAAAAACAGATTCTCATATAGAGAACAATCTGGTAGTTGCCAGAGGGGTGATGGGTAGGGGGATGAGTGAAATAGGTGAAGAGAATTAAGAGTACACTGTTATTGGGGCGCCTGGGTGGCTCAGTCAGTTAAGCATTTGCCTTCAGCTCAGGTCACAGTTCCAGAGTCCTGGGATTGAGTCCCATGTCAGGCTCCTTGCATAGCAGGGAGTCTGCTTCTCCCTCTGCCTGCTATTCCCCCTGCTTGTGCTCTCTCTGATAAATGAATAAATAAAATCTTTTAAAAAAAGATTAAAAAAAAGAATCACTGTATTGTACACCTGAAATTAATACAAAACTGTATATTAATTATACTGAAATAAATAAAATTATACATTCATAGGAAGAGGATACAAATATATGCAATAGGGGTGCCTGGGTGGCTCAGTCGGTTAAGCATCTGCCTTTGGCTCAGGTCATGATCCTGGGTTCGAGTCCTGCATCAGGCTCCCTGCTCAGTAGGGAGCCTGCTTCTCCCTCTCCCTCTGTCCCCCAGCTCATGCTCACTCTCTCTCACTCTATCTCAAATAAATAAATAAAATCTTAAAAAAAAAAAAAAGTGGTGCTAGTGGACCTCCTCCTCTTATCCTGACCTGAGGGGAAAAGCTCTCTTAAAAAAAAATAAATTTAAAATAAATGAATGAATAAATAAATAAGAGATAGTAATATAGTGATGATTTCTAGTAGTGTGATTCAAGGTGGTATCTTTTTCCTGTTTAGGTGCACACTGTATCAAATTCATATCTCAGGTTTTTTTTTTTTAAGCTCTTGTTTTCTTTTTAAAGATTTATTATTGATTTGAGAGAGAGCAAGAGCACAAGTAGGGAAGGGGCAGAGGGAGAGAGAGTCCTCAAGCAGACTCCTCACCAAGCGCAGAGCCAGGCACAGGGCTCGATCCCAGGACCCTGAGATCACGACCTGAGCTGAAATCGAGAGTCGGCCGCTTAACCAACTGAGCCACCCAGGCGCCCCTCAGTTATTTTTTTATGCCATTAAATATTCTTCTGTAGCATTATTTTGTGGCTGGAGAGTAATATTTTTCTATTGTTAAGTATTTGGGAAATTTCCAATTGTTGGTATGGACAGCTTTGTTTATGTAGTTGGTTTTGTGTATTTTCCTATTACAGGTTCCCAGAAGTAGACCAATTCGATTAGAAAATTAAATATTTTAAAGTCTCTTTTACACATACCGCTCAATTAAGTTGTTTTCCATAGGGATTTAAAATGTGTTGCCTTTTAAGATTATTTTAGAAATTTTACTTCCCTGTGCCAACGTGATATTATGAGACCTTGAACAGTAAATTATGTTTTGACTAAATGAATTCCAACTATCATGTACATGCAGTAGAATGCATCTGATATGTGATACTGCATAATTTCCCCATATTTTGCATATTGTTGAGGACAAATCCATTGGTCTTTGAATACAGTTAGCAAGCCAAATACAAAACCAAACTTTTGTCTTTTTTTTTTAAATTTTGTATTTAAATGCAATTTAGTTAACATAGTGTATTATTAGTTTCAGGGGAATCAAAATTTTGTCTTCTTTCTGTTAGGTTGGACTATTCCTCCTTACATACATTTCTACTCTTAAAGGAAAATAAGGATAATTTTGACTCCTGCCTGCGTTTTGCCAGTATATCTCACTTAACCTAATACTCCAAATATGTTCAATATAAGTACCTGTTCTGAAAATTATTTTCCAAAGGTCAGTTGAGTTCTGTAATGTCTTTCTTCAGGATCCAGTGAAGGACGGTGAGGCAAAGATCAAGGCCGACTACGCACAACTTCTTGAAGATATGCAGAACGCATTTCGTAGCCTTGAAGACTAGAACTGTGATTTCTTTCCTTCCTTTCCTCAGCAAGCTCCTCTCGTATGTGTGTATTTTCCTAAATTTCTCATCTCCAAACCCTTTGCTTCTTTATTGTGCAGCTTTGAGACTAGTGCCTATGTGTGTTATCATTTGTTTCTCTGTTTATCTGGTAGGTCTTATATAAAACAAACATTCCTTTGGTCCAGTGTTTGAAGGGCCTCCATGATCCTTTCTCCGAAGTGGTGAATGTAGTAAATATGACGTATAATGGCTACACTACTGTAAACTTGTCTGTAGAGTGACATGCCTCCTTGTCCTAGGTTTCCCTTTCCTCATCGCCATGAAATTCTAAACAGGACTACTGCATGTACTCTCTTTGCAATAGATTTGGAATGGAAGGCCAGATTTCTATATATTTTGACAGGTACTTTGTGAAATGACTCAATATCTGTGTGGTAAGGTTATTTGCAGCTTAGCATTTTGCTAAGTAACTGCTTTGCAGGATATAATTGCTTTTTTAAAAACATGAATGATTAATGTTCCAATTATGCATTGCTTTCCCCAGTGTAAATCAGGAATGTTTATAGGAAACTGTTGGGAACTCTACTGTTTTTAAAACAGGCATTTGTGGGACTCAGCACAGTATATGAATCAGTACCCTCTAAAAAAAAAGTGGAAAAGGAGCCAGGTGGTCAAACTTAAACATCATCTTGTTAAAGCATATTTTATTTCAGTATGAAAAATTCAGTATCAAGGACTATACTCCTACGTTACTAGGAAATTCTTTTTAAAATCACATTTAAAACAATCACCGGGAACTTGATCCACATCACACCCTTTTCTTTTCCTTAAACGTCTTAGAAGCCTGAGCTTCTAAGAATCACGTGGCAGTGTGATGGGCAGTAAAATGCCACAGAGAAGGTATTCAGTGTGGTTAAAGGCTGTTTGCACCATTAAGGACCAGCTGGACTGTAGTAATTCTTGGGGCCAGAGTGGCATTACATTTTTACAAGATAATGATATGTGTCATGTGTTGGTATGTTTGTTTGCTTAGTGAACTTTTGAACACCCAGTTTACCAGTTTACTGGCTCAAAAGATTTCTCGGAATATCTGTAGCAATAACAGCATAACAGTTTCCATTCTGTTTAATAGGGGCGAAATTAATTCTTACATCTGCCGATGACAGAATCTGGGTCATGTGAAAAAAAGATCATTTCATCCTGTCTTTTCAGTATATGTTCTAAAATAATAATTTCTGTGTCTGTATAAGGCACACTGCAGAACAGCTCTGAGAGCAACAGTTTCTCCTTAACTCTTTCTGACCAATAGTGCTGGCACCATTGCTTCCTCTTTGGGAAGAGGAAAGGGTATATGAACATGTCTAACAATCTCAAATACCCAAATAGCATAAATAAAGTATTTATTTTATGCCTCAGTATATTATTATTTAATGTTTAGGTAACATATTTCTTTTGGTCCGTTAAGGAAAGATGCCGTGAGTAGAGAATTCAGCTGTAGTTTGTTGAAATCCTTGCAGATTGCATGTTTTTACAGTGGCTTGCTATTCTGGGTAGATATTCTTCCATGCATCTTTTTTTTTTTAACCTTTCCGAATATTGGAAGATAAAAATTATGCAGTGATTTGTTGAGATGCGGACTTAATGGTGCTGCTTTATCAGTTTGCTTCCAATGTGGCCTCCTACCCAGAGGCCCTAAGACCAGTGGAAATGAAAAGGATTTCAAAAATGTTCTATTCCTACCTTAAACCTACCAGCAAACTAGGATTGTGATAGTAATGAATGATATGATGAAGAAAGTTTGACCAAGTTTGTTTTTGTTGTTCTGAATTTACAATGTAATTCCTACTCCCTTTTAAGAATGTTGATGTATGGGTGTGAAGATGCTGGAGATGGAAGATGCTCTGATATTCATTGTAAGTGTCCCTCCACCTATATGTTGTAGAATTTCAAATTGGTCACTGATTATATTTCTTTGGTAAGAATGTGTTAAAATTACCACAATCTTTTAAAAAGATGATGTAGTTCTATATTTATTGTGCTATGCCTGGTCCTAAGTGGAGCCAGTTAAACAAGTTTCATATGTATTTTTCCAGTGTTAAATCTCACACATTGTACCCTTTGGAAATTTCCTTCCATCCTGAAGAACGAATAGAAGAGACCATATATATTGCCTCCTTATCCTTGAGATTTCACTATCTTTATGTTAAAAGTTGTGTATAATTGTTAAAATCTATGAAAGAATAAAAAGTCGATTTAAATTAACATTTTTTTGTGTGTGTGTATATTTGCTAGAAAACCTACCACCTATTTGTATTTTGACTTACTGTTTTCAGTATGAACTTTAAAATTTTTCGTTTCTCCCTTTCTTTATAGATTATTAAGATCATGAAATTGAATTGGGGCCCTCACGATAGACTGCAAGAAGTCCTATAATCATATACCAGTATGATTTGGAAGTGTAGTACACAGCATCCCATGCCATCCTGAATATTACTTTAAATTGAAAAGGTGAATCGTTTATAAAAATGCACTTATAAATTAAAGGATATCAGTGGTACTCATTTCTATTTTTGACAAATGAACTAAAGTCTTGTGATTCATGATTTTGCAAGCCAAATCATTAAAGATCCAATGTAGCAACATGTTACTTGGGACATATTTTATTTCTTTAAATGTATTTTTAAAATTTCCCAGGGAGTAAAGAGGAGTGTGAAATGAACCACTCTGTATTAGTATATTACTATCAAGTGTCAAAGTTATATAGAGAAATACTTAAAAATTCATAGGAAAGCTTATTCATTATATAATGTTTGGGTAATTTTTAGTCCGCTTGGTAATATCCCAGTATCACTGGGTTATTCTTTTAATGTATTGCTATAATATAAAAGCACAGGGAAGGAAAGCAACTTTCCCAAGTGGGCTGTGATAAAATGCCACTGAAGTTGTTCTAAGGGCCCCTCTTAGTTTGTGTTACCCCAGAAGTTAACTCTGAGACAAGTAGTTGAGTACAGGAAGTTTATTTGGGATGTGACCTCAGGACACACCCATAGGGGAGTAAAGACAGAATTGAACGAAGCCAATAAAAATTCATTATTAAATGATATAACACTTTGGACTATTAAGCACAACGCTGCTGTGGAGTTCTGGGAGCAGCCGAAGACTATGCACCTCAGTTATCCCACCTGTGGTGCAAGAGAACTGGAGTACTTGCCTCCGTCATTGATTGACAGCCAGCTCGTCAGTCATCCAGTGAAGGCTGTTCCCACAAAGACGGAGAGTCAATGCCCAGCACTTGCATACAGGTAGATGGGGCACTGGTGGCCACAGAAAACCCCGCAAAGAGATTTGGGTGCAGGTTGTTGGGAGGTTGGGCTGGTGTGCAGTGAAATGGTAGTCACGGTCAAGATTTAGGTGGGACACAACCAGCAACTGCTTCAGACTTCTCAAGAACCCAGGGCAAAAAGCTCATTCAATCAGTAACCGAAAAGCCATTGTTCTACAAAATAAGGAAGCACCCTGTAAAAAAATCTGGACACTCCTTGAACCCAGGCAGCCTGATGCCAGAGAACATACTCTTAATCAGCACACTACATTCTGCCTCTGTATTGGAAGTTTCTAGAAGAGAAGATGTTCTTTAAACAGCAAACAGTACACCTATTACGGTTATAAATAGGCAGGTGTGGGGTTTAATACTTCTGCAATAAAGCAGCATCTTAGATTAATAAGGATTTGGGTCATGTATTCCAACCTTCTCGTTAACACAGAAGAGGAAATTGAAGTCCAGAGAGGTTGACTGATTTGCCTTATGCTGTACTGCCACTTAGCTGAAGTTCAAGCCTTCTGATTTCTAGTGTCTCTTTGTACTAAATCATGTATGTACTACATACATACATACATACATATGTATGTACTTTTCATTCAGAACCGGGAAGTTGGTTTGAATAAATGTGACATAAAAAGACAGATACACCAGAAGAAAAGTGGGGAGAAATGACTGGCTGAACAAGGTAGTCATAGACAGTGTGATGACTCATTTTAAGAAGAAGGAAAACATGACTGAGAAACAGAGTTTGAACCAGAGTTTAGGGAGGTGAGTCTGGAAATAAAGAACCTTTTTTTTCAAAATTACAAGAAGTCATCAAAGTATGGAGGAACAAGAACAATTAATGACAAATACCTTAAAAGGACTTGTATTCAGGGGCGCCTGGGCGGCACAGCGGTTAAGCGTCTGCCTTCGGCTCAGGGCGTGATCCTGGCATTGTGGGATCGAGCCCCACATCAGGCTCCTCCGCTAGGAGCCTGTTTCTTCCTCTCCCACTTCCCCTGCTTGTGTTCCCTCCCTCGCTGGCTGTCTCTATCTCTGTCGAATAAATAAATAAAATCTTTAAAAAAAAATAAAATAAAAGGACTTGTATCCAGAATGCATAAAGAACTACACGTCAAAACAAAGACAAAACAAAAAAATGACAGATTTTGGTAGATAAATGGGTAAAAGACCTGACAGGCACCTCACAAAATAGCCCATTAATATATGAGAAAAATGCTTAGCTTCTAGTCACCAAGGAAATGCAAATTAAAATTACAATGTGATAGCATTTCATACCCACTAGAAGGACTAAAATGGAAAGAACAGAAGCCAAGTGTTGCTGAGGACGAGGAGCAGCCAGAACTGTCATACGTGTGGGAATATAAATTTGTACAATCAGTTTGGAGAACTATTCTGGTAGTATCTACAAAGTTGAATTAGGAATACCTAATCACCTAGGAATCCCATTCATAGGTCTATCCGATTTCTACAACAGAAATGAATACATATATGTTCACCAAAAGACATGGACCAAGATGTTCATAGCAGCACTATTTGTAATAGCCCCAAACTGAAAACCACCTAAACGGTAGTTTGGAAGAACGGACAGGAAAATTGCATGTTCACACGATGAAACAGTATATAGAAATGAGAGTTAATGCAGCAACATGTATGAATCTCACAAATAATAATGGTTAAAGAAGCCAAACCAAAGATCACACACTATATGATTCCATTTATATAGAATTCAAAGCCATAAAACTAATACGTGGTGTTTGAAGTCAAGATAGCAGTTACACATGGTGGGGAGGGGGATATTACAGTAGGAGGCTAGCATATGGGGGATTTCTGGGTGTTGCCGCTCTGATTCTTGTGGGTCCTGCTTACATGGGTGTGCTCATTTTGTAAGAATTCACACACATGATTCAAGCACTTTTCTGTACCTATGTCATATTTAGTAAGTTTACCAAAAGAAAAAAACTTAACACTGAAGGATTTCTATTTAGTTAAAGTAGCTTTGTTGGGCTCCACTTAAAAATTTTTTAAAAATTAAAAATTAAAAAAAATAAAGTAGTTTTTCACTGAGAAATGTTTAGAGGTGGTTTTAAAATGCTTTTAAGTTCTACCTAATAATCAAATCATGTTTTTGTTTGAATTTTAAACTTGCACTTTTCTAGAAGCGGTGATAAATTTGAATTTTTCAGTTCAGGAACTCTCAGTTCTCTTTGCGACCAGTAATTTACTTTGTCAAACAGGTGACCAGGATTTGGGGAATAGTCCATTCATAGAGCAGCGAAGCTAATGAGACCACACAGACATGCTACAGCGAGTCACAAGTATGTGTTCAGACGTCCATGAATACATATCACAGTCCTCCAAGTAGCAGTGGACGACTATAAAAAGAAGGTTTGATGTTTTAAATAAGCATATGTGTCTTGATCAGCTGTTTCTGAACCCTGAAACATATGGGGCTGTATTTATGATAGATTCCCAGACCCACCCTAAATGGACTGAATTGAAATGTATTCTAGGGGAAAGGTACAGGAGTCAATTTAACAAACATCCCAGGTAATTCTTAGCAGGGGGCAAATCTCGTGAAACAGGTATCTTAGTCAATGCTTAGACCTGAAAGGTAACAAAAGAGACTAAGTAAGTAGCCTCCAAATGTTAACTAGTTGTGCCACAATCTCAGAGTTACAAAATTTTACTGAACCATGTATCCTATTTAAGACATTCCTCGTTACTGACCTTAAACACTGCTGTGCTGATTTACATGTATTCTGACTGATTTAGATTCTGAATAATCTGACAGGAGGACAAAGTATTCCAAAACCATGGCATTTGAACAGTAGTAATTGTTATATGTATGGATTTCAAGCAGCATCGTTAACAGTATTTACTGAATAGACGGGCAGTTTCTCTTCTGCCTATTTCTTTATATGCAGGCAAATTCAAAAAGGAATCAAAATTCTGTGACATATTTGAATTTTGTCATACACAGGCTTAGTTTGTGAATATAATTACAAAAGGTATAATTTAGTTCCATTTTTTAAAAACAGCATTTGTCTTGGGATTCAAATTCTTCTTTAAAAAATCCATTAAGATAATTTTTTAGGTTGATTTTTCAACCGTCATCTGAATAGCTCTTATACTAGTATAACTTCCAAATAGCTAATAACATCTAGCATTTACTAGATGACTTAAAATTGCACTAAAAGTTTTGGATACCCTGTATAAAAGCCAAATTGCCTTCAATCACATAAAATCATATTCGTGGCCTTTATTTTTAAGTTTCGTGCCTTATTTTAAAGCCATTATGAAGACCTTTGATACTTGTCCTGAAAACACGATTTAGGACCGTATTTCCTCAAGCGCAGCATTGCAGGTTAGATTCTCTAGAGACAAGCTGAGATGGAGATGGGGGTGCAAGTCGTTCCTTCAGAATCGACATTGAGTAAAGAAGGGGCAAAACAAGGTGTGCACGGTGGAAATCAAAATACAAAGCACGCCTGACAAAGACTAGGCCACTCCCGTGAGGAAGCTCTGGAGCAAATCCCGCCAATCACAGTTGACACGCATCTGGCTGAAATGGCCGACCCTTATTACTCCTGCCTCCCTTGGACTCCAGGTTGAGGCTGCCCTGTGAGGACATAATCTCAGGTGAGGTGGCATCTGCAAACCTGACCCAGAAGGAGCTCACAGCAGAAGGCTGTCCACTGAACACTCCTGGCAGCTGGTCAACATGTTACATGCATGGCTTTCCTTGAAGGGAGATCTGCACAGCACAGCTCTGTCCATGAACTGGTTTTCAGAGAAAGACATGAATAGCATACATGCCAATGTACAGAGGTGAACTTTTAGTACTTCATATCCAAGGCTTCAAGGATTTGCTTAGGGAGGTAGCCAAACAGTAATTATTAAAAGTGAGTTATTGTTAAAGAAAAATATGAAGTATAGAAAGTTCTACACAGTAAGAAGATGCAACAAAAATCATGAAGGTGGTCTTCAGAAACCACAGCAACACTGCCTGTAAGTTAGCAGCCAGAACGACTGTTGTAGTGCCTGTTAAAATAGAAGTGCTTGCCAAATACTTTTTAAAAGGACCCTGAATGTTGGCTTGATTCCACATAGAAACTCATCATCAAACGCAAAACTCTCCAGATGTGACATTCAAAAATAATAAAACATATTTCTCAAGGTTGGAATCATGTGACTGTTAACTTACTCAAAAAATTAAAATTAAAAATTAAATGAAATAGAATAACTGAACAAGACACGATTTCAAATAAATTTTTTCCTGTAGGAGCACTTATCGCTACTACCTTGTTTAAACTACTTGCAGGTAAGCTTGAGAGTTCACTCTTAGAATGCTCTTTTTAATAACCCTAATTAAATAAATCCCTGTTATTTACAGAGCTGCTCAAGTAGGAAATTGCACAACGTACTTCTAAAGCTGCTTTGTTTCTTCGAGGTGTCTTTTTGGGCTTCCCAACGGGGATTGTGCGTGTGCCGCATCGCCTGTATTTTATCCCAAATTCAGTGATCAACTTACTTGGACCCTCAAGGCATTGATTAGATTATAACTTTAGTTACAATTCTTTGCCCATAAAAAAAATGGCCTATATAGAATCACTAAGTTGTATACCTGAAACTAATATAATGCTGCATGTTAATTATACTTGAATAATTTTTTAAAAATGATCCATGTCGCTTTACCAAATCCTCAAAATATACGTTCATGAGAAGATTAAACTAACCCTTGAAACTTTGTAAACAGAAACACAATCCATAGAGTCTATATATTGAGCAGAAAGGGAGAGATGCACCTTGATTTTACAGCAAATTGGGATGAAGTATAAATCCTGTCAATTTAAATGTTATGAACCGAAAATTAGATACTTCATTAAAATAATTTACTCCACACATGACAGGAACAATGGGCTTGCTTTTTTGAGAGAAGAATTCCTGAATGACAGTGACAATAATATGTTTAATTAAATGTATATATATGTGCATTTCTTACTAGAGCTTTAAACCACGGCTGTTTTCAATATCATCCCCATCATCCATTGCTCCTGTTCTAGTAGGCTCTTGCCCCTTTGTCTAAGAGCAGGGACAAAATATCATGGTCAGTGAGAGCATAAGATCTCAAGTTAGACTGTATGGTTTTCAAATCCCAGCTTTGCTACATACTAGCTGTGCAACCTTGGGCAATTAATTTAACCTCTCAGTTTTTTGGGTTTTTTTTAAAGATTTTATTTATTTATTTGACAGAGAGACAGACAGCCAGCGAGAGAGGGAACACAGGCAGGGGGAGTGGGAGAGGAAGAAGCAGGCTCCCAGCGGAGGAGCCTGATGTGGGACTCGATCCCAGAACGCCGGGATCACGCCCTGAGCCGAAGGCAGACGCTTAACGACTGCGCCACCCAGGCGCCCCGAACCTCTCAGTTTTCTTATCTGTAAAATAGGGATGATAAAAATATCTGTTTTAGTCAGGATTAGGTTTAACTTGAGTAACAGAAATCCAAAATAATGTGGTTAAAATGAGGTCAAAGCTTATCTCTTTTACAAAAATGTAAGCATCCCAGGACTGGTAAAATGGATCATGACTTTCAGGTACTCAAGTTTGTTTGTTCTCCATCCTCAGTACATGTCTTTCATCCTCAAGTCCAAAATGGCTGCTCCAGCTCCTGCCATCAAGCCTACAAAGCATATTCCATCCATCAGGAATAAGAAAAACATCCTTTTCCGACATAAAACTGGCCCATACTTAGTTACAAGGCCATATCTATCTGCAAAACAAATTGGAAGATGTAACCTTCATTCCAGGAAGCCATGAACCACGATCATGACTTTCTCATGATGGTAATCTCATCATCATCTCAAAGATCAGTTTCTTAGTAATGGATGATGGTGGCATCATCCCTAGGGATGTTTGGGAAATTTATGAAGGTCTTTAAAATGAGTCACAGTGAACATGTGTGTGTGTGTGTGTGTGTGTGTGTGCCCATGTGCATGTTTTGAATGGGGACTTCTTTGCCAGTGGCATTTAGTGGGCAGGGCCAAAGACACTAGATATTTTGAAATGTGAAGGAATAAAAAGTCACCCTGTCTTCCTCATGAATCTCACATGTTCCACCAGACATTTACATAGGTTAAGCACTTGTTTATAATTATCTGTTCCTACATTAATAAAAGTTTTAAATTTAATATCATCAAATTTACTTATCCTTCATGATTGGGACTTTTTTGTGTCTTGTTTTGAAAATCCTGGAATTCATGAAGACATTCTCTAATATTATCTTCTGAAGTTTAAATTATTGGTCTTTCACATTTAGGTGTGGTGGAAGGTAGAAGAATCCAATTTCATTTTCCACAGGAATGCGTGATATTTGCAGAACCAGTTACTGTAAGCCCGTCCTTTCCCCATGGCTATGCAGTATCACTTCTGTCCTAAATCAAGAGTTCACATAAGTGAGGAATTTCTGAGTTGCCTATCAGTTTTCATTGCTCGTAGTTGTCTATCTCTGTACTATTACTACTCTGTTTTTACTAATGCAGTTTTATAATAAATTTTGATATATAACAGAACAAATCTTACCACTTTGCTGTTCTAATTTTGGCTGTTCCTTGCAATTCTAGAATGAGATATAATTTTAATTAGATGTCTAGTTAATCTAAATATTTTAGAAGATTTTATTTACTTATTTAAGAGAGAGAAACAGAGCGCGCAAGCGGGGGAAGGAGCAGAGGGAGAGGGAGAGGGACAAGCAGACTCTGCAATGAGTGTGGAGCCTGATGTGGGGTTCGATTCCAGGACCCTGAGATCAGGACCTGAGCTGAAACCAAGAGTCAGACTCTTAACTGACTGAGCCACTGAGTCACCCCTATATTTAATCTAAATTTGAGGGATATTTGACATTTTAAAATACTGAATATTCCAATTTATGAACATGCTACATGATTCCATTTATTTTTATCTTCTTTAAAGCTTCTTTATATCTATTTAAAAAATTTTTTTAAAGACGTCCAGTACAATTCTTGTTAGATTTATTCTTAAGCATTTAATATTTTTATAGGCAATGCATGTATTTAGCTCTCTAAAAATATTTTTGTTTCAAAAAGACATAAGGAACAGGGACTTGAAGAGATATTTATTTAAATACCTATGTTCATAGCACCATTTTTCACAATCACCAAAAGCGGGAAGCAGCTCAAGTGTCCACTGGATGAATGGATAAATAAAACATGGTTTGTACATACAATGGAACATTATTCAGCCTTAAAAATGAAGGAAATTCTGATACATACTACAACATAGATGAACATTGAAGTTATTTTGCTAAGTGAAATAAGCCAGTCACAAAATGAAAAATACAACAGCATTCCATTGATGTGGGGTTCTCATAGTAGCCAAATTAATAGAAAGTATTCTGGTGGATGCCAGGAGCTGGGAGAAAGAGGTATGGGTATCATTGCTTAACGGGTATGGAATTACAGTTTGGGAAGATGAAAACAATTCTGTAGATGGCTGCACAACAACGTGAATGTACTTAATGCTGCTAAACTGTATACTTAAAAATAGTTAAAATGTTAAGGGGTATCTGGCTGGCTCGTTTAGTAGAATATCTGACTCTTGATCTCCAGGTTGTGAGTTCAAGCTCCATGTTGGGTGTAGAGCTTACAATTAAAAAAAAAAGTAGTTAAGGGGACACCTGGGTGGCTCAATTGGTTAAGCGTCTGCCTTTGGCTCAGGTCTTGATCCCAGGGTCCTGGGATCAAGTTCCACATCAGGCTCCACGCTCATTGCAGAGTCTGCTTCTCCATCTGCCTGCCACTCCTCCCGCTTGTGCTCTCTCACTCTCTCTCTGACAAATAAAAAAAATAAAATATTTTTAAAAATAATTAAATGTTAAGTTTTGCATTTATATATGTTTTACCACAACAAAATTTTAAAAACAAAAAACAAACAAAAACAAAACCCTAGCATAAGGTATACTTCACAAAAGCAACTACTTTTTCTGTTTACTTCCGGAAATTTCCCATATACACAAATACATACTTAAAAACCTTCAGAAGCATAATATACATGTTATTATATATCTGGTTTCTTTTTTACTTAATAATACATGTTAGAGAGCTAACCATTTGTCTGCATAAACTTCTGTATCACTATTTCTAAAGACCTGGTATGTTGCATGGCTATGTCATTGTTTTATTTTTACTTATTTTTTATTTTAATTTTAAATTAAACTTTCTTTTAGATAATTGTAGATTTACATGCACTTGTAGGACATGATGTAGAAATAACATGTACCCTTTATTCAATTCCCCCCAGTGGTAACATCTTGCAAAACTATAGTATAATATCATAACCAGGATAATAGCATTGATACAATTCACCAGTCTCCTTCAGATTTCCCCAGGTTGCCTTCTCTTGGTGTGTGTGTGTGTGTGTGTGTGTGTGTGTGTGTATTTAGTTCTATGAAATTTCATCACATATATAGGTTCAGGTATCTACCACTAGTCAAGATACAGAACAGTTCCAACACCACAAGGATCCCTGCTATTGACCTTTTGTAACCACACCTCCTTCCCTCCTACCATCCCTTTGCTCTCCAACCCATCCCTAACCCCGTATAACCACAAGACTCAATTTTTACAAAATTTTTTCATGAAAAATTTCAAATATTCAGAAAAGTGGAGATAATGGTATAATAAACTCCAGGGGTGCCTGGCTGCCTCAGATGATCGAACACTGGATCTTGGAGTCATGAGTTCAAGCCCCACGTTGGGGATGGAGATTACATTAAAAAATAAAATTAAAAACAACAACA
Organism: Ursus maritimus; assembly: GCF_017311325.1. Taxonomy (NCBI): domain Eukaryota; kingdom Metazoa; phylum Chordata; class Mammalia; order Carnivora; family Ursidae; genus Ursus; species Ursus maritimus. The sequence goes on from NW_024426552.1 coordinate 57,410,729, forward strand.
ATAAAAAGACTCAAGATGTCAGTTAACTAGGTTGAACAATTATTTATATTTTGCCACATTTTATTTATTATTTTTGCTGAACTGTTTTGAAGCAAACCATACCTGTCATGAAATTTCTCCACTAAATATTTCAAAATCCATCTGCAAAAAGTAAGGGCCTTTCTTTCTTTCTTTCTTTCTTTCTTTCTTTCTTTCTCCTTCTTCTTCTTCTCCTTCTCCTTCTCCTCCTCCTCCTCCTCCTCCTCCTCCTCCTCCTTCTTCTTCTTCTTCTTCTCCTTTTTTTTTTTACATAACCACAATAACTGACAGTTACATAACCCCATAACCACGATTATCATGCTTAGCAAAAATAATTTCTTAATATTAGCTAATACACAGATGGTATTTACATTTCCCCAATTGTTTTTAAATAAATTCTTAGGATTTATTTTTTTTCAAATCAGAATACAGATAAGATCCACACATCACATTTGGTTCTGATGCCTCTTTAGTTTTTTAAATCTAGAGTGGACCTCTTTTTTATTCATGTCATAGATTTGTCTTCACCCCATATTCTGGATCTAATTGCTTCCTCATGGATTCATTTATTTTCTTCTTTCATCCACTTCATTTATGCATGTCAGTATATATGGTATCTTTTTAAGTAAACTTCTCTTATTAAAGTGTACAAACAGAAAAGTGCAGCTTGGGTTTTCACCAAATGACCACTCATAAGTAAATAACAACCAGACATACAATCAGATCATTAGGGGCATCCACAAGACCCTCCAAGCCACCAACCCACCCGAGAGGTAACCATAATACTGAGGTCTAAAGACATGGCATTTACATTTGAATATTTTATGAATGGAATTATTAGAATGTTTCCCTATTATCTGCTTTCTTTCATTCCGAATCCTATTTGTGAGAAGCATCTGTGTTTTTGCAGGTAGCCATTATTTTATTGTTATTTTCATCCGTCTATATATTCAATTGTGTGGCTATATCATTATTTATCAGTCTTGCTGATAATAAATATTTGAGTTGGTTCAATTTGGGGACTACTGCATATAATATTGCTATGAGTATTCTTTTATATGTCTGTTGGTGTACATTTGAATGCATATTTTTGGCATAGCCCAAGGAGTGGAAGCACTATGACATAGGGTATGCTTATGTTAAAACTTTAGTAGTTATTGACAGTTTTCCAAGTGATTCTACCAATTTATTCTCCTAACAACAGCAAATGAGAATTCTAGTTCTCTACATTCCATCAACACTTGGTATTGTCAATCTTTGTAATCTAATCCATCTGTGGGTAGTTGGTGGCATCTTACTGTTTTAATTTGTCTTTTTCTTATGGTTAATGAGACTGAGGGCCATTCCTATGTTTACTGGGTGTATGAAATACCTGTTCAAGTAATTTGCCTATTTTAAAATTGAGCTGTCTTGCTTTTTCTTGTTGACTTGTAGTTGTTTTAGATTGTGAATGCAAGTCCTATGATGATTATGTGTTTAAACAAATCCTGTGTGTGTGTGTGTGTGTGTGTGTGTGTGTTAAAACTGATCATGGGTTTACATGTTGTCAGCCGATCTTGACTATAAGACTCTTATATTTCACCTAATGATCTTAGCAGCCATTGATGATTATTGCCTTGATCGACATTGCCCAATAGAACTTTCAGTTAATGGAAATGTTCTAAATCTGTGCTGTCAGTATGGTAGCTACTCAATCGAGCACTGAAATGTAGTGCTGTGACTGAGGAGCTGAATTCTAATATCAATTAGCTTAGACTTACTTATTTTTTAAAGGATTTTATTTATTTATTTATTTATTTATTTAGAGAACATGAGCTGGGGGAGGAGCAAAGGGAGAGAGAGAATCTCAAGAAGACCCTGTGCTGAGCTTGGAGCCTGATTTGGGGCTCGATCCCATGACCCTGAGATCATGACCTGAGCCAAAATCAAGAGTCAGATTCTTTTTTTTTTTTTAAAGATTTTTTATTTATTTATTTGACAGAGATAGAGACAGCCAGCGAGAGAGGGAACACAAGCAGGGGGAGTGGGAGAGGAAGAAGCAGGCTCACAGCGGAGGAGCCTGATGTGGGGCTCGAGCCCATAACGCCAGGATAACGCCCTGAGCCGAAGGCAGACGCTTAACCACTGTGCCACCCAGGCGCCCCAAGAGTCATATTCTTAATGGACTGAGCCACCAGGCACCCCTTAATTAATTTAAATTTAAATAGCAAATTGTGGTTAGTGGTTACTCTATTGGAGAGTACAAGTGTAGGCTCATTATTTCATGCTTGTGATATCCAATTTTATCATCCCTTCTACACTTGTTAGGTGAGATTCTTCTAGAAAAAAGGACATCCAGGATGGCTTTATATTAAATTCACAGCTTGAAGTTTCTTTGGACCAATGAGTGTGAATATGGTCTGCAAGACAGAATAATGGTTGGTTTATAATTACAAACTTTCACGTATGTGCTCCCCAACTACCTTCTAATTTCTTGTAGGTGAGAATATGGGATGGGTTTTCTTCAAGTTCACTCCCTGCTTTGTGGGAAGATGGTTCCCATTAGAGTCTCCACACTGGGATTTTGTCTTCTGTCATTCTCTTCACTGGGCCTTGAAAACTAAACCTTAGAGTTTGGCCAGGTTCAGGGCAAAAGCAGCTGCATTACTCAACTCATTTTTCTGTGTTCCTTAGACATTGGCCTGATAACTCTTATTATCTTGTCAGATCTCTGATGATTTGCAGAAGATTTCTGAAAATATCTTACGTTTTTAGTTATTCTTAGTGGGAGTTTTGTCCAATGATGTGGCCCACCTTATTTCCAAAACTAGAAATGGGACTCTATCATGTATTCTTTAAACCTCACAACAACTTTGAGAAGGAGTAACTATTATTCCTCTTTTTTCCCCAGATAAGCAGATGAGGCCCATAGAAGAAACTTGCACACGATCACACAGCTAGTAGACATTGGAGCCAGAATTTAAACCCACTTCTATTTGACTCAAGCCTTTTCCCTTAAACACCCAACTACATACATTATTTAGATTGAAGACTTCCAGTGGCTTTTATGAAAAGTAGTTTAACTTTTCAATTTTGCTTTTTAAAAGTATTAGATAACAAGGAACCCAGATGCTAAATAAAAAGATGTTTAAATACGTATTAACAGCTACTACCAAAAAGTTCTGTAGTTAAAATACATATCTGAAGTAAATGGTGAGGTGTTAGGATAAAAGAAGAAAGAGCACAAATAAAAATAATATTTGTAGTTGTCCCAGTTGGTAAACCGGCCATAGCTCCTTTACCAGACCAACTGTGTGTTGGCAGCCAAGAACTCACAGCACACTTGTACTGAAACTTGCCCTCAACCAACAGGAAGTGGCCCATCTGGCAATGTCTAGAAGGTTATGGACTCTGTGTCCGTGCTCCCCCGGCCCCCGTACTCAGTGGTCACAAGCCAATATGAGAGTATTAAAGACCAATCTTCTTGCCTCAAGGAGACATGAGTCTGTGAGAACATTCATTCTCTAGAGCTCCCTGTGGAATCAGTCTCAACATCCCTCATCAGTGTCTCCTCTCCTTTCCTGCTTCCCTCACTCCCTTACACATTTCTTCAGAGCAGCACTCCCCTCAGGAAATCACTCACATGATTCCGCTCACACTCAGCTTCCAGGGAACTGAACTGAATACATTGCCTTCCATTTCCTCCCTCTGCTCCATTTTCTTTTCCACAGAAATCCTCACTGAGTAGAAATGACTGCATACTCTGATTTTTCCAGCCATGTTGAATATGGTCAGGCAAGCATCTTGTTCTGAGTTTTCACTAAAAGATGGTCTTGCAATTTTAGCCTTCAGGGTGTCTGGGTGGCTCAGTCTGTTAAGCGTCTGCCTTCAGCTTCGGTCATGATCTCAGGGTGCTGGGATAGAGTCTCACATCAGGCTCCCTGCTCAGCAGGGAGTCTGCTTCTCCCTCTCACTCCTACTCTCCCCCTCTCACTCAAATAAGTAAATAAAATCTTAAAAAAAAAAAAGAAATTGTAGCCTTCATTTCAAGGGAATTGAGAATTCATGTCCACATCTTTTTCTTCTGTATCTTTCTTCTGTTCTAGGATCTGAATCACATATAGATGCTATTTTCCAAGGGGTGTACTTAATTTTAAATGCACCATCGTGTGGCCAAGGTAAGTTACGCACTGGTATTAGTAGTCTCTGCTTCCGACAAACATAGCCACACAAAAAATACTACCTATTTTAAAATTTGAATGTATTTATCATTGAGGTCTAATCTCAATGAACACAGTTTCTAGTCTTACCTTTAGTAGGCAGAATTAACACTTATCCATGAATTATAACTGCTAAATTGCAAATGATCTCACTAGAGATTTTTTTAAAAATGATACTCCTATGGCCTGTTAGATTCAATAAAATGGACAATGTAGTTTCTAAATATATCTGATTTTCAGGAAGAATATTATATGAAAGAAAACATTGTCTCAATATGTTTGATGATCTCTAAATTCAATTACACTATCAGTAGTGTGAAACATTTGCTTATATCTTTGTAAAAGCAAAGTGTTCCTATGCGAAATAGCAATGCTAAAATTGCGAAGTTATAGATGTGGTTAAGGCACAGGGATAGGAGAGGGGTGAGAGGGATGACGGGTCGAATTCAGTTATGTTTATTTATTTAACATCATAAGTTATAGTGCTCCATTAGATAATTAATATAAGGCATCCCATTTCAGAAATTGGCTCCAGGCGGATTTAAATAATTCACAGTTCAATGAAATGCAATCTAGAAACCCAATACCTTTAGCAAATGACGTAGCCAGTCTCTCAGTTTGCACTTCTCTCTTTTACCCCAACACTAGCTTCTATTTCACATGTATCCTTCACCTTGACCAGTCTCTAAAGTTGTTCTGTCCAGTGGATCTCTTCCTCCTCTCCCAGAAAATGTAATCTTTTCTTGGTCTTTAACTTCTTTTGGCTCTCTGTTAAACTTCTCTACTGGCTTTTCCCTAGTAGGTTAAAAATATATTCCAGCCACTTGCACCTTACAAAAACCATTCAAATCAAAACAAAAACTTCTGTCAATCTAATGTTCAATAAGCAACACTATAAATAAAAGGATAATTATTTCTGTTAATTGTTTTCTAGTTACTTAAAAATACCATGAAATAAATCATGCATATAGAAGAACATATAATATTTACATGGACAATTTAACAATATAGATATATATGTATCCATTACTCAGATTAAGAAATAGAACATTTAAGTATCATAGAAACCTGCCCTCCATCGATTGCATCCATCTTCCTTCCCTTAAAGATAAACATTACTCTGACATCTGTGTTGACCAGTTCCTTCTTTTAATTTATAGATTTGCTGGGCACCTGGGTGGCTCCGTCAGTTAAGCGTCTGCCATTGGCTCAGGTCATGATCCCGGGGTCCTGGGAGTTGAGTCCCGGGTTGGGCTCTCTGCTCTGCAGGGAATCTGCTTCTTCCTCTGCCCCTCCTCCCACTCGTTCTCTCAATCTCTCTCTCTCTCAAATAAATAAATGAAGTCTTTAAAAAAAATTCATAGATTCGCCACCTACATATGTATCTCTAAATAATATATTCTGAAGTTTAAAACAAAGAAAAAGAAGAGAACAGCAGAGTAACAAGCAAGCAGCAAGCAGCAATCTTTCTGTGGGAGGGAGGATAGTGCTCCCACCATCGGCTAATGGCTTCCAGGAGAAAATCGACTCAACAGAGCCTACGGGTCATGATAGGGCCTCAGTTTCCCTGAGCATTTACAGAAATCCTTTCCAAGGAAGTCAATGGGCAAGGGTCTTCCAGCATCCTGGCAAGCATAGGGCTCACCATAATTTGGGCCCTTAGACCAGATACAAGACATTTAGCAAATATGTGGTAAGAGAGGGGCGCCTGTGTGGCTCAGTCCGTTAAGCATCTGCCTTCTGCTCAGGTCATGATCTTGGGGTCCTGGGATTGGGTCCTGCATCGGGCTCCCTGCTTAGCTCCCTGCTCAACAGGGAGTTTGCTTCTCCCTCACCCCCTCTTGTGCCTGTGCTCTTTCTTTGTGTCTCAAATAACTAACTGGAATTTAAATACAAACTTAAAAAAAAATTAATGTCCTTATCCAAATTTTTATGAATTTTGCCAGGTGAGAAACAGAATGAGATTCTTCTTGTCACATTGTTTACATAGAGCTGACAACTCTTAATTGTAGCTGTCTATTACCAGCCATCCTTTAACCCCAACTAGATTTACCGGCCTTTAAGCTTAGTATTTTTCACTTGTCTTTCACACTCGTATAACCTTACATTGCCTCTGACTCAGTTTGGATTCCATGGACAATCATTACTGACACACACACATGCACACTCATCTCCCTTGCTCCCCTCTTGCTTTAGCATATTCCCCTGGTAAACTTCAACTCTAATGAAATCCAGCTCAGCCCTTTCTGTGATTATACTAGTGCAACTGCAGAAAAACACACACCTGCGCAGGCTGGTTTGGCTTTATTTTGACAGGTTGTAACAGTTCTTAATTTTATGAAATAAGGAAAGTTGAAGAGTAGTATAAAGATTTCCCATATACCCTTGACTCACATTCCCCAATTATTAACATTTCTGTGTTTGCTTTATTTGCTTAACTAATCTCTCTCTCCCTGCACACACTTTTTTTCTGAGTCATTTGAGAGTGAGTTAAACCTAAGTACATGACTTCAACATAAATAAATATACAACAGTATATTCCCGCAAACAAGGACATTCTCACTGTAGTATTTTAGTAATTTCAAAAATGGAAATTCATATTGAACAAATACTATCACCTCATCTGTAGACTTTATTCAAAGTTTTCCAGTTGTCCCAATAATGTCCTTTATAGAGAAAAAAAATCCGGTTCAGGATCCAATCCGAGAGCATACCCTGTAGTTAGAGTTAGTTGCCGTATGTCTTTCATCTTCTTTAGTTGCCATATGTCTTTCATCTTCTTTAATATGGAGCAATAGTATACTTTCTATGGCTTTTAAGAGCTTGATATTTCTGAAGAATTTAAGTCAATTATTTGTAGAACGTCCCCCAACTTAAATTTGTCTTATGTTTTCTCTTGGTTAGGTTCATAGCATGCACATTTGATACTATCTGTAGTTTTGCACCTCACTTTTGTTCTTTAACAATATATTTTGTAGATCTTTCTATAATCAGCAAAGAGTTTCCTTATTTTTTTGACCATTATTTCTTCAAATATTCTTTCTGTCTCTTTCTCTCTCTCCTTTCCTTCTGAGACGTCCATTGTATGTATGTTGGTCCATTTGATGGTGCCACAGATCCCTCAGATTCTGCTCATTTTTTCTTTCTGCTCCTCAGAAATGATAACCTCAATTGACCTATCTTTAAGTGTGCTGACTCTGCTGGCTCAAATCTGCTATTGAATCACTCTAGTGAAATTTTCATTTCTGTGATTGTACTTTTCAACTCCAGAGGTCCTATGTGGTCCCTTTCATAATTTCTTTATTGATAGTCTTTATTGGGTGAGACATTGTTCTCATAGTTTCCACGTTTGTATATAGTTTCCTTTAGTTCTTGGAGCATATATAAAATAGTTGATTCAAAGTTTTGTCTGTTCAGTGTCTGGGCTTTATTAGGGACAGTTTTGATTAACTTTTCCTGTACATGGGCCATGATTTCTTGTTTCTTCTTACAGAAGCCTTGTAATTTTTTTTGAAAACTAGACATTTTGAATATTATAATGTGGCTACTCTGGGAAATCAGATTGCCCCCCCTTCCCAGAGTTTGTTGTTGTTCCTCATTCCAGTACTTCTTGTTTTTGTTATTGTGATAAAAGATACATAAGGTAAAGTTACCATTTTACCCATTTTCAGTGTGCAGTTCAGTGCCATTAAGTACATTCATGTTGCTGTGCCACCGTCACCACTGTCCCCCTTCAGGACTTCTTCATCTTTCCAAACTGAAGCTCCATACCTCTTAGACAATAGCTCCCCATTCTGCCCTTCCTCTAGCCACTTGTTGTTATTGTGATAAAAGATACATAAGGTAAAGTTACCATTTTACCCATTTTCAGTGTGCAGTTCAGTGCCATTAAGTACATTCATGTTGCTGTGCCACCGTCACCACTGTCCCCCTTCAGGACTTCTTCATCTTTCCAAACTGAAGCTCCATACCTCTTAGACAATAGCTCCCCATTCTGCCCTTCCTCTAGCCACTTGAAACCACCATTCTATTTTCTGGCTCTATAAATTTGACTACTCATAAGTTGAACTACTTTTGTAAATTTATGCTCTTCATCATGTGTGGCCATAGAAATCTCTGTTCTGTTATTTTAGTGGTCAGCTAGTGATTTGACAGAGATTTTTAAACTCCAAAAACTGAAAGAAGGAAGGAAGGAAGGAAGGAAGGAAGGAAAAAAAAGAAAGAAAGAAAGAAAGAAAGAAAGAAAGAAAGAAAGAAAAGAAAGAAAAGAAGAAAGAAAGAAAGAAAGAAAGAAAGAAAAGAAAGAAAGAAAAGAAAGAAAGAAAGAAAGAAAGAAAGAAAGAAAGAAAGAAAAGAAAGAAAGAAAGAAAGAAAAAAAGAAAGAAAGAAAGAAAGAAAGAAAGAAAAGAAAGAAAGAAAAGAAAGAAAGAAAGAAAGAAAGAAAGAAAGAAAGAAAGAAAGAAAGATCCATCCGTAGTCTCTGCAGGTGGTGCTTTGGCCTGCCTACAACATTCATTCTGGCAGTTTACAGCTCAGACTTGCTTTGCCTTCCTGCTGTGCAGAGCCTCATGGCAAGAGTTTAGGGCCTTCTTAGGTCACTTCTGTGCATGCTTCTGTGCATGTGTGTGACTTTCTAGATTCCCTGGAATTTGGAGGAGCTTTTCAAAGACCTCACTCCCCAGCCTTTCCTCCCAAACTTTTCAGATAGCCCACTGTTTGCCTCAACTGTTTTCCTTTGCTCCCAGTTGCAGTGGCTAATTCATTTGTTTGCTACCAGCCCTCCCCTTTAAGGTGTCTGTCCCATCCCTGCGAGAGTTGTGAGTTAGGTGAAATAAAGGCAAATCATTGAGTTGTCCTTCAGGGAGCCACCAGACAGGTCAAAGCAAGCAACCCCAATTCTTTATAAGTTCTGTGCTACCCCTTCCAAGGCTAGGAACTTGAACCAGGAATGTGGGCTGTTGTGGAGTGGGGGATGGTAGCAGAGTAAAAGAAAATGTCACAAAGCTCTCTTACTGAGACTCAGCTGGTTTTTGTTTTGTTTTTGTTTTTGTTTAGAGAGAGGGAGAGGCAGGGGGAAGAGCAGAGGGAGAGAAGAGAGTGAATCTTAAGCAGGCCACATGCCTAGCACAGAGCCCAATGAGGGGCTGGATCTCACAACACTGAGCTCATGGCCTGAGCCAAAATTGAGTTGGACACTTAACCACTTAACCAAATGAACCACCCGGGCACTCCTGCCTTTTCTATGGTTAGGTATTTTAATAAATCATATGTAGAAGGTGGGAGGAACAAAGTGCAGTGAAAACTGTACTTGACAGAGAAGCAGCAGTGACTCCAATAGCCAGCACGGGGGGGTATTTGGTCCTTTATGTGGTTTGAACCATGTCCACATTTTTTCTCTGTTGACATGATTATGGACTGGACTTATTTTGGTCTTGCTCTATCATGGTCGTAGAGTGGCTTTTTAAAAACACTGGTGTTACGTGTGACTTTTTGTGTTCAACAGACCACTGTGGCCTGCTAGGAGTACCTGCCATCTCCCGGCTGTCAGGGATTACTGAGAAGCGATCTCAAAACAACTTGCACAGACTCAACTCTTTGCATCTATTCACTTACCTGCCCTTGTGACATATATTCTTTGGTGATACTAAGGATGACCAGTCCACGTTCCTATTCTAGGCCCGCCCATTCATTTGCACAGCAGATCCTACCCCTTTATCCATTCAAGATCTTCACTCCAGCAGCCCTCTCTACCTCTCCAGCATCCGAAATTTTACTTCTCTGTTGGATCACTCCCATGAGTATTCAAATATGCTGCTGTTGTTCCCATCTTAGAAAAAACAAATAAAAATTTGAAAATGAAGCAAAAGAACAAATCCTCCTTTGACCCTAAATCTCCCCTCTAGCTACCACTCGATTTCACTGCCTCATTTAGAGCAAGACTCTTCCAAGTAGTTGTTTATACATACTGCCTTCTACTCCCTTTCCTTTTCTCTTGAATCTCCTCTGTACCAAAATTGTTCTTGTTAAGGTCACTAATGATCTCCAGATTGCTAAATACAGAGCGATACAGAACTATTCTCAGTTCTCACCCTACTTGACCTGTTAGCAATATCTGACATCTCTGATTTTTTCATCCTCCTTGAAATACTTTATTTGGCATCAGGCTGAGGTTTTTACCTCACTGGCTATTCCTTCGTAGTCTTTGCTGTTTCCTCTTTATCTCCTCAACTTCTAAGTCTCTATTTAAAAACTATGTCATCCTTGGGTGCCTGGTTGGCTCAGCTGGTTAAGCGTCTGCCCTTCAGCTCAGGTCATGATCCCAGGATCCCAGAATCCTGAATCAAGCCCCACGTAGGGCTCTCTGATCAGTGGGGAGCCTGCTTCTACCTCTCCCTCTGCCTGCCACTCCCCCTGCTCATGCTCTCTCTCTGTCAAATAAATAAATAAAATCTTTTTTAAAAAAATAAAATCTACGTCATCCTTTAAAAGTTGGGTCTAAAACCTAAATAATGATTCACCTAGCCCAACCCTGGATCGTTATTCTCATTTTTTTCCTCCTTTACAAATACTTTAAACCATTTAGTGGGGTGGCACTGTGAGGGGTTTTAGAATCTGAGCAGAGTAAGAAGGGTGTACATACAGAATGCAGTGACCACGATTCCAGGGCAACGGGTGTTAGGGTGGGATGGATGAAGAGGGAGTCTGTGCAGGGGGCATTTAATATTGCACATTGAAGGAGATATGGTAACAAATGGTAACATGTGATCTGGGGCTAGATTCTCTTACTACAGAGGATATCATTGGGACAATTGGTTGAATTTTAATGTAGTGTGAGAATTAGAAGAGAGTAATATAATATTAATTTCCCAATTTTGTTGGTCATATTATGATTGTTGGGGAGAAACACATCTCAGTATTCAGAATTGATAGGGCACACTGTTGATTATTTTCAAATTGCTCAGGGAAAAGCTTATTGTAACATATTTGCAACTTTTCTGTAAGTTTGAATTGTTTCAAAATTTAAAAATTTTAAATAGTTTTAAAATATTTTACATAATAACCACATTCATCTCGTACCATTAAAAAAATTTTGGCAATATTAAATTCTTTCAATCCAAAGTAGAGTTCTTGGCATGACTTCAATTCGAAAAATAGGCATTTTTGATTCAGCCTACTCTTGTACACAACATTGAAGGAAAACACAATTTATGCTAAGTTTTGCAGGACAAAGACAAGAGCATATCCTTTCTTGATTACCTTATTTGGTAATTATTCTTTAACATGTAATACATTTTTAAAAAATATGCAGTATCTGACTTTTCGTGAAAGTGGATTTGACTCTCCCTCTGCAACTTTACATTATGATTATTTTCAAACATACAGAAATAGAAAGGGTACAGCTGAATAGTGGTATACCTTCCACATAGATGGAATAATTGTTAACATTTTGCTATTTTGCTCTTTCTTCTTTTATCTATTGTCTTAGTTTGTATAGGCTGTTAGAACAACAGATACCATAGGTTAGGTGGCTTAAACAACAACATTTCTCACGGTTCTGGAGTCTAGGAAGTCCAGGCTTGAGACACCTGCAGATTCTGTGTCTGGTGGGAACCCACATCCTGTTCATAGACTGCAGTATTCTTACAGTGTCCACATACGGTGGAGGGGGATTACGTGTCAACATATGAATTTGGGGAGGACACCTTCAGCCTATGGTATCTATATTTGTTGAAGGATTTGAAATCAAGTTGCAGGCATCATGACATGTCACTCCTAAATACCTGAGCACGAATTTTTTGAGAATAAAGACATTCTCCAATATCTCCACAAAGTATTAATTATTCACAAATGAATATCAATAACTTTATCCACAAATTGTAACTTCTTCCATAACACTAACTTTCACATATATTTCATATTTGATATTCCTCAATTGCTCTAGAATGTCTTTTATAGCTGTTCTTTTGGAAGGGAGGGAACCAGGCTCTGCAACACTCAATAGCTTTTAATGAGTAACTTCAAGCCCTTATTTGAAGGAACAAGACTGTCACGCAATTCACTATTTTGCACATTGGAGCAGAGTACGTATTGTGAGAAAGAGAGGGGAAGGGGTGCTTTCTGAAGAGTGACTTGTGCCCGGAAGTCATTTCACCACAGGCACGGGAGTTTGAGATTGGGAGGTAGGTAAGGACGGGGCCTCATCTTGATCCCTAGTAAGGACTGGACTCCAGGCTGACAAAGTAACATTACATCCTTACGAGTTAGCCAAAGGCAACTGCCGCCAGAGGGCGCAAGACACGCCGCCAGGACCCCAGGTGGCCCTCGAAGATCTGGCTGCGGGGGCGCGCGGGGCCCAGAGTCCAGAGCGCGCGCCGGGGAGGTGGAGTGGGGGTCGGCGCGGGGCCGCCCCCTCCTCGCGCGGGGCGCGCGTGCGCGGTTCCGCTGCGGCGGAGGGAGCCGCGATGGAGGGCGCGTTGACTGTCCGCCAGGTAAGCGGCGCCTCGCTTGGGGCGGCTTCCCTAGGGTGGCTGGACCGGCAGTTTTCTTCAGGATAGTGGTTTGAACCCTCTCAAATTATGATAATTAATTCCCTCCTTCCCTTATCTTGGTGCTCTTTGGAGTAATTTGGAAAGTTGTTACCGAGGAAACGGTTTCCTGTGCTTTCTGCGAGCCTTCCCCTCCGGGCGACAGTGGAACATCTGCTTCTCTGTGGGCGCGGAGAGCTGGAATTTGGTTCCGAAAGTCCTAGTCCAGACGTCTCAGCCTCAGGCCCCACTGACCCAGGCTCAGTGGTCGCGATTCTGACCCAACATCGCGTCGATCCAGTCTCACCCGCTTCCCCTATCAGCTCTTGAATAAAGGGCCCAGAACTCGAGTTTAAATCACTGTGCTGTCAACCAAGCTTTTGGTTTCAACTAGTTTTGTTATTTGTTTACTGCCTTATTTGGTAAACGGAAGAACTTGCTGGTCAATCTTGGGGTGAAGGCCTACGTTTGTTGCAGGAGTACCTGCATTTCTGAACACGATGCTCATTACTTTTATATTGGTTGTGTGTATCGATTTTACTTTTAGAGAATTGCAATCAGTGCGATACCTTTTATTTGAGAGGCATTTTGCAATTTACACAATTGTAGAGGCATTCAAATAATTGTTGAATGAACAAATGAATGTACTATTTCAATTGATTCTCAAGTCATTACTATGAAATAGTCATGATAGATATTAATGAACCCAATCAGTTATTTATTCACCCCAGTCGCTGCCACTGGGTGTTGAGATAAGATGGTGAGCAACAGAGACATGATCCCTGCTCTCAATGAATTTATAAACCAGAGAGAGTTATTACCCCTACTATAGAGTGGAGAAAATAGATTTAGACTAACTGCCAAGATCACACAATAAGTTAAAGAGGTAGGATCCTATTGCAGGCACTCTATAAAGCCAGAATGAACCTCCCCCTACCCCCCCCCCGA
>NW_024426552.1:57424428-57539513 GCF_017311325.1 Ursus maritimus
ACACACACACACACACACACACACACACACACACCATGAGTGTATGAAAAGGCTATTACTTATATATAATGTCTTATTAAATACTTACATAAGAAAAGTGAAGAGCAGGACAGCCTTCTCAAGCAGATCCAAAATGACTTAAAAGGGCAAGGAAAGGAAGCCAGATCTGGGTTTTTATTGAGGTTAAAACTGGGATCAGGGTGAGGGTTCGTTCCTCTGTGTATACTAGGGTTTGCTTGGTTTGACGCTCTCACCCACACCAAAGGTAAGATCACCCATGCTTTCTTACCAGCTTGCCCATTTGAGGGATAGAAGAGGAAGAGGAGGGGCTTAATAGCTGTCAGCAGGCAAACATAAAAAAATTGAATGAGACTCCTTTCTATAATTCACCCTGCATGTTTGGCTAATGACTGAAATGTACTATTTTTCATTTAGTTTTTGAAGTTTTATAAGTAAGCCGTCATGAATGTCTATGAGGCCTGCAGCCTGTGCCCAGTAGGAAGATGAAAGTTCCATTGAATGCCTTGTTCAAGAGCCCAACCTTGTATTTTGAGAAATAAAATGAGTGCCTTGGTCACCGTTAGTAATGTCTGGATAGGGATAACAGGGATAGGAGTGTCTTGGTGAGGCCTTTTATTATGGCTTTTGTGTATGTAGAGACATGTGTGATACTGATTTATTTTGAATATCTGTGAAACAAGAGATTTCCAGAGTTCTTTATCCCTAAAGGGTGCAGCTCTTAGAAAGTGCTCCAAGAGTCTGTAAAAATGTGCAGATGGAGCCCATTGTTGGCCCAAACATCCAGTAAGATGACTGTGGGAAGTTCGGCCAGTTGTGCTGACCTTTGGGTCCTTACCTTTATCAAGGACATCTTGGTTAAGGGATGAATAGCAGTAAATATCTTGTGGGCTTCATTGTGTGTAATGGTGGTGATGCTGTCCACTGAGTGGAAAGTTTGTCTATCGAACTTCGGTTGAACTCAAGTCACTCCTCAGGTTTTCAAGGGGTCCAGAAGAGTGGTAACCTCTTCCAGCACATGACATCTGACAAAAGAATGAGGATGGGGGAGAGCATGTCCTCCTGCAGGTGAGATATGTCATGGGGCCCAGATTTGGTTTTATCCTGTAGCAAGGAGGCCTTGGTGGTTGTGCTGAGCTGCAAGGTGTTGCTTTTAGGACCCAAGGCATGAACAGCTGGGTGTGAAGGATCACAGGCACAGGTCTTGTAGATCTTCTGTTTCCAGGAGAGTCCTTATGCTGTCAGTAACTGCTGCTCTAATGGCATATACTGTAGGGCTAGGGAGATAGTTTCTTGCATCAGAAGCCTATGGACAACTTACAGACACTGTGGGTGGTCCAGAGACTCCAGGAATCATGGAAAGAAGCTGCTAAAGTCTCTATGGTGAAGAATTCTTTGTGTGTATGTGTGTGTGTGTTTGGGGGGGAGGGGAATAGCACTAATGGGAGTGTCTGTTATAATTTTAACAAGTATTAGAATCATTTTTGGGAGGGGTCCTTATTCAGCATGACTCATTTGCAAGTAACAGTGTAGATAAGCTTAAGTAAAATTTGTAAATGAGGAATGTATTCTCCAGACCCCCAAAATGCCTAGTAAGTGTTGAGCCTGTTTTAATGTTGTGGGTGCTGAGAGGGTTTTCTTGACATTGTTAGGGGTGGAGAGGCCCTTGGTTTACCAAATAATTTTCAGGAATTTATCTAAGGTGGCAGTCCTTATGCTGTGTTTGGGGCAATGATCCATCCCCCTTTTGTGAACTCCTTTGTGCATATTTGTATGTCCCGACTGAGTATCTCAGAAGAATGTCTTCAGAGGAGGATGTAATTAATGTAATGTCATACTTGTGCTCCTGGAGAAAAATGGATACAATTACGATATTGCCTGTAAAGTTTGCATGTGATGGCAAGCCTTTTGAGATATCCTGTACTAGGATACTACCTTGGCTAGCTAGGTAAAGATATATTGTGTCCCACTAGAGGTGAAGGCAAAATGTGACTGAGAGGTTATTGAAAGAGACATTGAATAGAATATTAGCCAATTTAGAATATCAAATATTTACCAGTTTCTAATTGGATAGAGTCAATAATTGCCATAGTACTGGGGACAGGGGCCTTCATGGATAAGAGCATAGTATCAAGGGCACAGTAATCAACTGTGAGGCACCATTCATTTTTCCAACTTTAATAGGCCACATTAGGCTGTTAAACGGAAAAGCTGTAGGGATAATCACTCTTTCACAAATTAGGTCTTATATAATAAATCCCAATCCTCGAAGGCCCTGTTTTATGTTATATTGGGTTGTATTTACTATTTTAACTAGGGGTTGGGGGGTGGTCCATGGGGGTCCCACTTTTTAAAAAGCCATTTGTAAGCTCCAAAGACTCTTCTTAAATTTTTTTAGGTCCGAGCATCCATTGCCAATATGGGATATTTTCGGGTGATGTGTACTATACCATATTACCAGGGAGAATTTAGGCAAGGCTGTACTTCTGGGGGTTAAAGTGATGCATACCTATTAATGGTCCATTTTATGTTGAGTAATTCCCTTAAGGTTATAGGAGGTGCCTTGTTTAAATTGAGTGGGATCTCCTGGTGTAGCTGTAGTTTGAGCCCAGTATTGATTAAAGCCATGAAAATTTGCCACTTGATACATTTCAGCAGATGTTGAAGTTAATTCAAAAACCTATGCTATGGAGGTACAAAAGCCAATCTTTATCTTTTGTTGTATAAATTATTTTAATAAGTTTTGGATTTCCAATTAGGCCAAATTGTGGATTTCTGTTTCAGTTTTTTTGTTTGGTTTCTTTTTTGGATTGTTGCTTTGTTTGTTTCTTCGTTTCTCTTTCTCTCCCTTTTGGCGGTGTGTGAATATACTTCAAGTGGAAGGAGTCCTCTCTACCATTTCCTATTTATATATTTGAATCTCCAGAGATCCTCAAGTCAGTATCACCAGGGTTAGGGGCATGTGGTTATTTTATAGAGTTTAAAAACCCTAGCTTGGGGCGCCTTGGGGTGGCTCAGTTGGTTAAGCGTCTGCCTTTGGCTCAGGTCATCATCCCCAGTGTCCTGGAATCGAGCTCCCACATCGGACTCCTGCTCGGCTGGGAGCTTGCTTCTCCCTCCCTCTCTCCCTGCTTCTATGTTTCTCTCTACCTGCAGCTTCTCCTGCTCGTGTTCTCTCTCTCTGTGTCAAATAAATAAAATCTTTAAAAAATAATAAATTAAAACCCTGAGCTAAGTTGAGTTTGCATTACCACTTCGCTGTGCCACATGGGTGCCATGGGTGGTGGATCAGGATTTTTGTTACAACAGCGGCATAGGTGGCGGCAGCAGCAGCCCCAGCAGGGCAACAGCACGAACAACAGAGGTATTTAAGGGACCTGGCAAGCTCTAATTGTTCTCACAATGGCTGCTCCCTTCCCTCCTCCCAACCCTTTTCTCTCTTTTTTAGAACTCCATAATGACTCTTTCATGAGTGACCACCCACTGGGCCCATATCTTGCACAGGGTATACTCTTTCCCCCAGTGCTCCATAGATTGGGGGCCAATGCCTGATTCATTTTATTTTTAACTCCATTGTTTGTATAAATCAGAGTGAGTTTACCAACTTCCCACAAATGGTTAGTAAGGTTGCTTCCACTATCTTAGTATTACAAACATTGTTGACTCCATGTACACAGGGTTTTAGGCCTTACTAGGCATTGCAGATTACTCTCCACAAAGAGGTTGAACTAATTGTCATTCCCATTACACAGTATTTTTTGCTGTTTAATGTTCCTCTAGCTGACTATGAACTTCTGGAGGCTAAGGTTTTATTGTTTTAAGGTTTTATTCAGTTTTTAATCCCCAGTGCCAATTAAACTACCTAACAAGTAGAAGTAGTTGGACAGTATTTGTCACACGTGTAAATATATGAACTATAGAAGAAAAACATATTAATTACTGTTTTCTAAAAGCTTAAATATTGTTTTCAAGTTAATTTATCTAGTTTGAACATTAACTCTTTTCATTTTAAAATGAGCCTTTTTCAGTAAGTAATTTAAATTATTGATACTTGTTTCCAGGTAATAAACGAAGGGGAGTCAAGCTTTGCCACTGAGACACGGGAAGAATTAGAGGAGAATCCTAGTCCCGTTGTGGATGAGAATAATGTAGTTTCAGCAAGAAAACAGGGGCCAAATTTACATAACTGGAGTAGTGACTGGAGCTTTTGGGTAATATTTTTTCTTTCTTATATCTTCATTTTAATCCTAAATGCAAATTTGCTTTAAGTTTATAGCAATTTGTATAATATTTATTATATTGTCTTATTAGCTTCTAGATTTGAGATATTTACATTTTTAGTCCAGAGTCCAAGACATGTCTGACTATGCTCTCCTTTGGCCACTAGAATGCACTGTTGTCTGGTTTGTTCGAGTGGAATTGTCTGCTTCAGTTTCCCTGGGAGAAAACTACACCACAGAATTGGATTCCACTGACACTGTTGTTCACTGTACTGGCAAGACTAATGTTATGCAGAAACCATATTTCTAGATGTTACTGAAACATCAGCTATTTTACATAATTTTTATTTAAAGAATTAGTTTCGTTCCTAAAAGGAAGTTTAACAATGTTTGACCTGTGGTATATAATAATTATAAGACAGGTTTTAAAGTTAAGAGTTTCACATTCTATTTGCACTGTACTTACTTGGTTGTATAATGTGAATATGGTTCAGGTTTCCCCCACTGTAAAATGAGACTCCAGCTTGTTGATTAGGTGTACGGTTTTTTGGTAAGAACAGAATTTCTATTGCTATATGAATGCTAGCATTTGTTATCTTAAAGGGCTCGTTCTAAATCTAGCAGTTCCCACGAGAGTTATGAGATATTTGACAGAATCAGGTATAATGCAACTATAAGTGAAATTTATATACGATTATAAGGCATTTGTAGTTCCAATATTAATTCATTAGAAAGCTGATCTCTTGACAATTAGGTATACTTGGTAGCAGAATTTCTTAAAATTTTAAAGTAGCCTAAAAAAGACATGATATTAACAGGTTATAAAGATTAGTGAAAGTACCATTATTCTGTTCATAATTTATTGAATCTTAACATGAATAACAGTTTTTTAATTCCTATTAAAAAACTCAATGTAAGTTTTTAAAAACCATATCCTAAGGCAAATGTTTAATTCTAAGAAATATACCAAATAACTACACATCCTGAAAATTATGTCATCTATATTGATTATATTATTTTTGGTTACATACAGAGAAAGTTTATGACTACTATAGTGTTTTGGCCCTTCTGCACTATGTTTTTTTAGCTTTGCTATAGATTGGAAAACCTTTATAGTTCCAAGAGCTATCTACAGGGCTAAAAAGCCACTGTGTTATTCTTGGCAGACTTAAAGCAGGAAGAAGGGTAAAGCAAGAAAGGGAACAAGCAGGGGAATGAGGATTTAGTAATAGGAAAGAGGAAGAAAAAGAGGTATGTGTTCTAGAGCTTTGCTACTACTCAAAGTGTATCATGTGGGGCCAACAGACTTGGCATCACCTGTCAGCTGATTAGAAATGCAGTGTCTTGGGCCCAACCTCAGACCTACTGAATTAGAATCTTTACTTCACAAGAATTCAGGAGATTTGTATGAACATTCAAGTTTGAGAAGCACTTGCTTAGAGTGTTGAAAGTCTACTTTGGCTCATCTTAGGTCTCTGTGTTGATTACAAGCACTTTATTTTGAGGAATTTTTTTTTGAGGAATTTTTATATGTTTTCAAGCAGGGGGAGTGGGAGAGGAAGAAGCAGGCTCCCAGTGGAGGAGCCTGATGCGGGGCTCGATCCCAGGACCCTGGGATCACGCCCTGAGCTGAAGGCAGACCCTTAATGACTGAGCCACCCAGGCGCCCCCTCATGGAATAGATTTAAAGACAAATACAACATCTTAAAAGTTTTACTGACTTTCTCCCAGGTCACTTACCCAGAAACTATGCTATCAGAGCTGAGAAGCAAACAAAAACAAAGAGCCTGAATAGCTAAATCAAAGGTCATGCTGATGTATTTTGTGGAGGAGAATTCCTCAAGTATTCATTTGGAATATCTTTAATATATTTTTGACATATTTTTAATAAGCCTAAATTAGTTGGTTCCCATTTTATAGTTGAATAGAATATTGGAGATAGGGGAATTACTTGGTAATAACATATGGAGAGAAGGAAGAATTGGTATCAGAAGCTCAAAAAGTGTAGCAACCTGGGCGTCTTAATGTGGAGGCCAAAGGTCTATGCAGATTAGTTGGCTCTAATATAATACAGTTATTGCTAGAAGTGATGGTTAAGAAGTCTGCAAAATAATGCACTTTTTCTCTGCCATTTTAAATCCATCTACTTCTACCACTGACACCACCCTGTTGCTGCTTTCATTCTCCTGGCAGTAAAGTTGAAATTGAATGAATGACTGTGTTCACTGAGGGATCCAAGATCAACGCAAGAAAGACTAGTACCAAAGCAGGAAAATATTCGTGAGGCACATGACCTGGTAGTTAAGCAAAGAGTTGAAAAAGCGCCAGAGCCGTTTCACTGGAATACCCAAGGAATCTGGATTTGTGCCTTTACACTTATGGAAGGTTTCTACCAAAAGGAATTGATAACTTTTTAAAGTTTTGGTATTTAAGGAGTTAAGCTCCAGGGACCTGAAAAATTCACTGGTGTAGAATAACTCATATATTCTGGCCTGGCTAACTCAGTTGTTCCCCAGTAGTGAATTTAGAGGGCAGCGTGATATCATTAAGTGAACTGGAGATTGGGAACAAAAAGTGATTTCACTGTGTGGAACTCTTGAGTGTGTTGTTTAACCTCTCAGGTGCCTCACTTATAAAATGAGAGATTGGGCCATAGTATTGCAATATTGGTGTGTCTTGAATCAATATGGGAAAAAAGGTGGAGGGGGTGTTTGGCTAGCAAGTGCTCATAATTTACATTCCTGGTAGCTGTGTGTCAGTCATAAAAAACTCTGGGCGTATACAGTGGGAGTATGTTACATGGGGGACACCTTTCCTTAAGAGTGGTAAAAAGGGTTGAAAAGTGCTGGATAAGAGAACCTTCTATTTGTAATATTGGAAAATATATTTTGATGATTCCCCAGAAATAAAAAAAATTGTGAAAACTTGACAAAAGGATGCAAGACAGTGAAATAGAGTTCATTAAAGGTTTTTTGTTGTTGTTGAGGCTGGTTTCTTTTTAGACCTTATCCATTTAATCTTGTGCTGCTTAACAGATTGGCTAGTGAGTGTCAGAATTTCTGACAGTAGGGCTTTGTTTTTTAAGTTTTATTGATTTATTTAATTCCAGGGCAGTAAGACTTTAATTTAAAGGAGTTTGATTAGGGTGTCTGGGTGGCCTAAGTTGGTGAAGCGTCTGCCTTTGGCTCAGGTCATGATCCCAGGATTTTGGGATCGAGTCCCACGCCAAGTTCCCCAGTCAGTGGGGAGCCGATTGCTCCCTATGCCTCTGCTGCTCCCCCTGCTGTGCTCTCTCATTCTCTCTCTGTCAAATAAATAAATAAAATCTTAAAAAAAAAAAAAAAGGAGCTTGATTAAATCACCATAGACCTGATGGTGAGATCAACAGCTATAGATTTTCTATTTCAATCCTGTAATATAGAAATAGGAATCTTAGTTTTTGTATTTATTTTCTTTTTTATTTTAAAATTAAAATATTTAATCCTAGTATGTGGTAAATGAGTTTTATTAATAACTTTTAAGTCCTAATGTAAAAAAAATTATGTGAAAGGAAAAAAAGACTTGAAATAAACTTAATGGCAAATAAATACTTATACTTTTTTTCTCTTTAACTGTTAGTAAAAATACATAGCAGAAACAACAACAACAAAACCAAACCCCAAAAACCCCACAAAACAAAAACTCTTCTTTTTTTCTCTAACTAAAATAATGATATATTCCAGGTGGATTAATGTCCCAGAGGAAAAGCATACAGAGATTTGCAACAGACACATTGATTTAATGTAACTTCTCTTAGTGATGTTGGGCTAGTAACTATTGAGAGTAGAAAAAAGCCTTTGAGATTTTCTGTTCCTTATGTTTAGAAAATCACATACTGGGGTGCTTGGGTGGCTGAGTTGTTTAAGCGCCTGACTCTTGATTTCAGCTCAGGTCGTGATCTCAGAGTTGTGAAATTAAGCCCCACACTGGGCTCTGCACTCGGCATGGAACCTGGTTAAGATTCCTCTCTCCCTTTCCCTCTGTCCCCCTTCCTACCCCCCTACTTGCATGCTCTCTCTCTCAAAAAATAAATAAATAAAATAAAAATAAAAAAATTTTTTGTTCTAAAACATTTTTTTAGAAGATTTTATTTATTTATTTGAGAGAGAGAGAGAGAGAGAGAGAATACATGAGCAGGGGGCAGGGGAAAGGGGAAGAGGGAGAGGGAGAAGCGACTCCCTGCTGAGCACAGAGCCTGATGTGGGGGCTTGATTTCCGGATCCTGGGATCATGACCTGAGCCAAAGGCAGACGCCTAACCAACTGAGCCACCCAGGTTACCCTATTCTAAAATAAGAATAAAACAGGTCTAGATTTTGAACCATTGTATATGTACAAATAATAAATACTATACTTATGTTTTGTTAGAGAAATATTTAAAGTTGAATTTTTCTCAATCATAATCAAGTTTTTCTAATTATACAAGAAAGCAGAAGTCTTGACTGTACTTTATCATTGACTTATAGCATTATCATAGTCATGTTATTCACAAGTAAACTTTTCTGCTTATAAGTGGGGGATAAAACTTGTCACAAACCTGATTTAGAGGTAGGTACGTTATGAGGATTAATTAATGTTGCACTCTTAAATAACAATAAAAAAAACGCAAGAGGATTAATTAGTATGTTTGTAACATACTTTGGCAACTTTGGAGAGGCATTTTCTGTAATCATATGTTAGTCTTCCCCAACGTATCTTGGATTTATTCAAGCTAAAGCGTATATTAGACTTTTACTTTGGTAACTGATAGAAAAGAATAGACTTATTTTCCAATTTCTGCTGGATTTGAAAATCATATTTTATCTAATTAAAATTTAATTATAGGTAGATTTTGCTTGAAAACCTAGATATCTTAATACTTTTAGATTTAATTATAAGGGAATAGGAACTAACATTTCTGGCAATATGGAAAGCATTTAACTTAAAAGCTCTTCTGCTACAAAGTACCTAGAAATGCTGGATGAAATGTTACAAACATGTTTTTAAAATGAATGTCTGGGCTCACAAAATAGCAAGGGAAATACCCAAGGACTAAAAAAGAAGAGGGAACTGATTACCAGAGTTGTAAGTATATGAGGTAATGCTGAGGCAGCCCTGAGGAGTTTATTTGTTTCAGTAACGAAAGCTTTAATGGCCACAGTGGGATCAGAGATGATGCCTTGGACTTGTATCAATTAGAACTGGTAACTCTTTATAGAGCCATGACTCTTGAAGAGTTATACATTCTGTGAAAGGTAGACTAGAAAAGAAATTCACCTACTCCTGCCCATTTGAAGACAAGGAAGCTTACCTGCCTCAACTCGTGCTTGGAGTGGCGGAGGAGGAAAATCTTCTTAAGAGTACACAACTGTAGTCAATCTCTCATGATGTTTTGGGACCTGAATTTAATACTTTATGAGTGAGCAGAAGGAGATTCAATAAGTAGCATATTAGACCCTTAAAACTTAAGATAAAACTACCAGATAAAGACTATAAAACCATCATTTGATATTATTAAAGACTTAATAGAAGGAATTAAGCATGTGATAAATGAATACAACCTTTTTAAAAAAAATTTTAGATTGAGCAGGGGGAGGGGCAGAGGGAGAGGGAGCAGGAAAGAATCTCAAGCAGACTCTATGCTGCACACAGAGCCCAACACAGGACTTGATCTCATGACCCCAAAATCATGACCTGAGCTGAAACCAAGAGTCAGACACTTAACCGACTGAGCCACCCAGGTACCCCTGGATAAGACATTCTTAAAGACACCAGGCAGATTTGGGAAACAACCAAATACAACTTCTAGAAATGAAAAATGTGGTCATTGAAATAGTAATTTAAAAATTCAATGGACATGAGAAATAGCCGCTAAAGAGAAAAATTAGTAAACTGGTATATGAGGAAATTGTTACACTGTGCCACTGAGAGATGAAGATAGAAAAATTTGAAAGAGAATGGCTTAAGTGATAAGGAGAAAAGTAGAGGAGCCCAATATGAATCTAATAGAAGTTTCAGAAGATCAGCATTAAAGCAATATTCAGAAAGGATGCCTGAAAATTTTCTACTCTTGATGAAAGACCAGAATTAGGAAGTACAGTGAGTCTCTTACAGGATAAATGAAAAGACTATATGAGCAGAGACATTATTATCAAACAAGTGGCAAAGGTAGATAGATATACATGAATTAAGATAGGAATAGATTTTTTTAAAAAGTTTATTTATTTATTTTTAGTAATTTCTACACCCAGCATGGGGCCTGAACTCATGAACCTGAGATCAAGAGTCACATGCTCTTCTGACTGAGCCAGCCAGACACCCCAGGAATAGTAATTTATTAATTCATTTGAGTGTCTTCTATGCAGGAGGCTGTACTAAGTGTCTCTGCCGTCCTAGAGCTGATTGGGAGATGAATAGTATACACATAAGCAAATATGTAATGTATTTCTTTTGTTTCAAGTTTTTATTTAAATTCTAGTTAACATATAGTATAGTATTGATTTCAGGGGTAATTTAGTGATTCATCACTTACATACAACACCCAGTGCTCATCACAACAAGTGCCCTCCTTAATACCTATCACCCACTTAGCCCATCCCCTGCCCACCTCCTCTCCAGCAACCCTCAGTTTGCTCTCTATAGTTTATAAAGCTAATAGT
This sequence comes from Ursus maritimus, assembly GCF_017311325.1. NCBI lineage: Eukaryota > Metazoa > Chordata > Mammalia > Carnivora > Ursidae > Ursus > Ursus maritimus. Next base: position 57,435,343 of record NW_024426552.1, read on the forward strand.
CTCTTATGGTTTGCCTCCTCTCCCCACTCCCCCCCCTTTTTTTGCAAATGTGTAAGATTACATCAGGTAGTGATAGAAGACAATAGAGGAATGTAAAGTAGAGAGAATCACATGGAAGGGAGTAGCATTTTTCAGTTAGGATGGTCTGGAAAAGCTTTTCTGAGGAGGTACCATTTGAGAAAGCCGTATATCAGGGACAAGGAAAGAACATAGATGAATCATGTGAGGAAGGGGAAAGGGAAGTGGTGTTCTATGGAAAGGCAAGAGGCAGAAATAAGATTGGCTTGTTTGACAAAGAGCTTACTGATGGGGTCAGATGTAGTGAGTGAGGAAGAAGAAAAAGGTCAAGGGTAATGATTCCTAGGTTTCTGATTAGTGCAACTAGGGGCATGGAAGCATCACTTAGGAGAAGAGAAAGACAGGAGAGAAGTAATTTTGGGGGTTTGGGAAATCAAGTTGGAGATGCATATTTGATAAGCAAGTAGAAAAGTCTAGTAGGCTATTGCATTTATAACTTGAATCTCAGGAGAGAGATTGAAGCAGGAAATAAATTTGGGAGACTTTGAGTGTGGATGATATTTAAAGACAGATTTATAAAGATGAGATGAAATCACTTAGGGGAAAATATGGATAAAGGATGGAAATGGGCTCTCCAATGTTTAGAACCTCTCTCTGATGTTTAGGTGGTGGAGCAGGAACTAGCAAAAGAAACTGAGATTTGGCTAATGAGATAAAATCTTAGGAGGTGTGGCATCCTCAAGGGCAAATGACGGATGTCTTTTAAGGACCTATTGTGATAGGTAGAATAAGGTGAGGCCTGAAAATTGACTATTGGATTTGCAAAGTAGAGGTTACTAGTGACATTAAAAAATACAGTCTGGGGGTGCCTGGGTGGCTCAGTCGGTTAAGCATCTGCCTTTGGCTCAGGTCATGATCTTCAGGTCCTGGGATTAAGCCCTGGGTCAGGCTCCTTGCTCAGTGGGGACCCTGCTTCTCCCTCTCCCTCTGCCCCTCCCCTCTACCCCTCCCCTCCTCTCTCTCTCTCAAATAAATAAATAAAATCTTTAAACATGTATACTTCTTTATTTTTTATTTTTATTTTTTTTAAACATTTTATTTATTTATTTGACAGAGAGAGACAGCCAGTGAGAGAGGGAACACAAGCAGGGGGAGTGGGAGAGGAAGAAGCAGGCTCCCAGCAGAGAAGCCTGATGTGGGGCTCCATCCCAGAACGCTGGGATCACACCCTGAGCCGAAGGCAGACGCTTAAGGACTGCGCCACCCAGGCGCCCCTAAACATGTATACTTCTTTAAAGATGACAACATCAACATAGAAAAATATTTTGGAAAAGTAACATGACTACTAAGAAATTATCAATAAATTAACATATTTAATAAATGACATAGAGAATATAGAAAATAACTGAAATAGTAATGTGTTATTGGGATATTAGTAAAGGCTTCATCCTAAGTAAATCCTTTCAATTATCTAGTATAATGAGAAATTTTAAAGATTGGAAAGAGCCCAGATATCCTTTGACAGATGAATAGATAAAGAGGATGTGGTGTATATATACCTAATGGAATATTACTCAGCCATCAAAAAATTGAAATCTTGCCATTTGGAGCAACATGGATGGAACTAGAGGGTATTATGCTAAGTGAAATAAGTCATTCAGAGAAAGATAATTATCATATGATCTCACTCGTATGTGGAATTTAAGAAACAAAACAAAGGATCATAGGGGAAGGGAGGGAAAAATAAAACAAGATGAAATCAGAGAGGGAGACAAACTGTAAGAGACTCTTAATCATAGGAAACAAACAGGGTTGCTGGAGGGACGGGGTTGGGGGGATGGGGTAACTGGGTGATGGACATTAAGGAGGGCAAGTGATGTAATGAGCATGGGGTATTATGTAAGACTGATGAGTTACTGAACTCTACCTCTAAAACTAATAATACACTAAATGTTAATTAATTGAATTTAAATTAAAGAAATCAAAAAATAATGTGGAGAATGACCTCTGAATCAGCTTTAAAAGCACTTTAAACATTTCTGCCTCTTATGTAGGGTTAACACATTTATTCTAACCCTACAAACTTTCTTTTATTTTATTATTTTTCTACTTTTAGTTTGAGATAATTTTAGACTCACGTGCAGTTGTAAGAAATGATACAGATAGGGGCACCTGAGTGGCTCAGTTGTTTAAGCACCTGCCTTTGGCTCAGGTCATGATCCCAGAGTCCTGGGATCGAGCCCCGTGTGGTTGGGTTCTCTGCTCAGTGGGAAGCCTGCTTCTGTCTCTCCCTCTGCCCCTCCTGCTGCTTGTGCTCTCTCTCACTCTCAAATAAATAAATAAAATCTTAAAAAAAAAAAAGGAATGATACAGATAACCTGTACCCTTTGAATAATTTGCCCCAATGATAACATATTGCAAAAGTATAGTATAATTTCACATTGATATGACATTGATACAGAACATTTTCATCACAGCAAGAATCCTTTTTATAGACATAGCTTTTTTTAAGTGCCCCCTCCCCTTACTCAACCCTTGTCAACCACTAATTTATTTTCCATTTTTATAATTATGTAATTTCAAGAATATTATATAAATGGTATCATACAGTATGTAACCCTTTCAATTTTCACTCATAATGCCCTGGCAATTATTCTGTTTTGTTTTGTGTACCAAGAGTTCATTCCGTTTTAAAATTTATGTGTGTGTGTGTGTGTGTGTGTGTGTGTGTGTGTGTATGTGTATAAAAGTAGTCTCTATACCCAGTGTGGGGCTCGAACTCATGACCCAGAGATCATGAGTCACACATTCTTCTAACTGAGCCAGCCAGTGCTCAGTTCATTCCTTTTTAATGCTGTGTAATATTCCATGGTGTGGAAGTACCACAGTTTTAACCATATATCCATTGAAGACTGTCTGAGCTATCTTCAGTCTGGGGTTACGATAAATAAAACTGCTGTAGATATTCATGTCCAGGTTTTTGTGTGAACATAAGTTTTCCTCACTAGGGGTAAATGCCTTCGGAATGCAATTGCTGCATCATTGATAGTTGCATATTTAGTTTTTAAGAAATTGCCAATCTGTTTTCCAGAGCGGCTGTACCATTTTACATTCCCACCACAATGTATGTGTGATCCAGTTTCTCCATATTCTTGCCTCCTTGCTGAGTGTTTTTATCATGAAAGAAGCCCTTCCATGTAAATTTTAGAATAATCTTGTGTCAGATATTTTTTAGGATGCTATTTTAATTCCTTTTGATATTTCCACTTTTGGTGCTCTTCATTTCTTCTTGTAGATTTGAGTTACCATACTGTAACATTTCTTTGCAGCCTGAAGTACTTCCTTTCGCATTTCTTTAAAGCAGGTCTGCTGTCTCCATTGTTTATGATGAGAAGTCGGCCATTAATTGTAGTGGTTTTTACCTGTATGTTTTTACCTGTATTGCTGTTTTCATGTTCTCCTTTGTCTTTAAACAATTTAACTATGATACAGTTCTTTAAAATTTTGTTTAATTTTTAAAATTTTTCTAATTTTTAAATTTTTATCTATTTTTTATTATATATATATGTTTTAAGATTTATTTATTTATTTTAGAGAGAGAGCATGCACGTGCAAGTTGGGTAGGGGCACAGGGAGAGGCGGAGAATTTCAAGCAGACTCCCTGCTGAGTACAGAGCCCACTGTGGGGCTCCATCTCACGACCCTGAGATCATGACCTGAACTGAATCAGGAGTCAGACATTTAACCAGCTAAGCCACCGAGGCACCCCAGAATCTCTCTTTTTCTCTCTCTCTCTCTCTCTTTTTTTTAAAGATTTCATTTATTTAATTGACAGAGAGAGAGCACAAGTAGGGGGAGCAGTAGGTAGAGGGACAGGGAAAAGCAGGCTCCCTGCTGAGCAGGGAGCCCGATGTGGGGCTTGATCCCAGGACCCTGGGATCATGACCCGAGCTGAAGGCAGATGCTTAATGACTGAGCCACCCAGGCTTCCCTCTTTTCTTTATCCTACTTGGTTAATTGAGCTTCTTTGATCTATCAATTAATGTTTTTCCTCAGATTTTGAAAGTTTTAACCATCGTTTCTTTAAATGTTTTTCTGCCTCCTTTTTCCTTCTTTTACTCCCATTTCATGTATTTTGAATCAACTAATGTTTCACAGGCCTCCGAGTCTGTTCATTTTCTATTGTCTTTTTCATCTCTATTCTTCAAATTGGATAATTTTTGCTAATCTGTCTTTAAGTTCACTGATTATTTCCCTGCCATGTTGAATTTTTTGTTGAGCCCCTCTGGTGAATTTTTTATTTCTATGAATGTAGTTTACAACTCCAGAATGTCCTTTTTTTTTCTTAAAAGAATTAAAAAAATGTATTTGTTGAGATTCTCTACTTGTTGAATCATTACTGTCTTATTTTCCTTTAATTCTTTTTTTTTTTAGACTTTATTTATTTGAGAGAGAGACAACATGAGGAGGAGGGGCAGAGGGAGAGGGAGAGAGAGAATCCCAAGCAGACTCCATGCTGAGTGTGGAGCCCGATGCGGGGCTTGATCCCAGGACCCTCAGATCATGATCTGAGCCAAAACCAAGAGTCAGATGCTTAGCCGACTGCACCACCCAGGTGCCCCTTCCTTTAATCTTTGAGCATGGTTCTCTTCAGGTGTTTGAACAAATTTATAATAATTGCTTTGATGTTTTTGTCTGCTAAATCTAGTATCTGGGGACCCTAAAGACTCTATTGCCCTGCTTCTCTTTTTTTAATGAGTCACATTTTTCTGTTTCTTTGCATGTTTCATAATTTTTGTTAAAAATTGTACAATTTAGATGATGTATTGTAGCAACTATGCATTCTGATCACATCCTCTCTACCCCTAAAGCTTGTCATTGATCATTTTTGTTTGTTTAGTAACTTGCCTAGAGTAAATCTGTGAAATTTATTTGTCCGGTCTCTGCTCAGCTTATTGTTGTTGTTGTTGTTTTTATTTTTAAGGCTGGCTTCCCAGTGGTCACCTCTTATGTCAGCCGGTGATTGGTCAGAAATTGTGCTCAAATGCATAAAGCCAGTAGTATTTTCCCTTCTGCTGAGAGATCTGTGTATAGTTTGGGGAATGCTTTCAATGTTCAGGACATTTTCAAGTTTATCTCAATTTTGATGTTTTCCTGAGACTTCTTAATATCTCTGGCCAGGAATGTGTGGATAGTTTGGGAATTCCCTACTCTCTGCTAGACATGCATGCAGCTTCTCTTTAGCCAGGAATGAATGGAAGGTTTATCAAGCCCATTTATGGCTGTCTCTCCTCCAAGATCTCCTTGTTAAGTCCCCTGATAATCTGCCAGTGTGCTTGTTTCTTGCCTCAGTTGAGACTGCAACCTCACACTCTTGCGGATAGCTTCAGAATTTTCCCTTTTACTTCTGGGCATAGCTTTTCTGCTCTCCACTCTGAATCAACTCAGCCAGCTCTGTCAGCATAGCTGCTAGGTTTCATGGCCTGTAGAACTGTCACATTGACTTAATCGATGGAGGAGGAAGAGTAATGGGAGCTGGCCAAGGAAACAGTGCCGCAGACTTCTGCTGCTCCTAAGTTCAGTAGATTTTCATGAGCAGATACTTCTCAGTTTATTGTATGCCTTTGGTCAGTTTCCAGTAATTTGAGATGATGTTTTTGACAGTTTTTTTCCAGCTGTATATTTGCTTTTGCAGAGAGAATTTGCTGAACTCCTTACTCCAACATGTTTGCTTCCTTTTGGTGGTTTTTGAAATGTTTATGTATGTGGTTTTTCATATAAAAACATAAAATAGTGCATACAAAGCACGTTATTTTACAGCCCATTTTAAATTTATTTTCTAAGACACTACATTTCCGTTAATCTAATGAAGATTATAATTAAATGGAAATTTAATCTTTTTATTGTTGCAGATTTCAAGTTCCACCTATAAAGACAGGAATGAGGAATACAAAAGACAGTTCACTCATTTACCTGATACAGAGAAGCTGATAGCAGGTAAAAAAGACAGGAAGTGGTAAAATACTATTTTACTACCTCATTATCAAAATAGAACTGGCGAGTGTCAATATTTGTAGAAAATTGAAGCCTTTTGCTAGACAGAAAATATTTTTCAAGATAAGCTCCATAATTAGACAATGTAAAACTAAGTTGTAATTTGGGGAGGAGCGATTTCTGACTTATAAAAATACTAAGTACTAGTTAAGAAAATAGAACTAAAAGAAAATTGTCATGATTTCTTCTGGTGCTTGTTTCATATGGTTTTGTAGGAAAAACTTTAAATTTGATGTTCAGTATATATTACCTTTCCCTGGAATAAAGGTACTCCTTAACAGATTATAGAGCAAAAATTTTATAAAATTTTCTAGGGCTATTATTATTTTCATGTAATCTTTCATTTCTTAGAAAGTTTATTTATCCTTTTAGTAAACTCTATACCCAACGTGGGGCTTGAATTCATGACCTTGAGATCAAGAGTCACATGCTCTTCCAACTGAGCCACCAGGTGCCCCTCATGTAATCTTTCATATAGATTTTTTTTGAAATAGACTTTAAGAGGAAAAATTTAGCCATTTTTCTTATAAAAGTGCTTAATTTTTGATACAAGCTTAAGATAGATTCTTTGTAATCAGAATATAGAACTAGGTTTTAATTTTTTTTTTTTAAAGATTTTATTTATTTATTTGACAGAGATAGAGACAGCCAGCGAGAGAGGGAACACAAGCAGGGGGAGTGGGAGAGGAAGAAGCAGGCTCATAGCAGAGGAGCCTGATGTGGGGCTCGATCCCATAACGCAGGGATCACGCCCTGAGCCGAAGGCAGATGCTTAACCACTGTGCCACCCAGGCGCCCCAGAACTATGTTTTAATTTTAGTGTATATTTCATTTAAAACATTTATTCATAGAAATTTCTGATTTCTGGTACTGTTGGGCAATATTCAATAAAATGAAACTGAATTTCTAAGTAGTTCTGCTCGGAACCTAATCGTTATAATGAATTAAAACAGCTTCTAAGAACATTTGAAAGTAATGCATTCTCATGAAAAATATTCAAACACTGTATAAGTGCATATAATGAGAAGTGAGTGGTCCTTCTGACCAAGACCACTGCAACATTGTTCCTGGGCTATATAACCACTTTTAGTAATTTTTTTTGTATATTTCCAGAAATTTTCTGTAGGTATTTCAAGAGGCATATATGTATATTCCTAACAGAATTTAGATGGAAACATGCTGTGCTTACTCTTTGAACCTTGTTTTGAGCTCTTTTTATTAGCATTACTTAAGGATCCACTTCATTCTTTTAAAGCCTGCCCAGTATTCAGTTAAATGAACTTTGTACCATAATTTATTTAACAAATCCTTTATTGATGGACATTTTGATTGCTTCTTGTCTTTTACTATTTCTGCTAATGTTACATTGAAACTTTTACATTTGTTTTGGCACACATGTGTACACATATTGTAAGATAAATTTTATGAGGTGGAATTGTGGCAAAAAAGTAATGAGCATTTAAAAAGTTTACTGTTGCCAAGTTACCCTCCAAAAAGGCTGCACCAATTTGCATTTTTATTAACAGTGTATGTAAGTACCTGTTATGTCACACCTCAGGAACTTTGCCTTAGTAAAATTTGGTAGGTAGAAATGGTACTTAATCATTGTTTAAATATGCATTTCTTTAATTATAAAGGAGGTTGAACATCTATTCATATGTCTATAAACCATTTGTATTTCTTTTCCTGTGAACATTTCTCTTCATAAACTTTGCCCATTTTTCTGGTGGTTGTTTGTCTTTTTCTTAATTTGTAGTAGCTTGTTAGATGTTTGAATAATTAGATCTTTTTCATGTTCATTGCAAATGTTTCTTGCCAGTTTGTCACTTGAAATCAAATACTTTTCATGGAAACCTTTACAAAATTTATCATACTTGTCATTGCCATCTTGAAAGAATCTGATGATACAGTGATATATACTCATTATAAAACATTAAAGCTATGCAGAAAAATATAAAGAAACAAATTGAAAATTATTGGTAATCCTAACACCTACATATAATTTTGGTTAAAATTGTTTGGATAACTTTCTAGGTATTTTTCAGTGTGTAAATTTGCTTTCAAAAATTTACATTCTGTGGTTTTCTCTCACTGATACAATAAACCTGTTCATTGTATAAAATTTGGAAAATACAGAGTTTTACAAAGTCGAAAACTAAAACCACATATAATTGTACCAACCTACAGACTGAGAGAAAACAGTTGATAATCCCATATCTGATTTAAAAAAAACCCTTGTCTTTTGAATAAAACTATTCTTAAAAGTCAACAATAAAAACACAAACAACCCACTTTAAAAAAACATCAATAGACACTTTACCAAAGATATATATGGATAGCAAATAAGCATATAAAAAATGCTCATCATCAGTTATTATAGGGAAATGCACATTAAAGTACAAGTAAACTGCACGCTAATGAGAATTGCTAAAATTAACAACAACAAAAAAACTGACAACACCAAATGATGTTGAGGATGCAAAGCTACAGGGCTCTCATCCATTAGTGGTGGGAATGCAAACTGGTGCAGTTGCTTTTGATGGCAAGTTGGCAGTTTCTTGTAAAGTTAAACGTACATTTAACCATATGACCTACTAGTCCTAGTTATTTTCTCAAGCAAACTATGAACTTGTGTTCACAAAAGTCCTGTACATGATTGTTTATAGCATCTCTATTAACAATTGGGAATAACCAAGATGTCATTCAATTGGTGAATGAATAAACAAACTGTGGTCCATCTGTACAATGGTATACTACTTAGCAGTAAAAAGGAACAAGATGTTAATATGCACAGAAACATGGATGAATCTTCAATACATTTTTCTTTTTTTTTTCATATTATTCCTTTATTATCCTTTTACTTTTTATTGGATCGGTAATGATGACCCCTTTCATTTCTTTTTTTTTCTTCATTTTTTAAAAGTTTAAATTCAATTAATTAACATATAATGTATTATTGGTTTCTGAGGTAGAGGTCGGTGATTGAAAAAAGCAAAATTCTAAAGGTTACATATTTGTTGATTTCATTTATATGACAGTCTGGAAAATGAAAATATATAAGGATGGAAATCAGATCTGTGGGCACTGGTGGGGAGAGAGTGGTTTTACAAGGGAATTTTTCCAGTGATGGAATGGTTCTATATAGTACTGTGGTGGTGGTTACATAATTGCACGTTAAACCTTTTCAGAGGTAACTTTATTGTGTAAAAATTAAATCAACCAGGATATCAGGAGATCCCAGGTTGAAATGCCATTGTTAAAAAAAAGAATCTAACTGTATTACAAATGAATGACATAATTGCACTCAAGGGTGTATTAGCATATATACTTGTATTCCCTACCTTTGTCTATTGCTAGGGCCTAGAAACAGTGATATCCCAGTAGCAGTAAGCATGTCCAGGGCCCAGATACTGGTCTCTAAATACCATTCCCCAATAAAAGGAATGAGAGCTCCTTAAAAAAATGGTCCATTCTGGGGCTAGGACAGTGAAAATACAAGATGAGTGACTGTGGAATATCTTATAGTCCTGTAGTGCCAGAAAGTAACTAAGTGCTAAAAAAAAAAAAAAGCCAACTTGAAAGAACTCCCAATGGTCAAAGACAAAATAATTTGAGCAATAAAATAAATAATGACAATATCAGATTATAACCTGAAGAATAAAATAAATATCCATGAGTCCATGTTGATATAAATGCTTGAATAATTAAATGCATGAGGGAAAAGACACAAATCTTCCTCCAGTAGTATTCTCAGGTAATTTATATGCACATTAAAGTTTGAGAAGCACTGATGTAGGATAACACTGAAGTGCCATACCTAAGGGTGAGGGCTTACTAGGTTCTTATTCTCTGTGCATATAGTAATGATGATGAAGAGGATCTCTAAAAGATTTTAACCAATCCATGTATATTTATACAAATGATCTCACCAGTGTGACCCCATGTGTAGCATCCAATATAGTGATAAACAAGCCACTAATTTCACTAAAGAAAACCCTTTTCTAATGTGTCTATGCTAATTAGCCAAACATTTGTTGTTGAACAGTAATAAAGGTAACAGAAGGGCTTATAGTAGCCCCTGAAGGAGTGTAGTCCTAATTAAATTGTTAGCTGACCTATCCCAAGTGTGAATCCCTGATTAGGACAACTAACTATCTCTAGAATATTTCTAAACATCTGTTTTAGCTGGAGTCCACATTTTCACTTCTAATATTCATTCGTGCCTTCTTTTTTTTTGCTTAATCCTGGCCAAAGAAAATGTTATGTTGGGGAAATATGATCTAAAAAACATATCCTACCCATCCAGAAAACTCCACAAAAGTAGAAAAGAAAGAAGACAGTTTTATTATTGAATAAGCATTCAACTGGAATGGGATGTGCATCACAGGTAATCTGTAAAAGAGATTGTGAAGAAAGAAAGAACTCTCACCCTTTTAAATGACCAAACAGATGCAACCCTTTACACATGTTCTAAAGATAAATGATAACTAGACCTCAAGTAAGAGGACTTAATAGTACTATATATTACATATAGTTCATCATAAATTCACCTGATAATTGGGACTACTCTCTGTTAGTTAACTGGCTTTTTGCAAAGGAAAAATAAACTCATATCTTTATTACAAGAGTTAGTTTTGCAACTTGGAGCAAGATGCCCATGAAAGTGAAGCTCCTACCCCATCACAGAACCTGGGAGATAAGGGTGCTATTTCTCTCAATGTTTACATTTCAAAGAGATGACTACTAGGTCCTTGAGAAAACATTCCTGGGTTGTAAAACTGTCAAGGGTCTTATTTTGCTTTTAAAAAGATTCATGGATATCTCAAAGGAGCAAGAAAGAATTTACAAATTTTCTACAGAAAATAATCAAAGAGAAATGTAGAGGGAGTCTTTTTTCCCATTTTACATGAGGGAACATTAATTTTTTTCTTTTTCAATTTGTATGTACCTTTACAGTTGTCTCAAGTAAAAAGCAAACAACACAAAAAACGTAAAGTATAAAAAAGGAGAAGGGTTGGGGCACCTGGGTGGCTCAGTCCGTTGGGTGTGCAACTCTCGATTTCGGCTCAGGTCATGTCTTGTGGTTGTGAGATCAAGACCTGCCTTGGGCTCCACGCTAGGTATGGAGCGTGCTTGGGATTCTCTCTCTTCTCCCTCTGCCTCTCCCCACTCGTTCTCTTTCTAAAAAATTAAAAAAAAAATAAGGAGAATGTTTTTTTTTATAATTTAAATATTAAATCTGAAAGCAATCCTAAAAATGTTGCTCCAGAGAGTCTTTTTTAAAGCAATGTTAGCACTACTGGGCTCCCAAAGATGATTGCTGCTAAAAAAGAATACTTTGGAATGTGTGTTTCCTGACATGATTGTTTAAAAACACATTCTTTTAATTCACTGTTATCTCCTTTATGGATAGATGATGCCTAAATTCTTTGATAAAACTATAAATAGGACATCTTGTTTATTTATTGTGCAATCTTACTCTAGAAGTATATGGTGCTGATTCACTCCATCTGTATTTCCATAGTATTGATACATATTTCCACTGTACCCTTTGTTATGTTAGAGTTAATAAAATTGATCTTTAAGAATTGGAGCCATTCAGTTGTTCCAGAATTGATTATGTAATAACTAGTTAGTTGATGTTAACACACACATCAAAGTGATCTATGTTGCTTGGTTAATTTACTTAATTTTATTCTAACTTTCTAGTCACTACCTATAAAGTTATAAAATCCATAAAACAGTTTTTGATAAGCATTTTCTTATTCCGTTCTAGATGAATCAGATTGTTATTTGACTCAAATCAGATAGAATATTGGCTTCTGAAATAATAATTACATGTTTGCTTATCAGTAGGGAAATTGGGAGTTAAAAAAAAAGTAAAATCTCTTGGCTTAAAAAAATTTTTTTTTCATTTCCTGCATGGGCCATATTGCTAGAAAGCCATTGTATAAAAAAATTTTATTGAGGTATACGTTTATTCCAATAAAATATATCTGTTTTGGGGCTCCCACCCTTTTTTTTTTTTTTTTAAGATTTATTTCTCCATCCTAGAGGTGGGGGGAGGAGCAGAAGGAGAGGGAGAGAGAAAATCATCAGCAGACTGCTCACTGAGCATGGAGTGGGACGTGGGGCTGGATTCCACCACCCCTAGACCGTGACCTGAGCCGAAATCAAGAGTCAGATGCTTAACTGACTGAGCCAGCCAGGCGCCCAGGGAAACCCTTTTTTAAACCACTGAAAAAAGTCTGTCAATCTATGTCAAATAGTCTTCAGTTAAAAATAGTCCGGTTGTTTGCTATAGCTTTGAGCATAGTTAATGTAAAATAGTGCAGTGGTTCTCATAGTGTGGTCCACAGGCTAGCAATGTTGGTGTTACCTGGGATCATGTTAGACTTGAAACTCTCTACCCTGCTCCAGACTTGTTTAATCAGAAACTCTGGGGAGGGGCCTAGCAATCGTGTTTTGATAAGTCTGCCAAGTATTTCTGATCTGAAATGCGAGAAGCACTAAATTAATAAAATGTTTCAGTGGCTTAGATAAAAATTTCAGGACACCTCGAGGTGACCCTGAGCCCAATCCCTGTTTTAGAGATGCATACTAGTAATGAGTATCTTAATCTACTTAATTATTTACTAGGATTTTTGTTTGAGGGCATCTCAGTTTTGTTCCGCTGAAGGAAACATTTTGAGAGACTGAATTACTCTGCTCAATTTTTAGTATTTGCTTAGAAATTTAACATGATTAAATTTTTTTTAATGATTTTTTATTATATTATGTTAGTCACCGTACAGTACATCCCCGGTTTCCGATGTAACATGATTAAATTTAAATATTTTGAGGATTATACCTCAACGTTTTCCTAAAATTGCTAATCACTTTATATAATTTTTAAAGTTATCAGTTAAACTAAATCTCTTCACAGTGATGGGGGAGCAGAAGGCAAGCTGAAGACAAAGCATAAGCTGACACCCTGCAACCTCCCTCCACCCCCCACCCCAGGGTGGGACATGTGTGACATTCTTCCAGGAATCTCCCAACTGTCTTACTGTTAATAGCTTGTTAGAGGAGAAAACAACCTTAACTTGACATTGTCATGGCCTGTCATGGCCTCCTGTATCTTGTAGGTATCTTGTAGGCCAGTCCTCTTTAACATATGAAAGTTGTTTTGAAACCTCCCTTTTCCTTACTTCCCCCAACTCCTGAGTATATAATTAGCCACCGCTCACAACCACCTACAGCAGCTCTTTCAGTCCTGTCCCCGTGCTTTAATATATTGCCATTTCACACCAAAGACGTCTCAAGAATTCTTTCTTGGTTGTGGGCTCCAGAACTTCACCTATATTCCCAAAACCCATCAACAGCAGCCTTTTATATCTTGAATTAGTGATAATTTAGCCATACTATTTACATTAGCCAAAGAGCCAAATCTAAATCATGGTATTAACTTACTGGTGGATAGTGGCATTTACCAGAACACTCATGATTTTGCTGGATTTTAGTGCTGAGGCAGAGAGGATCAACTTTCAAATTAACTTAAAATGTATAAAATTTTGGTGGTAATTATTGTCCCCTTCCTCACCCTTTTCCAATGTCTAATTAATCACCAATCTCCCATCAGTACTACCTCTTAAATATTTCTGAATCTAACTACTTCTTTCTCTTAATACTGTCATTTCTTGGTCTGAGCCATCATCAGTTTCCCCCTGGACTTCCAACTCATTTATATGAATCCAGTCTCACAGTATGAAAAAAGTAGTCTTTAATAATATACATCTGATCATTCCCCTTCCACTTAAAACTCATCAATGGCAAATAAAACAAACCAAACCAAAACAAAACAACTCATCAATGGCTTCTTGTAAAGTTCACAGTCTACCATAGCCTATGAACATTACATGATCTAGTTTCTCCAGCTTCTCTAGGCCAGAGTTCTTTGTATAGTTACTCAAATGTGCTTTTTCTTTCTTCCATGGGGTCTTTGCACCTGCTCTTCCTCATGGTCCAGCTGACCATTTATTGACCTTTAGTTTTTAGTTTAAAGATTACTTTTTCTGGAAAACTTATTCTGATATACTCTCTCCCTGCCCAGTCCCCTCATACCTGTATCCTCTTTGTTATAGTCTCTCACAGCTTTCTCTACACTTTGATCATTATACTTATTTTTGTCTTTGTTTGTTTATTGTAACCTTCCCTTCTAGACTGTTCCGTGAGGGCAAGGTCCATGTTTGGTCATGCTAGTTTCCAGCAAAGTATCTGGTGTATGGTGACCAAAGTATCTGAATGAGTGATTGAATGAATAGCAAATTAATGAACAAAAGAGTGATGACTTTTCATGTGTTAAAGTAGGATAAGATTATAAAGTTGCCAGATTTTTGTGAATAAGCTGTTCCTTATTCTTGTGTATCTAGATTATGCTTGTGCTCTTCAGAGGGACATTTTGCTTCAGGGACGTCTTTATCTTTCAGAAAACTGGCTGTGTTTCTATAGCAACATCTTCAGATGGGAAACTACAGTAAGATGTATTTGGATTTGATTTGTTGATACAAATAATTGCATAGGTAGAAATATATACAGTCCTCCTAAAAACAATATACTTCGGATTCCAAAGTAAATTTATGTATATTTGTGTATAATACTTATATATACATGTTGTAGATATATATACAATATATGTATATTGTAGAAGCGTGTAATCTATTTTCTTAATACTTCGAGCTCCATTTGTACATATTTAATACAGTTGGAGAAAGAGATTTCAGGTTGAAAAAAGCTTGAACATACATCTATTTGACTGCCAAAATCATGTCTTATGTGACAGACTGTCTGAATTTTGTTTGTGTGTGTATGTGTTAATATGGAACACGAACACCCACATGTCTTTTCGCACTCTATCCTAAACTTAGAGATAAGAGCTGTGGAGGAAATTATTGGTGGGGGAGAATGTCTGACTGCTTACCCTGTTTTTCTCAGAGAATGCAAGCATGTGCTTATTATTATTAACTCCTTCAGGTTTTTCAATGGAATATTCTGGATTAGATTGATGTAATACTTGGTATTTTGTGCTGTACATGTTTCTGAAAAATCCATTTAATAATTTTTCATTCTTTTGTGTGTTTAGATTTGTATTGCATTAAAGAACATAACCTTCATGACTAAGGAGAAAACTGCTCGACTCATCCCAAATGCTATCCAGATTGTTACTGAGGGTGAAAAGGTGAAAAGCTTTTTTTTTTTTTTTTGAAAAGCTTTTTTTACCTTTCCTTTATTATATAATGTGGAGATAGTCTGCATCATACTGATTCATTGGTGTTGGTAATTCTTCTTGGAGTTAGGAATTTGTAATAGAAATATATTTAATACTAGATTTCTGTATAAATACTGCTAATTAAATGACTGCTAACATTTTTTTTCAACATGTAATCAATGTTTTTTTTTTATTAACTCTGCTAACATTCTTTGTGCTTTATAGTTCACAGAAAACTTTCTCCCGTATTTTTCACTTCTTCATTATAAGAGGTTGATAGGGTAAGCCTTAGCGAAACATCATTATTTTTTAATACCGTAATAATTCCATGATACTGTTCCGTCAATAATACCTGCACAGTAGCAACTAATAAAAACAAATGGTTCTGGTGAGCAGAGAGATTTGGGTAGCATATAAGTAAACACATAATCCCTATAATATTTTTTTAGGATGACAGTTATCTTTAACTGCCATCGTTTTTATTGTCTACCTATAAGATCTGCTGTTTTTTAGTGAGGATATATGAAGGATCTTTCTGAACCCACCTGGAAGATTGATTAGGGCTCTGTGTGTGACATTAGAAGTATAATGCTGAGAAGGAAAAAGCAAGAAGGAAGGAAAAGAAGGCAAGTATGGAAGAGAATGAGAGAGAAGGAGAAGGAAGGAAGCACAGAAGGAAAGAAGGGAAGCAGTGAAAGAAAAAAAGGAGAGGGAAAGGAAAGAGAAGCAGGGGAGTGAAACACTATCATAACACTGAATCATTGTAATGATACTTTTAAATCTTGTAGTTTCTTTCAAATGTACTTTACATTTTATTTTTATTTTTAAATAATCTTATCCTTACAGAATACTTTCCGGTACAGTACAAAAAACTTTCCCCTCTGAACTATTTGAGAGTAAGTGGTCACTCTGTAGCCTGATCAGTCCAGATATCACCCCAGATATTCTAGCATGTATTTCCAACAAAGACATTCTCCTGCATAAGCACAACCCAGCCATCACAATCAAGAAGTTAACATTGATCATCACCACAGTTCAGTCCTCAGACCTTCTTCGATTCCCCCAGTTATTCCAATAATATCCTTTATAGCAAATAGACATAGTTTAGAAATAAATAATTACATTTAATTGTCATGCTCTTTAATTTCCTTATTCTGGAATAGTCCCTTAGTCTTTTTTTTTTTTTTTTTTTTGACTTTTGAGCCCTGTAATCTCTTTTGAGATTACAGGTAAGTTATTCTATAGGATATCCCTCAATTGTGTTTGTCTGATATTTCCTTGTAATTAACCTTAGGTTATGCAGTTTTGGCAGAACTGACATGAAAGTGGTGCTCTGTCCTTTCCATTGCATCCTATCAGATGACCCACGATTTCAGTTTCTACCGTTACTGGGGATGTTCACTTGGATCACCTGATTAAGATGGTGTCGGCAAGACTTTACTGTAAAGTTCGTCCATTTTCTTTGTAGTAACATTTTGTGGCAAGCTACTTTGAAACTATGTAAATATACCATTCCTTCTCAGACTTGAAATTTATGCATCACTTACATCAGCATGTCCTTCAGTATGTTTTATTCAATGAGTTCTAATCCATTACTATCATTATTTATTCTGATGCTCAAATTGTCCCAAATTTGGCCATTGCAAGGCCATCAGTGTCCTTCTGACTATTCTCAGCATTATTTGAGCATTTCCTTGCTTTTTGGCATGTTGCAGGCTTTCCCTGCCTCAGCCCTGGAATCAGTCATTCCTCCAAAGAGTTCTGATTTCATTTAAGGGGAGACTAATATTAGAAGCCAGTGTGTTTATTGCTATTGGGGTGTCACTATTTCTAAGCCCTCTAAATGGTCAGATTAAGGGTATATGTAATTATATATATATGTAATTACATATCATACACACATACATGCCCACTTGTACATTAGTGTCTGTTTACTTACCTGTCATAAACCATGAATTTACCTAATATCTCCAATTCCTAGCAAACACCACGGAGTTCATTTTTGTTTTCTCCTTTCTTATTTGTAACTCCCTTCCCTGACTGTGAGAAACCAGGCTCCCATTACCCTCAGTATATATACCTACTTGATCAGTTGGCTTCTATGTAACCAGTCTTCCTCTCCTTTGCCGCTCCTTCCCCACATGGATGCCCCTTAAAAAAAAAAAAAAAAAAGATTTATTTATTTATTTGAGAAAGAGAGGGAGTCTGAGCACAGAGCCTGACACAGGGCTTGATCTCATGACCTTGACATCACGACCTGAGCTGAAACCAAGAGTCAGATGCTCAATCAGCTATGCCACCCAGGCGCACCCCTCTCATGGATGTCCTTTTACCTAACTTGGTTTCTGACACTTCAAGTCAGGCTGCTGCCCATCCCCTCATGACACAGATACTCTCACCATGTGAAAGCTTTCCTCACTCTGCTTAGGCTGACACCCCATACTAAGCACCTTTCCTGCATTCACTTTACCCTGTGGCAGGCCACCCATCTAAAGGGATGCCCTCCATTCCCTGCTTGTGCTTGATATTCTGTGACAGTTTGTCACTGTGTGTGGTCGCCCCCCTCACCCCTTCAGGCTCTGTTTCTCCAGCACAAAGCCACCCTCACGGACTCCGTCATACTATGTCACCCTCACCCTCTCTAGCTCTGACGTGCTTTTGTAGGCTGCCCCCATTCGTGGTCACATTCTTCACCATGCTTGAGTTCTGACCCCCATGCCAGGCTACCCCTTTACACCGTCACCCTCCGTTGGCTCTGACTCGTGCCCCTCACCCTGTTCTTGTTCTAACACCATGCTCCAGATCACCCTCATACGTGGAGGCCCTTCTTATCTACTTGGGCTCTGACACTCCACATAGGGCAATCCTTCTATGTGGACAACCTCCTCTACTTTTCTGGTTTTGACATTGTTTTGGGCTACTGCAACTCTTTCTCCCTATCCTCACCTCTAGTGTGGATGCCTACTTTCTCTGTTCCACCAACAGCTTTAGGGCTGAACTGTTCAGGAAGGGAAAAGAGCTAAAAAACCATATTCTTAATTTTACAATCAATACATGAATACATTGCATTCCCTAACAAAATCATCAAACAATTCTTTTTTTTTTTTTTTTAAAGATTTTATTTATTTATTTATTTGACAGAGAGACAGCCAGCAAGAGAGGGAACACAAGCAGGGGGAGTGGGAGAGGAAGAAGCAGGCTCCCAGGGGAGCAGGGAGCCCGATGTGGGGCTCGATCCCAGGACCCTGGGATCACGCCCTGGGCCGAAGGCATATGCTTAACGACTGAGCCACCCAGGTGCCCACTCATGAAATTCTTAAACTAACATCTTCCTTCTATGCCTATAATCCCTAATCCCATTGTTTTTCTAGAGGCAAACACTGTTATCAGTTTGGTGTGTATCTTTTCAGACTTTCCTCCTTTGTGTGTGTGTGTATATATATATATACACACATATATATCTTTGTGTGTCTCTATAAATATATAGACATACATATATATATGTATGTGTGTATACACATATATATGTGTATTTATATATACACACATATAGTTTTGCTTTGTCTTTGAAGTAAATGCTGTTTTATACTTGTTGCTTTTCAGTTCTTTCTTAAAAAGAATTTAATATCTTGGGCAACCCTGTCGGGACCCCTCTCACTCTTGAGAGTTTTTTCTGTATCTTCACTTAATAAATTTCTATCACTCTGCTCAAAAAAAAAAAAAAAAAAAAAGAACTTAATATCTCTTGGAGTCACAGCTTAGCACATATAGATGGAGCTATTTCTGTTTATTCATGTGCTGTATAGTATTTCATAGAATGAATTTACTATGGTTCCCTTGACCATTAGTTCATTTCTAATATTTTGTTATTATTGACAGTGCTGCAGTGAACAGCCTGACCATGCCTTCTTAAGCCCAATGTGTGACTGTTTCTCACATATATAGTGAAATTTCAGAGTCAAGCATTTTAATTTTAATAATGATAACAACAACTAGCATTTGCTGTTTTAACACTGTTTAAAGTTCTTTATAGATATTTTCTCATTTAATTCTCACAAAAATTTGTTACTATAATTATTCTCATTTTTCTCAGATGAGGAAACTAAGGAAAAGAAAAGTGACCCAAAGTTGTAGAACTCAGTGGTAGATTATATAAAAGAGTGGATAGAATTGATAAGTTATTTAGTTTAAGAAGTGGGAACTAGATGGACTAGGAGATTTTTCTTATCTATATATCTGAACAACAGGTTATAAGATTATTATAATACAAGAAAGCAAAACAGTTTGGTCTAAGAAAAGGAAATACAGGATAGTAAGTAGTCATCATTATTTTGTGTGTATAATTCCATGTGGAAAATCTCCTCCATATATCCTTGTTATGAAAAGTTTTGCTTTGTGGAGAGTATTACATAGCAACATTTCAATTTATTAATTGGAAAATAGCACTCTAAAATCTTTTTATGAACAGTGTAAATATCCAAAATATTATTTGTTTGACATTTTATTTAGCAAATCAAACATATAACTGAGCTTTCTCATCCCTAAAAATAACTACTCAGTCATGAAAAGTCACTAACTATGGGGTCGGAAGAGATGATACACTGAGAGACTGTATTTAGTGCTGTCACTTGTCAGATTTTCTCATAAAAGCCTATTTTAAAACGTGACTTTGCAAAATCAGTTAAATGCAGAGGAAGAGATAGGTCTAAAAGCAAACATAGAATTATAGATTGAAACATGCTATTTCTTTTTTATGGTATTCAAAGCAAAGTTAAGTTTTAACATGGGTGTTTTATATCTATAATTAGTAGAAATTAAGCATTTCTGGATTTTTTTAGAAGACTATGAAAGATGATATGATTTGAAATTAAGATCCTTAAAATAAATCAATCTCTGAAATCCACTTGAATTTTTTTAAGATTTATTCATTTATTTATTTTTAGAGAGAGAGAGAGTGCGCATGCGAGAAGGGGGAGGGGCAGAGAGAGAATCTTCAAACAGGCTCGCTGCTGAGCACAGAGCCCAAGGTGGGCTCCATTTCATGACCCAAGAGATAATGACCTGAGTAGAAACCAAGAGTCGGTCACTTAACTGACTGAGCCACCTAGGTGCCCCCACTTGTATTTTTTTTTATTCTTTATGTATACTTGGCTCAAATGGTCACCAAATCATGTCTCTTTGGAAAGTTCAGAATAAATAAAATTTTAATTTTTTCATAAACTTTTAAGATGAGGTAATAAATTATATGTACATAAATATTTACCTATTTCAAGCTCCTTTTCTGAGTAACTATTGATAAAATTGTATTTCCTGTAAGATAAAGTTTTTAAAGGTTTTATTTATTTTCTTTGAGAGAGAGAGCATGTGAGTGTATGTGGGGGGGGGGCAGAGGAAGAAGGAGAGAATTTTAGCAGACTCCATGCTGAGTATGGAGCCCAGTGTGGGGTTCTATCTCATGACCCTGAGATCAGACTTAATAGGCTGAGCCACCCAGGTGTCCCTGCAGGATAGTTTTTTTTTTTTTTTTTTTTTTTAGAGATTTTATTTATTTATTCGACAGAGATAGAGACAGCCAGCGAGAGAGGGAACACAAGCAGGGGGAGTGGGAGAGGAAGAAGCAGGCTCATAGCGGAGGAGCCTGATGACTGCAGGATAGTTTTTAAAGACACCTTGTTCAAGCACCAATTACCTGTTTTTCTTCTATTGTAGCAAAGAATGAAACAAAAATAATATATGAAGTAGGCAATGGTGTCCTACTAGTTTGCTTTAACCATAGCAAGTGCCAACAGATCTTCATGACAAATACTCTTCCCCACCCCCACTTTTTTTTAATGACACTAAAATTATCTTACTATTTTTCTTTGCAGTTTTTCTTTACATCTTTTGGTGCCAGAGATAGAAGTTACCTCAGTATCTTTAGGTTGTGGCAGAATGTACTATTAGACAAGGTAAGTGTTCATACCAGAGGCAGGTGCTTCTTATAATAGCATCCTCCCACTGTGTACCTCAACAGTGTTTATGAGTTGAATATTTCTGGAGTTTTATTTTTCTGGAGTTAATTTTGACTAGAGTATTCAAATTCCAAGATGAAACTTGAAGCAAAACAGAATCCATGGCTATGTTAAGATATTAGTTTTACAGTAAGTCTCCCCTTTATCTGCAGGGAATATGGTCCAAGACCCATAGTGGATACCTGAAACTGCAAATAGTACTGAACTCAATATAGATGCTATGTTTTTTCCTATACATCCATGTCTATGATAAAATTTAATTTATAAATGAGGCATAGTAAAATATTAATAAAAATAAGTAATAATAAAGTAGAATAATTATAATAATATACTGTAATAAAACTTATGTGAATGTGGTATCTCTCTCAAAATATCTTATTGTACTATCTATACTCATCTTCTTCTTGTGATGATATGAGATAATAAAATGACTGCATGATGAAATGAAGTGAGGTGAATGACAGGCATTGTGACATGTTGTTAGGCTACTACTGACATTCTGGTGGCATGTCAGAAGGAAGACAATCTGCTTCCTGACTGTGGTTGACTATGGGAACTGAAACTGGGGAAAGTGAACCTGTGGATAAGGTTACCCTGCAATCCCCAGGGTAACCACCAAAAAAAATAACTTTAAAAATATGGTAAATTAAAATGGGAATTAAAATGATACACTAGAACTATCTATTTAACATATAAGAAGGTGGTAATGGAAGACATAAGATACATAGAAAACAAATAGCAAAATGGCAGACATTACATTAAATCATTAAACATAAATAGATTAAGCACTTCAATCAGAAGGCAGAGATAGACAGAAAGAATGAAAAAAAAAACATGATCCGGGTATATGCTGTTGATATGAAACATGTTAGATTTAAAGATACAAACAGATGGAAAATACTGTACCATGCAAGTAGTAACCAAAAGACAGCTGAAGTGACTGCAGTGGTATCAGACAAAATAGATTTTAAGACAAAGATTAATAAAGACAAGGAATAATATTTTATAATAATAAAAGGGTCAATCCATCTGGAATTTATAACAATTATAAACTTATATGCACCTAATAACAGAGCCCTAAATTACATGAAACAAAACTAGCAGAACTGAAGGGGGAAATAGATAATTCAACAATAATAGTTGGAGATTTCAATACCCCACCTTCAATGATGGATGGAACAAGCACAGAGATCAACAAGGAGATAGAAGATTTGAACAAAACTGTAAACTAACTAGAACTGAAAGACATCTATGGGACACTCAAAGCAGAATATACGTCTTTCTCAAGTACACATGGAACACTCTCCAGACAGACCATATGCTAGGTTATAAAAGAAACCTTAATAAATTCAAGAGGACTGAAATAATACTATGGACTACAGTGAATGACATTAGAAATCAATAATAGAAATTTGGGAAATTCGTAAAATGTGAATATTAAGCAAAACATTCCTAAGTTACCAATGAGTGAACGAAGAAATCACAAGAGAAATTAGAACATACTTCGAGTTAAATGAAAACAAAAACACAACATACCAAAACTCATGAGGTGCAGTTATAGCAATGTTTAGAGGGGATTTTATAACTATATATACCCATATTAAAAAAAGGAATGATCTCAAATCAATAACGTAACTTTCCACCTTAAGAAATTAGGGCAAGGAAAAGAAACTACACCTAAAGCAAATAGAAGCAAGGAAATGCTAAAGACTAGAAGAGAATGAATGAAATAGAGAATAGAAAAACAGATAATCAACAGAATAAAAAGTTTTCTTTGAAAAGATCAGTAAAGTTTAACTAGACTGACCAAGAAAAAAAGATTAAAATTATTAAATTCAGAAGTGAAACTGATAACATTACTACTGAACTTGCAAAATGAAAAGGGTTCATACTACTTTATGGACATTGTATGCCAACAAATTATTTAACCTAAGTGAAATGTATAATTGTGACTAGAAAGTCATAAACCATTGCAACTGACTCAAGTAGGAATAAAAAAATCTGAATAGACCTATAACAAGGAAAGAGATTGAATTAGCAATAAAAAAAATCTACCCACAAAGAAAAGCTCAGGCCCAGGTGGCTCCATTGGTGAATTCTACCAAATATTTACAGTAGAATTAACATCAATCCTTCACAGAGTGTTTCAAAAAATAGGAGAGAACACTTTGCAACTCAGTCTCTGAGGCCAGTATTACGCTTTGATAACCAAGTCCAGACAAAGAACATCACAAGAAACCTACAGGACAGTATGTTCACTGTGTTTATGTCATTTTGTCTGTGAATATCGACAGAAATCCTCAACAAAACCAAACCAATTTAGCAAAACAAATCCAGCAACATATAAAAACAATTATATGCCACGACTAGGTAGGATTTATACAAGGTCGATTGAACATATGAAAATCAGACAATGTAATACACTATATTAGTGGAATAAAGGACAAAAACCACATGATCATCTCAGTCAATACAGAAAAAACATGTGACAATACCCTTTCATGATACAAAAAAACAAAAACAAAAACAAAGTAGGACTAGCAGGGAATTTCTTTGACTTGATAAAGCTCACAGCTAACATAATGACAAGAGACTAATGCTTCCCCAGCTTTGGTTGGGAACAAGACAAGGATGTCCTTTCTTGCCATTTCTATTCAACATTGTATTGAAAGTTCTAGCTGGGGAAAATAGGCAAGAAAAGGAAGCAAAGACATCCAGATTAAAAATGGAGAAATAAAACTATCTCCACTAGCAGACAATATGGTTTCATATATGTAAAATTCTAAGGAAGTCAGTAGAAACCCATTAGAACTAGTAAGTTCAGCAAGTTGCAGAATATATGATCCAAATACAAAAATCAATTATATTTTATACAGTCACAATGAACAATCAAAAAAAAGTTCACTTATAATAACATCAAAAAGAATAAAATACTTGGGAATAAATTTAACAAAAGAACTTAAAGATGAACAGTGAAAGCTACTAAATATTGTTAAAAGAAATTAAAGAAGACAAGTGAAAAAAATCTCATGCTCATGGATTGGAAGACTTGATATTGTTAGGATGTGATACTCCCCAGATTGATCAGCAGATTCGGTGCAATCCCTATCAAAATCCCAATCGTCATTTTTTTTTTTTTAAGAAATTGAAAAGCAGATCCTAAAATTCATATGGAAATGCAAGGTACCCAGAATAGTCAAAACAGTCTTGAAAAAGAAGAACAAAATTGGATTAATTATTCTGTCAGGGCCTGCCATAACAAAATACTACAGACTGGGTGGCTTAAACAGCATACATTTATTTTCTCACACTTTTGGAGGCTGGAAGTCCCAGATCATGGAATAGGCAGGGTGAATTTCTGGTGAGACCCCTCTTGTTGGCTTGCAGCCTTCTCACTGTGTCCTCACATGGCTTTCCCTCTGTTCATGCTTGGTACCTCTTCCTCTTATATGAATACCAGTCCTATTAGGGTAGGGCTCCACCTTCACAACTCTGACTTAGCTCAGGCTGCAATAACAAAATGCTGTAGACTGGGTGGCTTATACTACAGAAATTTATTTCCTCGTAGTTCTAGAGGCCGGAAGTCTGAGACTGGGATTCCAGCTTTGGTTGGGTTCTGGTGAGAACACTTCCTGGCCTTCTCATTGTGTTCTGACACAGCCTGGAAGGAAAGAGAGAGCCGGAGCCAGAGCAGGAAAACTCTCTGGTGTCTTCTTCTAAGGGCACTAATCCCATCATAAGAGTCCCACCCTCATTTACCTCATCTAAACCTAATTATCTCTCAAAGGCCCCACCTCCAAACACCATCACATTGGGAGTTAGGATTTCAACATATGAATTTTGAGGGGACACAATTCAGTCCATAGCAACCTCATTAACCTTAATTTTCTCCTTAAGGTCCCTAACTCCATATATAGTCACATTGGGGGTTTAGGGCTTCACATACCAGTTTTAGGGGGATGCAATTCAGTCCATACCATTGGAGGAGGTGTACTTTTTGTTTTGATGTTTACTACGGAGCTGCAAAAATCAAGTAGGTTTACTGGTGTAAGTCTAGACATATACGTTAATGGAATAGAATTGAGAGTTCAGAAATAAAATCTTACACTTATCAGCCCTAATTTGATTTTTGACAAGGGTGCCAAAACGGTTCCACAGGGAAAGAAGTCTTTTCACCAAATGGTACTGGAATAACTAGATAACGCATACAAAAGAATGAATTTTGATTCCTACTTCAGACCATATATAAATATTAATTCAAAATGGACCATAGTCCTAAATGTAAAATCTTAAAGTATAAAACTCTCAGAAGAAACTGTAGCTATAAATCTTCATGACTTTTGGATTAGACAGTGGTTTCTTAGATTTGACACCAAAAGCTCAAGTGACAAAAGAAAAAAGGTAAATTGGATTTCATAAAAATTAAAAACTTTTATGCTTGAAGGTGTCCATCAAGAAAGTGAAAAGACAACTCACGACTGGGAGAAAGTATTTGCAAGTTATATATCTGATCAGGTATTTATGTCCAGAACATGTAAAGACCTCTTAAAACTCAACAAGAAAAAGACAAATAATGCATTAAGAAAATGTGCAAAGGATTCGAATAGTCATTTCTCCAAAGAAGATATACAAATGGCCAATAAGTGCATGCAAAGATGTGCAATGTCATTAGCCATTAGGGAAACATAAAATCACAAGAGATCCCACTTCACACCCCCTGGGATAGCTGAAATAAAAAGACATTAACAAACATTGAGGATATGGAGTAACTGGATCTCTCATACATTCTGGTGGGGTTGTAAAATTTTGAAAACTTTGAAGAACAGTTTGGCAGTTTTTCAAAATGTTAAACATAGTTACTGCATGACCCAGCAATTCCACTCCTAGGTTTTTATGCAGGAGAATTGAAAGTGTATGTTCACACAGAAACTTGCGCTTGAATGTTCTTAGCATTATTCGTAAAGCCAAAAAGTAGAAACATCCTAAATGTTCATCAACTGATGAATGATGAGCAAAATGTATATTCGCACAATGAAGTATTATTCGTCAATAAAAAGCAGTGAAGTACTGATACATGTTACAACATAGATGAATCGTGAAGCTTAATGGTATGTGAAAAAAGCCCGTTCCCAAAGAACATATATTGTATGATTCTGTTTTTATGAAATGTCCAGAATAGACAAATTCATAGAAGTAGAAGTAAATTTGTTTCTAGGAGGAGAGAGGAATGAAAAGTTGACTGCTAAATGGATTTGGGTATCTTTTGGGTAGATGAAATATTCTAAAAGTTGTGATAGTTGTACAACTGAGGATATGCGAAAAACTTCTGAATTGTACACTTAAAGTGAATTTTGTGGTATGTGAATTATAGCTCAATAAATCTGTTATTTTTAAAAAATGGCTTGGGGGGGGGTTGAGTTGAGATTTCCAGCTGATAAGGAAGTCTCCTTTGCTGCTAGAGCTCAAACACTGCAGGCCAGAACTTTACCTCCTCCTTTCTTCCCACTCTCCAGCTAAGCCCCTCACTGGAGTGGACAAATTGTGGCCTCTGTGGCTCTTAGGGTTGAATGGTTTTCCAACTTTGGGGCAGCTGCTGTGGTCAGGGACTTCCAAACAGTGCCCCGCTGGGATGCTTTCACTTTTCCAGAGTGCTGGGAACATGGAGAAGTGGCCTCGAAGTCCCCAGGTGGAGGAGAAAGATGGGAGTGGGGGTTTGCCAAGCCCAACCCCTCCTTCCTCCTTAAGGGAATAGACAAGGCTGGGAGTAAAGCACCATGTCAAAGCTTGTGCCACTCTCACGAGTCTTTCTGGGTGTTTGGGCACCCTGGCTCCTTGGAGCCCCATGCCCATAGTCCCGGCCTGGGCGATGCTTAAGGGTGGCGGGCCACGGGGTCCTGGGTCTGGTGGCCCGTGGCAGCCACCTGCAGGAGTACGGAACAGCTGCACAAAGGCTGGCTGTCCTATAGCTTTCTGCGTTACCCTTTCCAAGTTGTGCTGCGAGAAGCCTCTTTCCCGGCGTTAGGCCCGCTATATTCGGATGCTTTGTTACAGTTACAGTGGGCTGCTCCTACCGGCGTGGGCTGAAAATTCCAGTATTGCCCTAGGGACCTGGCTAATGCTACCCTCTAATGCCAAGTTTTTTGAGTGCTCTGGAAATCCCCCAGGTGCATTCCCTCATTCTAACAAGGAGCCAAAGACTGCTACTGCATTTGGTTTTGGACCTGATCTGAGTGTCCTCCCCAAATCCCATTTGCGCTTATCACAGGCGAGAAAGTTGGGATACATCCTTATGAAAACAAATAACTCCAGGGAAGTGATAAAGTTCAGGTTTACAGATGAGCCAAGGAAGAAACTGGGATCTGAACTTTAATAAAAAAAAATTTTTAAAAAGCTGTTTGGTTTTTAAAAGATTTTATTTATTTGAGAGAGAGAGAGTGTGTGAGAGAGAGCATGAACAGGGGGGAGGGGCAGAGGGAGAGAGAAAAGCAGGCTTCCTGCTGAGCAGGGAGCCTGTCGTGGGGCTGGATGTGAGGCTCGATCCCACTGGGACCAATACCAGAGGTGAAGGCAGATGCTTAACCAGCTGAGCCACCAAGGTGCCCCATCCTTCTAGTTTTTTAAAGCGATAAAGCCACACTTTATGGCTTTTGTAATACTATTTAAAAAAAGCAAAAATCCATAAAATACACAGCATAACTACAAAATTCTTTAAAACAACACATCATTTAATAATACATCTTATATATATTAAATATAGTTTAAGAGAATTTAAGTTCAGAATATTATATTCATGTTTACTTGTAATTGGGAATCTGAGAGTAAATATGTCTACTTAGCTTACTTCTTACATGAGAAGGCCTTAAAAATAAAGCACATTAATCTAGAAAAAAGATTAAGGTAAATATAACAAAATGATTTGTGTGTGTGTGTGTGTGTGTGTGTGTGTGTGTGTGTGGTGTGTTTTATTGATTTCTCCAATAGATCCACAAAAGGAAAAAAAAAACTGGAGACAGATATGGCATCTTTGAGAAAGAATGCTTTTAAAAGTACATATTTTTTCGGGGTGCCTGGGTGGCTCAGTCAGTTAAGTGTCTGCCTTCGGCTCAGGTCATGGTCCCAGGGTCCTGGGATCAAACCCTGAGTGGGGTTCCCTGCTCAGCAGGAAATCTGCTTCTCACTCTCCCTCTACCAGCCCCCCTCATGTTCTCTCTTTTTAAAAAATAAAAGTACATGTTTTCATTCATAAGTTTCTCTGATGCATTACTTCAGAAAGAACAGTTTATTTCAGATATTTAACTTAGTTTAACATAAATCCTCATTGTTTAGACATGTGTTTAGCCTGTCACTATGGTTATTTGTGTGGTAATTTATAGCACTTCGGCTTAGTTCACAACCTCTGAGCTTAGTACCCTTTTTCTAGACAGCACATTGAGTATCTGGGATTTGTGTGGCCAAAAGACAGAGGCAGTTCCATTCTTTGATGCAAACAATGGATGGTTTCTGTCTTCTGTAAATAACTGTGCAACCATGGTTTTAGATAAGACTCTAGGCCCTTCCCCACCCCCAGCTGTTTTGTTTAGTTTAAAGCCCTTACCCCTTCCATGCTCTATATCAGAGCCAAACAATCTTCCACCTTTTTTTGTAAGGTCCACAAAGTAGGAATGACTTTACATTTTTATTTTATTTTTACTTATTATTATGTTTTCGGGGGGGGGGTGAGGGGTAGAAGGAGAGGGAGAGAAAGAATATTAAGCAGGCTCCATGCCCAGCACGGAGCCCGATGTGGGGCTTGATCTCACTACCCTGCGATTGTGACCTGAGCCAAAATCAAGAGTTAGACAATTAATGGACTGAGCCACCTATGGCCCCTGGCTTTACATTTTTAAACTGTTTTTTTAAAAATAAAAAAAGGAATAATATTTCATGACAGAGTAATATTTCATGACAAATTCAAATTTCATGTTCATTAATAAAATTTTACCAAAACACAGCCATGCTCATTTGTTTGTATATTATATGGCTGCTTTCACACTGTAGCAGCAGAATTGAGTAGTTGCAATGGAGATCGAATGGTCCACAAAGCCTAAAATATTTGCTGTATAGACTTTCACAGAAAGTTTTTGACCTCTGAATAATACTACAGCCAAATTTATCTTTTTAAAAAAATGTATACCTACTAATATTAGCTTCCTGCTTAATACCCATCTCCCTTGGAATAAAAATCTAAAATTTTTTATAGGGACTCCATGATCTTTCAGCAGCCCACCACATCAGCTTCATCTCCGTACATCTTCACTGTTCTTAAGTGTTCTGCCTTTTTTTTTTTCTTCTCTGCACTAGATCTTCAAATGCAGTCCTTGTTCCTGCTTCTTTTCCACCCCTAGTTTGAAGTGATAACTCATTCATAAAACTAAGTCAGGTCCATTCCTTCACCTTTCTATAACATCTTGCACTTTTTCTTTGTAACATTCATTACACTTATAATTCTTTGTTCTATTTCTGTTCTCCTTGCTTGACTATAAACATCTTGAAGGGGGCGCCTGAGTGGCTCAGTAGTTGAGCATCTGCCTTCAGCTCAGGGCGTGATCCCAGGGTCCTGGGATCAAGCCCCGCATCGGGCTCCCTCCTCTGCTGGGAGCCTGCTGCTTCTTCTCCCACTCCCCCTGCTTGTGTTCCCTCTCTCGCTGGCTGTCTCTCTGTCAAATAAATAAATAAAATCTTAAAAAACAAACAAACCAACAAAAAACAAAACAAGACACAACATCTTGAAGATAAGAACCATGTCTGTCTTGCTCATTGTTTTATGTCCAGGGACAATTGCCGTGTTTACTGTAGCTGGTTTGGCATACCTCTGTATTTATTCACTATCGGCTGGCACTCTGTCAGTAGTGCCCTTTACTCTCAAAAGTGGACAATAAGTTATAGGGTTATATTATAAATAGCTGATGCTCAGTAAATACTTTTTGACTCAATTTAGTAAAAACTCAGTGATTTAGACTCCCGATAATCATCATATTTAAGTAACAACAACTTTTCACCTCTCTGCTCAGGGAAAAGGCAAATGATGGGGAGAAAACACAGGCATTTAGTTACAGAAATAGCATTCAAAGTATGCCCGAAGTTGAATGTTCATTTAACTCAATTTCTTAAACCTCTATGTGCCATGAGAACAAATGATTATCTTGAAACACTAAAGAATCTTTGGTTGCCAAAAGAATGTTATTTTCTGTATACTTGAATTATTAAGAAAACAAGATGTATATATACGGTTATTACTTTTAACAAGGCATAAAACTTAAGTTTTTTGTTTAAAGCTCAAATCTTAATCCTTTCATGTTCCTAGTGATATTATCATATTATTGGATTTAGGATTATTGATACAATACAGGTAGGATGTATATAGAATCAAAATGTTCTTTCTGCACTATTTTTCTCTCAGTGAGATAATAGTGGTCTGTCTTGCCAGTACACCAGGGCTGCTATGAAGCTAGCTCTTCATGCAAATTTAAGAGTACATTTGAGAGTGATTATTATTATTATTTCTTTTTCTTGAGAGAAAGAGAGAGAGCACGCAAGTGGGGAGAGGGGCAGAGGGAGAGAGAGAGAGAGAATCCCAAGCAGGCTCCATGTTCAGCATGGAGTCCAAAGTGGGACCCAATCTCACAACCCTGAGATCAAAACCTTAGTCGAAATCAAGAGTTGGACTTTAACTAAGTCACCCAGGTGCCCTGAAAGAGTGATTACAGAGTGATTATTTAAATCCCGTGCCTCTGAGAGCAGAAATCTGTGCATGTTTTAAATTCTAAGGCTTAAAGAGACAGAATGGCTTTCAGATTTATTCCCTAAGGGCAGAAGAAGGTACAGAATTAGGGATGAGGTGATGAGAGGTATACAGACCCCTCCCTCACCAAATTGTGAAACCTGTCATCCCAGCTTCTATTTTGGGAATTGCTAATAGGAGAATGAGAAAAGGGTGTCCTGTTCCTCAGGTGTGCTGGGGGAAAAATGGGTTTAAAACAGTTCAATGATTGTGTTAGTATATATAAAGAAGGAATATGTCAGTCTGAAGGGGGTTTGGCTGGACTTAGGCCAAGAATTTAGGATTTAGGGCAGAAAAATAGTCACAGAGGCAGACTGTGATCACTAGACAATGTACAGAGATGAATCATCAGGCCACACCAACATCACAGTCGGTCCTTGAAAACTGTCCACCTTTGCTCTGATTCTGTGCTTATCATGCAAATTTCCGATTACCAATACCTGACTGCCAAGGTCTTGAGGCACCCTGTGTGGCAGAAGGAAAGATTTTGGGTGATTAGAAAGGCCTGTCCCCCTATCGTGCATTAGTGTATTTACTCCTGAGTTGAGTATATGCAGTCTGTGAGTTTGGCTTGTTAAAGTCAGCCACTCTGCAACTCCAGGGCTCTGACAGTTCTGAGGCCATTCTCCAAAAAGTGGTCAGTTTATGAAGTTAATGTCAAATTCTAAAACCTCGTGGAAGAGTGTCATCCAGCCTTCTTCAGACACCTCAGCCTTATCAAATCCACTTATTCTTTCTTGGGCCTTTCCCCAGTGATCACTTCTTTTGGAATTACTTGGAAATCTAGAAGTGAAAGTAGTGATATTAATCTAGTAAGTGCAACATTCAAGCCTACCTGGAAAAAATAAATGTAAAATTGCTAACTATTTTAGTCACATTTTCTATATAATAGCCTGGTAATGGAGAAGTATTTGTATTCTTATATTCCCTCTTTTTTACTTTTTTGATTAATAGAACTCCTCCACCTCTTTTCCCTTGGTCAGTGAAGTGTCCTCCTTCTACCTGGTCATCCAAGCCAGAAACCTGGCTGTATCCTTGTTCTTTACCTCTTCTTTTCCAACCATGTCCTGTTTTTTAGGAAGGCCCTCAACATTTCTACCTTGAACCGTTAGAATAGTCTCTCCTAACGATCTCTTTTTAACATTGTAATCTGTCCTTTAGATTGTTACCAAAGTGGTAATAGTTTTAAAAGTGTATCTTTCAAAAACATAGTTCTGAACTTTTTTACTTTTCTTTTTTTTTTTTTTTAAAGATTTTATTTATTTATTTGACACAGAGAGAGACAGCCAGCGAGAGAGGGAACACAGGCAGGGGGAGTGGGAGAGGAAGAAGCAGGCTCCCAGTGGAGGAGCCTGATGTGGGGCTCGATCCCAGGACTCTGGGATCACGCCCTGAGCCGAAGGCAGACGCTTAACGACTGAGCCACCCAGGCGCCCCTGAACTTTTTTACTTTTCTATGTGAAACTAGTAGGTGGCTTTTTATATTTTAACAGTGTAAACCCCATATTCTTCTTCAGCATGGCATACATGGCTCCTCATGCTCTGGCTGCTTCCCCCTTCCCCAGTGACTCTTTCCTTCTCCCGTCCCCTCCTTTTCCCACTGCCAGTGCTAGTCACGGTGAACTAGTTCACGAGGCTGTTTGACTCCTCAGCACACTTGTACTTGCCATGTATGTGCTCCTTGTATTTGATCTGTCAGCAACATTCCACACGATACACTCCCTCCATTTTGAGCACCTTCTTCCCTTGATTTCCATGACATCATTCCTTCTGGACTTCCCTCTTACCTCCCTGGTATTTCCCTCATTCTTTTTTGCTGGCCACTCCTCTTCTACTGAGCCTTTGTGTGCCAGGTTTTCTTGGGGCTAAGTCTTAGGTTCTATATTCCTCCTTAAGCCTACTAAATTTACTGTGTAGTCATGGTTTACTGTAGGGATTTTTATATTTAGCAAAGGTATATAAAATCATTTCTAGTATAGCTAATGTATATTTTTCTCATAGCAATTTGGTTATCATAGTAGAGTAAGGATATCTATCTACAGTTTCAACCTGTAAGAACTACCATAATATGTCAAAAGCACTAATTTTTAGACATTAGACTCTAGCCCCCATGTGTGCTTTCTACAGTTTGAGGGAGTAGTATTCTCCAGTGTCGCTCTGGTCCTTCTTTCTGCTATTGCATAAAATAATTAGGTTTTAGCAGCCCCCCAAAAACATATCCTTGCAGTTCATTGAGTAGCATTTGATATTGTCTACACACCTTACTAAATTAAACGGAATAACTAGGTAGAAATTGGGGCAAGCTGTGATTTTTCATTTAGAAGAAAATTTTTCTTCAGGAAAATAAATTGGAATTGGTAGATGAGACTCTCTGTAGTGTTTATTACAGTCTAGGTCCCTGCCAGGAAATTATTCTGAAGAAAGTAAAAAATATTTTTAAAGGAAAGAACTATTGAGTAATGAAGATGTAAACTTTTCAGTGATGAATGATGTGCTGAGTGCTTATTGGAATTGCTCAACCTGGATAGCTTGCTCGTCCTGCTATTTCCTGGCATTCCCTTTATAATACTCAAGAAATAACAATCTTTGCAAGTTGTAAAGGGTTAATGCACAAGTCTGGTGGGACTGCTACATCGATACTGAAGAAGTGGCCTATGAAGAAGTAATAATGACATTGCCATAGTTGAACAGAAAGTGTTAGCATGCAGAAAAAATTTAACCCTTAATATATTTAATCTCTAAAATGAGATTAGAATAATATTGTGATAGGCATCTTACATAATTGAGCACAAATAGATTTTCGTTGGCATTTTATTGTTTCTAATCTTGTGTGGAACAGAAGAAATTGAGAACTGTCCCTTTAATAAAACCCTGTTTACCTATCCTCTTCTAGTAGGAGTGGCTTAGGAACCTGTAGAGTGAGGTATAACTACCACTTCTGCATTCTGACCTGCAACCTTGGAAAGAGTGCTGATACTACAGACCAGGAAGTGACAAATAATGTGCTTTAAACTCAATAGAACATGTCTTTCATAAGGAAAAGCCTCTCATACCAAAATGAGAAGATTGAAGCAGTGATTTCACATAGTTGTCGTTAAGTATTTGGAACTCTGCTGCAGATAAAGACTGCAGAATACTTAGAATACGAAGCTTTCTGGGCCAGAAATTGATCTTCTGACTTTTGAGTCTTATCTGATTGCTACTTGGTTCATCTTTATTTTGTTGGAGTACTCTCTTCAGGCTGAACGGGACAGACCCTCCATTGTTTGCAGGTAGGTGGTCAGCCTTTGTTTAAAATTTAGGTTGTTTTTTAAAACAACCTAATTTGGAGAATTATTATTATTCAGAGAATTATGAATATCAGTCTGGGTATATGTTTCAATGTTTAAATATTTAGCATGACTACAAATAACCACATTTTTTGCGACTTCTGACTAACTTTGTAGAAAAAGTTATTTTTAACAAATTAGCAGATCTGTAACATGGTGAATTTTAAAAAAGATGGTTAAAAAAATGGTGAACTAAATGAGTTCTATTTTGTTTTCCATTAATTTATATATATATATATATATATATATACACTTTATATATATATGTATATGTATATATACACACACACTTTATACCTTTATATAAGGTGTATTTACCTTTTATATTTGTATATTTGTATATATAAATATATGCTTTATAAATACTTTATGTATGTGTTCATATATATATATATACACACATATATATAAACTAATAAATTAAAAAGTATATTACCCTATTTACTGTTAACTTCCTGATAGTATTTGATAATATATTTTAAACTTTAATTTATGTAGTCAAATAAAAAATTGTGTTTTGTTGTTAATATTTTACGTCTAAGTTTAATGTCTTTCACTCTTAGGAAGCTGCCTGAATATTTATCATTGGTTTATTTATTTCCTTTAGTGTATTTTTGGAATACTTTGATATTTATTATTTCAGAGAAGTTTTTATAAAAGGTTAACCTTCCATAAGTATATTGAAATATTTCTTGTTTCTCTTTATAAAGTTAACCATCCATTTATGACTCTAGAAGTATTTCAAAGATAGTGGCTTTGAGAGACTGAGTTACTAATATGAGCTAATTGCTATTCACAAATGGCTTTTCTGGTGTGGGAGTCAGAAAAGAAATGTGTGGGGGTACCTTTAAGATCAAGGACAGTGGTTCCTTAACTTTCTCTGCCACCAGTGATCTTTTTTATTTTTCTTTTATGGACACTAATCTTCAAAAGACTTTGCCCACCAAACAAGTGGTGTATATTGAATAATAGAATGTTAGAACATTATCATTTATTAGACACACGTTATTTACAATGTGAGTTTCTTATCAGCCTTAGATAAAACTCTAGGCTAATGTAATTCAGACCCAAGAGCCCTGACATTTTACTTAGCTTGAATAACTTTATTGTAGTAACTGTTTGGATATTTTTGATTTTTTAAAGTACTGATAATATCTGATTTTTCATCAATTACTCTTGTGGAAACCTAGTAGTATGTGTATGGCAAATTGAAAACTAGTGGTCTAGTGTAGAAATTTTGTTCTTAATCTCTTTGAGATTCCATGAAATATAATGAAGGTCATCTGGTGTAATGTAACAAAGATTCCATAGCCACCAGACAGGCAGAAGAAACAAGGAGAAAGAAAAAAGAAGTGGCATTTGTCAAGGGGAGTATCAGGGAGTAATTTAAGGCATATGTATGTTTTGGCCTCATTAAATCTCCCTATCTTTATTTTCCGACTTAAAATCTGACAAAAATTTTTTCGACTTAAATTTTTTACTCCAGTTAGGTCAATAAACTATTAACCGACTTCTAAACAAGTATTACCTGGGACACCTGGGTGGCTCAGTCAGTTAGGCGGCCAACTCTTGATTTTGGCTCAGGTAATGATCTCAGGGTCCTGGGATCAAGCACTGCGTTGGGTTCTGTGTTCAGTGGGGAGTCGGCTTGAGCATTCTCTCTGTCCCTCTCCCTCTTCCCCTCCCCCCCAACATGAGCATGCACACTTGCTTTCCTAAAATAAAAATTAATAAACCTTAAAAAGAAAAAGCAAGCATTACCTATGTTCTTTATGTATTTATTCTGTATTTGTATGTTGGTTTCCCTCTCCCAAAATTTCCTCATTTCTCCATTTTTCCTATTCATGTCCTTCCTTCAGCTCTGCTGAAGACCCTTCTCCAGTGTGTAGCTTTATCTGATCACCGTAATCCACAGTAATATTTCTTGCTTTTAGACTTTTATAGTATGTCGAGTCTACTTTAGTACTTAATAATATTATAGCCTGTCATATTTAACTTAAAAGTCTCCTATGTTTCTTCAACTATAAGTTGTTTGGGAGCAAAGAGCTTCACTTGTACATTATTTTTTTATTATTATTATGTTCAATATAGCCTACATATAGTACGTTAGTTTTTGATGTAGTGTTCAACGATTCATTAATTGTGTATAACACCCAGTGCTCTTCACAACACATGCCCTCCTTAATACCCATCTCCGGGTTACCCCATA
Organism: Ursus maritimus; assembly: GCF_017311325.1. Taxonomy (NCBI): domain Eukaryota; kingdom Metazoa; phylum Chordata; class Mammalia; order Carnivora; family Ursidae; genus Ursus; species Ursus maritimus. The sequence continues at coordinate 57,472,031 of NW_024426552.1, forward strand.
CGCCCCACTCCCCTCTCTTCTGTAACCCTCAGTTTGTTTCCTGGATTCCAGAGTCTCTCATGGTTTGTCTCCCTCTCTGATTTCTTCCCATTCAGTTTTCTCTCCCTTCCCCTGTGGTCCTCCGTGCTATGCCTTATGTTCCACATATGAGTGAAACCATATGATAATTGTCTTTCTCTGCTTGACTTTTTTCACTTAGCTTAATCCCCTCCAGTTCCATTCATGTCGATGCAAATGGTAGGTATTCATCCTTTCTGATGGCTGAGTAGTATTCCATTGTATATATAAACCACATCTAAGAAGATCCATTCATCTGTTGAAGGACATCTCAGCTCCTTCCACAGTTTGGCTATTGTGGACACTGCTGCTATGAACATTGGGGTGCATGTGCCCCTTCTTTTCACTACATCTGTATCTTTGGGGTAAATACCTAGTAGTGTAATTGCTGGGTCATAGGGTAGCTCTATTTTTAATGTCTTGAGGAACCTCCATACTGTTTTCCAGAGTGACTATACCAGCTTGCATTCCCACCAACAGTGTAAGAGGGTTCGCCTTTCTCCACATCCTTGCCAACACATTGTTTCATGTCTTATTAATTTTTGCCATTCTAACTGGTGTAAGGTGGTGTCTCATTGTGTTTTTTTTTTTTTTTTTTAAAGATTTTATTTATTTATTCAACAGAGATAGAGACAGCCAGCGAGAGAGGGAACACAAGCAGGGGGAGTGGGAGAGGAAGAAGCAGGCTCATAGCGGAGGAGCCTGATGTGGGGCTCGATCCCAGAACGCCAGGATCACGCCCTGAGCCGAAGGCAGACGCTTAACCGCTGTGCCACCCAGGCACCCCTTTTGTGTTCTTTTTTTTGAAGATTTATTTATTTATTTGAGAGAGAGATTGAGAGAACGAGTGGGGGGAGGGGCAGAAGGAGAAGCAGACTCCCTGCAGAGCAGGGAGCCTGAAGTGGGACTCGATCCCAGGACCCTGCGATCATGACCTGAGCTGAAGGCAAATGCTTAACCCACTGAGCCACCCAGGCACCCTCATTGTTATTTTGATTTGTATTTCCCTGATGGCTAGAGATGTTGAACATTTTTTCATGTGTCTGCTAGCCATCTGTATGTCTTTTATTGAGAAGTGTTTGTTCATGTCTTCTGCCCATTTCTTGACTGGATTATTTGTGTTTTGGGGGTTGAATTTGAGAAGTTCTTTATAGATCTTGGATACCAGCCCTTTATCTGTAATGTCATTTGCAAATATCTTCTCCTATTCTGTGGGTTGCCTCTTAGTTTTGTTGACTGTTTCCTTTGCTGTGCAGAAGCTTTTTATCTTTATGAAGTCCCAAAAGTTCCTTTTTGCTTCCTTGTACATTATTTTTTTCCTCCTTAGCCATCTAGTGCAGTGATACATGTATGGTGGGTTCTAAATAAATATTTGTTGAATGAATGAGAGGGGTAAAGAATCTTGCCAACAGTTGCCTCAGGTGTTATGCTGCCTCCCTCTACCTTGCTTAATCACATAATTAACTACCTAAAATATTTCTAAAAATCAGACCGTTGGTTATCATACTAGAATTGTTTTTGTTTTGCTATGTAATGCATGAATTTTTTGTATTAGATGATTTTAACTCTGATATGATACCTACAAAGAAAGAATAAGCTGGATTTTGTTAAAAATAAATCAAAGAAAATACTCTGAATTCTAGCCTTTTGCCTTTTATATTTTAGGAAAATATAACTTACAGTTTACTGATATATAATTTTTTTAAAAAGATTTTACTTATTTATTTGACAGAGAGAGAGCACAACCAGGGGGAGCAGCAGGCATAAGGAGAGGGAGGGGGAGAAGGAGAAGCAGACTCCCTGCTGAGCAGAGAGCCCAACGTGGGGCTTAATCCCAGGACCTTGGGATCATGACCTGAGCCAAGGCAGATGCTCAACTGAGCCACCCAGGTGCCCCTGATATATAAGATTTTTTAAACGGTTGAAATATTCAGGTACATTATGGATTAAGAGGATGGTTCTGAATTAATAATTAGAACTCTGAATGTTGATCCAGTGGTCACGGTAGACTGGTTGGGTTATAGAAGTTAAATTCCAGATTGGTGATTGCCAGATACCATGAACAAACTATTCTATGAAAAAACCATTTTAAACATCTTACTTCCCACTTACAGTAGTTATCCTGTTATACACTTTAAAATCAGCATTTTATCCACTCTCACTATCAACCCAGTTGGATAAGTTTTGTTTACCCATTTTTTACAGATACTGAAAACTGACATCTAGAGAGGTCAAATAACTACCAAAGTTACACATTTAGAATCTGCACAACAGGTCATTTTGACTTCAGAATTCATGTTTTGAATCACTATGTTATCCTATCCTGTATTTTCCAACATTCAGTGTAATTTTTTCTGTCATTTTAGAGCTTGACCAGACAGGAGTTCTGGCAACTGCTCCAGCAGAACTATGGCAATGAGCTAGGCTTAAATGCTGAAGAGATGGAAAACTTGTCTCTGTCGATCGAGGATAATGTGCAGCCAAGGTAGAGCAAAATGTTTTGAAATTTTGTGATTTATTAATCACTAATTCAAGCAGAATGATTTTAGACTGTACTAATTTAGAATTTCTATTAATTCATCCTTTGGTGGAATTTGCCTCTTTGTTCTCTGTAGCGGAATGCAGTGAAAGATGAGGACAGTGAGTAGTTTGCTAAATTGGTAAGCAAATACAGGGCATACAAGGAAATGTTAATTTTGTAACTCTGTCATTTAGGATTTGCTTAAAGTGTGGTTTTGGTAAAGGTTTTTATTAAGGATCTGGAGAAGTACCTAGTGACATCTCTGATCTTATAGATAACAATAAAATAAATTAGCTGGTAGGTATTTTGAGAGATACAAAGATAATAGGTTTCCTCGAGGAAAACCTAGTGTAGTGCTTGACATGTAGTTGGCACTCAATAAATATCGAATGCATTAATGAAAGGAACTGATAGTATATGGGGAATGCAAATATTTATAATATGAGATTGAAATGATAAAGGCCAAAAGGAGCAATAGATAATGTGATAAAGAAATTCAGCGGCGAGAGAGATCATTTTTGACTGATGGGGATTCATTGGGAAGAGTGGACATTTTTATTAACCTGTACAAGTAAAAGTGCATTTTGTCCAATGGTAATTGAGGTCATAGCAATAAAAACAATTAGGGATAATACATTAAACTTCTATAGTAGCCACTATAAGTGAAAGGAGCAAGTCACTGAAGACCACATATTGTATGATTCCATTTATATGAAATGGAATCCAGAATGAGTAGAGCCAGAGAGACAGAAAGTGGATTAGTAGTTGCCAGAAGTTGGGAGGAAGGGAGAATAGGGAGTGATTGCTAATGGGTACAGGATTTTTTTGGGGGGGTGAACATGTTCTAAAACTAGATGGTGGTGATCATGACTGTGCAACTCTATAACCACTGTATTGTACACTTTAAATGGGGTGAATTTTATGGTATGTAAATTATATCTTAATAAAACTCTTACTTAAAAATTCTATAGCAAATAAATCTTAAAATAGTAATCTTTCAGAAATCTTACTGTGTACACAATTTTTCCTTTATTTAGGTAGCCTTCTAGCTATGCTGATCCTCTTTATACCATTTCAACTCAGCAGCAATATTTTAGTCTCTTTTTTTATGTGGTTGCACATGCATATTTTATCAGTTTTCTGTGAAGTTAAAAATTTCCATTGTACTACTCTTCTTGTAAAGTTTACTAGTCTCTCTTAGGTATTGGCGCCGGGTAGAAAAGCAGTTGACGTAATGCAGAGAGCCTTGGACTTTGGTGGAGAAGATCTGGATTCTAGTCTGGACTTGGCCACCAAGTAGCTGCACAACCTCAAACAAATGTCTTAGCTTTCTGATCCTCGCTTTGCTCATCTCTGAAATGAGGCAGTTAAACTAGATAAGCTCCAAGGTCCCTGCCAACCTGAGGAGTTTCTAGTCTTTGAAGAAGAAATGAATGAATATTTTGGACCAGATTCTTTATACACTCTAAGGTACAGATTTTTGAAGTCACCAGGGAAGCTGTTGTTTTCTTCTGGTGACTGAGTGCTTTCTCAGAGAATATGTGGCCAGATCCTCATCCCCTCTTCTCCTTTCCCCTTTCTTCCCTTTACTGAAAGAGTGTATCTGTCTCAAACCTTTATTTCCTCGGCTCTTCTTTCTTCTTTATTTTCATTCTCTCCATCACTCTCCCTCATCCTTTTTCCTTTCTGTATTTCTCCACAGCTCACCCCCATCCTTAAAATCCTCAGCTGCTTGGCTAGTCTCAAGGGGCCATTTTTCTTGGTGGGTCCCCTCAGCCCTGCCATTCTGCCTGGCCAAGAGTGACTTGGCGGCAGACCTAAGTATTATTTGGCTGGGGTAGAATAGGAGTGTTCCTTCCTCAGGGTAACATGGCTAAAGATGATAAGCTGCTACTTTATTTTAAAAAAGCTTTGAGTCTCTATGTAGCAAAGATTACATAGGAATAATTGCTTAGTAAGTTTGAGACCTGGACATAGATCAGTTATACTCCTTTTATGTTTCATAGATTGTCCTTTCTTTATGTTCCTTCCCGAGAGAGGAAAAGTAGGTGTCAGGACATTTGTTGTAGTCATGTTCCTATGACCATATGAAAGCTGTTCCTTAAACTTTGTTCTTAGGAAGGAGAAGAGCAAGAAGGAGGGCATGGACTGATTGATGGGGTCTGTGCTCAGATATCAGGAGCTCCCCCTTCTGGGAGGGACTCACCGCCTCAGCTGGAAGTGAATCAGAAGGAAGATCTAAAACTGCCTTCTGGTGTTGACTGGCATCCAACCCAAACATCTACCCGGCACCTTTCAAAGCTTCGTGGTGGTCCATAGCTGATATTTAAACAAGCTATAATATTCATTGTATTAGTTGTTGTTACAACCGGTTGTACTTGGTTAATTTTTTAATGGTTTCTGAAATTTATAAAATCTCATGTGAGCATATTCTGTTTTCAGAAATAAAGTCAATTTGCATGTGATTTAAGAAGATGGCCTTGTTATAAGTAGGGCTTATTTGTTACATTACAAAAAAATATTTGTTTGTCAAAATGCTTTGTAATAGGGGAGACTAAATCACTTATTTGTGTGGAATTGACCTTGATTATATTTCTATAATGATGTGTTTCTTACAGAAGTCCAGGAAGAAGTAGCTTGGATGACTGTGGGGAGAAAGATGAAAAAATTTCCAAGTCCATCAGTTTTACCCGAGAATCAGTTCATCGGGTTTCAGAAGCAGAGTCAATAGATGGAAATCCACCAAAAGGGGTTAGTGCATGATATCCCTTTAAAAATATATCTTATGCTGCCGTGTGTTAATCATAATGCAAGACCAAATAAAAATACACTGTACAAAATGTTTAAAAATTTAAGATGTCAGGCTGCTCCTTTGTCTTAGGAGAAAGGTTTTAAGTCTATAAGTAGTAGGGGTTATGGGAATAATATATGGTTTTGTTCAGAGCTGGATATGGTGCAGGATTATTAGACAGTTTCCTGAGTATTGGTCTATAAGGGGGATAGACATCATTAAAAATATAATAAGATAGAGGAGTTCGTAGTTAGCAGAATTTTTCTCAGATTAAGTGGTATGTGTGGTAGAAAGAACCTGTTTTGAAGAGGGATGAGAACCCTGTACTGCATGCTTGAGTAACAATAGGGCTTCTTACGTTGACCATGAAAGCAGGTACATCCAGTTAATTCATAGTTATTTAGTTTCTTCCTCTATTTTTTCAAGTATCATTATAAGCCCGTTGCTTTTTTTCTTCTTCTTTTTTTTTTTTATTTCAGTGAGTTTATATCATTTGAGTCTTCTTTTTTTTTTTTTTTTAAATACTCAGTTTGTCTCCTCTGCCAACCGGAGTCCCTTCAGGTTGGCTTCTTATGTTTTTTTGAAATGACCAATAATCTTTGATTATTCCTTTCTTTCTAGCACAACAGTGTGTCCCAGGCACGCTTTGTACACTTACGGCCCCAGACTTAGTATCCACCATAGTTCTTAGTGAAGAATGGTATTTGGAGACCACATTCTGAGGCGGAGAGTGCTCCTACTGCGAGCTTTCCTTCTGCTGACTGGGGAGGAGAGTCTGAGCCACAGCTGAATTTCTTGGTTTAAAGCAGAGTGTTGCTTTCAAATCCTACCTCTGCTGCTTGCTACCTGAACGCCCTTAAAGAAGTTAACTTAATTACTTAACATTTCTATGCTTTTGTTTTCTCAACTATAAGATGAAGACAATAAAACCCCGTAGGGTTTTTTAATAAGGATGAAATGAGTTAATATAGGTGAAAGTGCTTTGAACGATCCCTAACACACATTAAGTATTCAAGAACCATAAGCTATTATAATTGAAGGTGAACCTGCATGTAACCAGCAAGGGACCTTTGCTACCTTCTCTCATGGAGCTCCCAGCATCTGTGAATAAGTGTTGGGCAAACATCGAAACAAAATATGTGAAGGCCACCAAGTTATCAGCTTGTTTCAGGCAACCGTCATGCATCTATCCCAGTCTGATTTTGTATTGTGGATTTCTTGCAAAACTATTCGTCTGTAGACCCTTAGGAACTTACTCCTGGTACAAGGGAGCTGATTCTGGGTGCTAATCTCTTTATTTGTTCCATGCAGAAAACCAAACCACTCAATTTTAGGGAGGTAACAGGACAGGAGATCTCTCGCAATCTCCTGATCCTTTTGCAAAACCCTGACTTTGAGGACTGGCTTCTCAAAACCACCAATCTTGAGTCTTTCTTACTACTGCCTTGACAGTGTCCTCTGTACCTGCTCTTACGAGAGTTAATCCATTAGTTCTTGCTTCTATTTTTGTCCCTAAAGGATGTCATATTTCCTTTAAGGAAAGAGAATGGAATATAGAGGAAGACTTTAATGTTTTAAGATTGATCAGACATTTATTGATGTTTAGTATAGATGTTTTCAGGTTATGGAATACAAATAATATAGAAGTTCACTCCTTTTTTTTCCATTCAAGAACAGTATAGCAAGATTCTCAGATGTCAGCAAATATCATGTCACTTACTTTGTTTCATTTTTACTTCCTAGAAAGTTGGAAATAAAAAGAAGTGAAAAATAACATTTTTAAACATTTTAAAGATGAATTATAATTTTCTTAAGTTATAAAATTAATATTCTTGGGAAAAATTCAGGAAATATAGAGAAGAATGCAAAGAAATAAAAATTGTCCAGATGCCAACCACTCAAAGATAGTGACTGTTACTTTTCCTAAAAATATCTGTCCATATTCTTTATAATAGGAACCATACCTTAATTACAAACAACAAGAGAAATACGTATGGAAACTTACTGTACTTAGCGTCTGCTAAAGAGGTTCTGGGTCAGCTAAGTAAGCATGCTGCTTTGTAGTGTAGAACTCCCAAATAAATCGAATCTCAATTTTAGCAGTAATCTCTGCTTAAAGAATCAGTCCTCTGACTAGGGTAATATAATCCTTTCATAAACTGTATCTTGGGTCCCACTTGTTATTCTGCTGTCTGAGTGGCCGATAGAAACCTGTCTCCTCCTTGGAGCTTCTGCCCTTCAGTGCTGCTCAAAGATCTCACAGAGCAGGAAGTGTAAGAATTAGAAATATGCTCTCTTTCATCTGCTTACACACAGATAATGCAAGAAGGTACTTTGTTGTATGGTTTATATTTTTACACTGTTCTCTTAAATCCAATTATAATACGATTCTACTTGAATACTAACATAGCAATAGCATTCAGACTTTAATGCCTAACCTTAAATGTATTATAGAAATGATGTATCTTGATTAAATCATCCCAGAAAGTATAGATAGTATCATATATTGAATATCTTTTAATGCCCAATTCCTTAGTCCCTTAACAGCAGAGCCAACTGTATTCTTACAAGTTTGTTATGAAATTAATGTTTCCTGTTAATCTAATCTCCTCTACTGTACTCTTGTGTGACTCTTATCTCTATTTTCTTTCCCTTTCTGCTGTAGTTACTGGTCTTGAGAATGGGGGAGTTCTTTTCCTTGAGATGATGGGGCAGGTATTGTCTGGGGACACTAATCGGGTTTGATTCCTCTCCCTTGCCCACTCCAAAGAACCTGTTGTTCCATTATTTTTGTTCTCTGCTCCCCTTTCCCTTCTGCTTAAGTGATTTATATGATGTTAACTGTGAGTTCTTTTTGTATGAAGTTCTTCATAAATCTATTGTTCATTACTGTGTAAGAAGATGACTTTAGAATATAAGATAACATTATTATTTATCAATATTTTATGGACTGTATTGGAAATGTGATGTACACATAACAAACATATTTTTCAAAGAGCTGTATTTCAAAGCATCTTTATTATTAAAGATCCCTCCTTAAAATCTAAGCCAGGAATCTGTTTTTTTAACTGGATTGTTTGCCTTTTAGGGGTTAGGGAAAGAGGAACCCCAAAGTGAGAAACAGATAAAAAAGAGTCCTTTACTAACTTCAGAAAAGAGGTTAAGTAGAGTGCCGTCAAAATCACTGGACTTGAATAAAAATGAATATCTTTCTCTGGACAAAAGCAGCAGCACCTCAGATTCTGTTGATGAAGGTAAAGAATTTCTTATAAATTTTAATAAAATTTCAGTTGTGTCTTTTAATGTTTATCTTTGTATTGGGTGAGTACAGATTGAGAATTTAGTTGCATTAGACACTTTCTCACTCTATAAAGAACCAAAAGAAAGGTGGAAGTTAGTAGGAAATAGGGGAAAGAAGCTGCTAGGTCTAACCCATATTCACTTTCAGAAGCCTGGAATTTGAAAATCTCCATCACATTTAGCTTTTAAAATTCCAAGCCTTAAATCAATGAAGATGGCACAGCAGCAATGAAAAAGCAAATCTGAATAAAAATCTGCGTAGTGTTATAGGCCATAATTGTACTTTCTTTTAACTACTAAAAAAAAAAAAAGAAAGAAAAGAAAAAAGGAAGGAAAAGAGAGAGCGAGAGATACAAAAGTAGAGAATATAATAAAAATAAAACCCAGTTGCTTAAAGGGATCTTTATAAGATATCATGTTCTCTCTGCCTTCTCAAAGTTAACACCTGGAGCTTGCTGTACTTATTAAGTGGGCAGTCTAAGGAATTTTTTTTTTTTTTTTTTAACTGTAAGTTTGTTGACATCTGAAGTCAGTGAAACGGGGAGACATTGGGAAAGATACAGAGGAGTGACTACTTTCCAATTTCAGGAAAGGGAGCAATGCCAGTGAATTTTGCTCGATCTGCTTTCTGTCCAGCAATGCTCAGGATATTAGCAATGGGGACATTATAGTGGTTTGGATCTGTGGGATAGGATTGTATTTGCTAGTCCAGTATTTGTATTTGCTGTTCAGATTAGACCTGGTGTGGGAACCCCTGAAGCCTTTTCCTATAGTGAAATCCATGAAATCCAAATCCATGAAAACCAAAACTAAATCCAAATCAAATTTAAAATCAAATCCAAATCTAAAAGCAAACTAAGACCAAATCTATGAAAACCAAATCTTAAATCAACTTTGGTTTGGGAACACTGTAGCAAGTATCTTTAATGAAAACTAAATCCATTGCTCTTGAATACATAAATAAAAATTCAGTAGTTCCTAAAAATCACAGAATGCATTAAGAAGACAATTGTTGAGTTCTTTTGAAAAGATAAGTGAGAGTAAGTTTTTCAAAAGGATTGAGCTCCATGAGTGACTTAACTCTCTTAGTATCTTTACCATTCATGCTTTGGTATGCAGCAGTATGAATTAGTAATGGCTGAACCTCTGACTTTAGGAAGATCTACTCTGGCACCCAGTGGCCAGATAGGTAAGTGACACCAAAACAGGAATCTCCTTTCCTCCTCTTTCTTACCTGTTCTTTTATAAGAATGGTCCTTAAAAAGAAGTTTCCTTATTGATCCTGTCAACTTAACATTAATGATCAGCTTCATAAAGGATAATATTAAATCTCCTATAAGCTGCATTCATATCTAGAAATAAAGAATAACAGTGGTGTAGTTGCTGTATTGCATGTGAGCCCTGATGCCATTTCCTCCCTTGCTGGTGTCCCTTTAAAGACTGGTTTTACAGCAGTAAGACCTTACATGTAACATTTGGCCTTCTTTTGTGGAGGTGTTCTTTAAGGTGCATGGGATGACTTCTTTTTTCTTACTAGATTATCATTACATAACAAATCAAGTACTTCCATTGCTTTCGCTAAGCAGATTTCAAAATCTCAGGCTTATCAGACATATTAAGTGCATATTATAATGAATCTATTTTTTATTTTCTGGAAGTTGTGAGGTTATGAAGACACTTGAAGTCAGTGAACTGGGGAAAATAAGAAAGGTTAAAAGAAGTAAACCATCCCAGGAAATTTGTGTGTGGATTTAGAGGGAGTTAGGTAGATGGCAGATTATTTTAAGCCCAACATCATTTTATTTAAAATGACAGTATTTTGATCTACCATTGTGAGCACTGAGTGAGAAAATGAGAGGATTTCCTTCTTTCCTCTTTTCTGCCACCTATAGATTATAATCTTTGGGAGGGGGGCACTGGACCATTTTGAAGTAGAGACTCCCTCTAGACCCACATGTCCCTGAGAGGAATCAGCAAAGCAGAGAATCACGAAATACCTCATGGAGGGACCGGAAACAACTAGGTCAGTCCTTTTGATGTGGAGTTTAACTGAAGCCCGGATAGGGAAAGTTAGCCTAGAATCTGCTTTGACCAGCTTCTTTTTTTTAATGTTCTTACTCTATGGTGGGCAGTTTAGAACCCACCAAGATTGAAGGGTGCCTTTTTGGGGATATTTCTGTACTTCCAGAAATGGGTTCTGGGCCGCCAGCTCCCCAACAAAATGGCTAAGCCTTGTGTTTTAATCTGTTAAACCATATACGAACTTAACAGAAGAAGCTGTGGAACCTTGTTTATCTAGAGTGTTGTTGCTGATAAGCTTTCTTCAGCTTATGAACTATGTTCCCAGTTTTGGGGAGGAGTTCAGAGCCTGTGAGAAAGTGCTAGGGATTTCCTGGCTGGTGAAGATGAGTTGACACAGTGTAGCCACATCTACAGGTATAAGGAAATTATGGCCATGTTTTCGGCCACAGTAATATTTCTGTTGCTGTTAGAATTTACTTCTTTCACCTGCCCTGCTCTGTCATGTCATGGATAGTCTGTGAAACATCTGCCCCAGGAGGTAGAGCCTCGAGTGGAAGCTGACAAGCTGGCTGATGGCATGAGACACCTGGGCTGTGTCATGACAGAGTTAAGTTTAATTTTATATAGCTGGGATTAGAGCGTGTGACAGGATTCCCTAACCAAAGTCACTTATGTTGAGAGTGGAAGCTAAGTCAGGCAAAGGTTAGGCTGGGAGAGGGACACATTAGAATAGCAAAATTGGAATCCATGACCTGTAGCTAACAGAACAAGATGAATTGGAAAGTCAAGCAAAGAAAAACAGGAATCACATATCAGGTGATGCTTATTAATTACTGAAGGTGAGGACTAGTAGACCTCTGGAGAAAGCTGAGAAAAAGCCATGAAATAGTCTAACACATCAGGGAAGCAGCCACGAAACTAAACCAGGTAACCCTGACATAGTTACCCGAGTCAGGTTTTTGAACAACACTCTCAAATTGAACTTGGGTTTTCAGATGCAAACAAAGCCCTCAATTTGAGTCAAGAAGACAGTAGGTCACCAGTTTTTAGAAGATAGAATTATGTGTCCTTAGTTACTCAAACTCCAAATCATCTGCTGTTCTTGCATACCTACCTCTGAAAACACTGTCAACAGATATTTTATTCCTTTATGCCCATGTCCTTCTCATATTTATTTGTCTCACTTTTCCCATCATCTCTACTGGCCACTTTCAAACCGATAGGTTTGAATATTTTCAATTCAAGAAATATTTCTTCTTTATTAGAAATAGTAACTTGCTATCAGGTTGAGTGGTGTTTCTTTCCCTACTTGAAATACCACTTGCTAGCTTCATATGTTACAGCAATATTATTGGTGATGTTACTTGGACAGGAAGCTTTAAAGCACTGTGAATGTCATAATTAATTTCAAGTGGAAATAGTTTATTTCATGTCTTACTTCTTTGAATTAATTTACATATAAAAGATATTATTAATTTCCAGTAGTTGTACCACAAATTCTATTTTATCAGTCATAATACAGAACAATTTATCTAAAATGGAGTTTAAGTGAAATATGAAAATACGTTAAAATGTTTATATGAGTGTAATTTTCTTAACTTCATAAATGCAAACAAGAAACTTACTTTTGAAAAATTACAGTTTGAGAACTCCTTAGAGAAATGATTGCTTCTAGGGCTGAGGTGGGGATTACAAAAAATGAGGCTGGAGTTTTTTGTAGGGCCAGAAAGAAAGAAATGCTTAAAAAAGAAAAAAAAAGAAAGAAAAAGGAATATCAAAAGGGCATAGGAGTCAACCTGAAAGAGCTCCTAATGGCCAAAGTAAAAAAAATTTGAGCAACAAAATAAGTAATAATAGCACTGGATTATAACCTAAAGTATAAAATAACTCTTCATGAGTCCATATTGATATAAATGATCAAATAAATATGTAAATGGGGGAGAAAGCACAAGTCTTCCTTATAGAGTTTCAAATAATATACATACTTCCACTTCTAGGAGGTGGAGCTTAATTCTTCTTCCCTTGAGTGTGGGCTGAACTTAGTGACTAACAAGCAGAACGTGGAAAGGTGAACGTGGTAACTTCACAGTGGAAGAACCTGCCAGACGCCACCTTAACCAAGTAATCATGGTTACCATTATAAATCACGCTGATAGCCCGGATCCCCTGAGTTTGATGAGAAGGGCACCTCACCTATGCGGGCATTCTTCCCCAAACCCACAACCCCAGGCTAATTGTGAAAAAACAGATAAGCCCAAATTGAGGGACATTCTACGAAATACCTGACCAGTGTTCTTCAAGTGTGTAAGGCCATTAAAAAAACAAGGAAAGAACGAGGGACTGTTACAGTTGGAGGAGACGAGGGAGATAAAACAGCTAAATGCAATGTGGCATTTTGGATTGGATCCTTGTACAGAAAAAGGACATTACTGGGAAAGGGTGGGAATAACACCCACCTTCATTAATTGTAAATCAAAAATTATTCCAAAATAAAAAGCTAAAAAACATGATTGTAAAATGAAAGTCCTATAAATAAAAATTGATCCTAAGGTACTTTTTTTTAGCATCTTCAGTAGTTATTCAGAAATAGTTATTTAAGAATTAAAATGCCAAGTACATAATGTATACAGTTGTTTAAAATTGACATGGTCCCTACTCACATGGAACTTAGACTTTTATGCAGGAGAGGCAATAAACAAGTCAATAAGCCAATAAAGATATAATTACAAATTGGGATAAGATCTGTGAGGGAAATGAGCAGGATCAATAGAATCATCTATACTTCTCTGCTTTCTTTGTGAATGTATGAATTATTTTTACAATGAACATATATCTATTTCGGAAAAAGCTATTTTTCAAGCCCAATTGGGAAGTTATCTCACAAAACCTTAGCACATTACCTAGTGTCAGTGATTTATTTCTACTCCAAAGGAGCCATTATTTGAAATTGCCGTGACTAGCTTCTGCCTGCTCATGGTATTGCTGCAGGGACAAGGGAAATCAGTATCTGCCTGATTGCCCTAAGTTCTTTGCACCTGTAGTAAAATAGACACTAATCATTTAATGAGGAAGAAAAAGCAATAGTAGGGATGAAGGCAGAGCTAGAAGAATTGTTCTGATTCTTAGACTCCTGCCTTTACTTGACCAGACTGCTTCCCAATGGCTTAATATTGACAGATGTTCTACACAGCTAATTCTTAGAGCATGATACCAGTAATATGGGGAGGTTTTGTCACAGGCTTTATTCTGTACTGATGGAGCATAATCTTTGAGATAACAGGTAATCCCAGTCCTGAAATCATTAAAATTTCATATTGGATTGCTTTACTCTATTTCCTTTACCAGGCTCTTATTCCTGGCTGTCTTTTTCCTTCTCTTGCTCTCTCTTTTTTTACTCTTCTCCTCCCCTCCCCTCCCTTCCCCTCCCCTTCCCTTCCCTTCTTCTAAATTAAACTCCTGGCAGTATAAAATAGAAGTTAAGTTTGTGTGCCCTGGAGCTGCAGTGAATTCAAGTTCCATTTCAGTCACTCACTAGTTATGGAGCTTTGGCAGTTCCGTTCCTCAGTTTTCCTCATCTATACGATGAGATGATGATAATACCACCCATCTCCCAGGATTGCTGTGAGGATAAGATGAATGGATACTTGTAAGGTGCTTAGTACAATGCCTGACTTATAGTAAGCACCATATAAACATGGGTTCCCAGAAAAATGTAATATTCCATTACTTAGCTTTGAACAATACTTTTCAGAAGGATTTCTTAGTTCTTTTAATGTGTGGTATTGAGAATAGGTTGTGAATACAGTGCTACTTGTCTTGGGGCAGTCAGCTTTAAATCAGGCTGGAAACATTATTCAGGCTCCCGAGTTAGTGAGTGCAGCAGATGTGAGAGCCATTCGTGACTTAATATTTACTGAATGTATGAGCATTCAGAAATAGGACCTGCCAATTGCTGTGGTAGATACACTCCTATGTGTCCCAGTACTAATCTTGTTACTTTTGAAATTCTCTTGAGTAGATATATTATGGGAGTTTGATATCACTCAAGTTAAATATTTCTATATCTTTTGGGTTTTGATGACTGAGATAGTGATCATAAATAGTTTAATTAGATACATATTATGTATACTTATATACAGTACCTATGTATATAATGCCAATTTAGAGTTTTAATAGTGTTTTGGAATGTGCTGATCATTGTAATCACATTAAAAACCATTTTGTGCCAAAACAAACAAAACAAAATCTTTAAATTACCTTTCCTTGGTTTCTTCCCTTTCAGTCCTATGGTTTTTTTTGTCTGTTTGTTTCCCCAGAAAATATTCCTGAGAAAGATCTTCATGGAAGACTTTACATCGACCGTGTTTTTCATATCAGTGCTGAGAGAATGTTTGAATTGCTCTTCACCAGTTCACGCTTTATGCAGAGATTTGCCAATTCTAGAAATATAATTGGTTGGTCTTGTGTTTATCTGATGATAAATATGGGAGAATTTTATTATCCTTTAAGAGTTGAGCCTATTTTATGTTGTCGGGGAAAATTAGGCTTTGGTTTTATTTTGGTGATATATAAACTGGTATTTAAGCATTTTGGTTAAATTTACATGTAAGCATTGATTAACTGTTCAGTTAGATCTTACCTACAATTAAGTTCAAACTCTTTGAAACTTAAACTCCGTTTATTTATTAATGTAGGAATTCGGTTGGATTGAACCTTATTTAAAGGGATTCCATTGTGGAACAATTGGATTCTGGTAGGGTATAAATTGGCATAGTCACTTTGCAAAATGGTTTGGCAGTAAGCTGAATATAAAAATTCTCTCTGACTCAACAATTCTACTAGTAGGTATGTATCCTTCAGAAATGGATACATGTGTACTCTGAATGCCATGTACTACGGTGTTCGTGGCAGCGTGTTTATAATGGTCCCAAAACAAAAGAGCCCAAATATCCACCCATTACTAGAATGGATAGACGAATTGTGTATGTTCACACAAAAGAGTACTATATAGCAATGGAAAAAAGCAAATTGCTGCTACTTATAACAACATCAGTAAATCTCACAGATTTAATGTTAACCAAAAGAAGCCAGATACAAAAGAGTACATACTATGATTTCTTGATATAAATTTCAAAACAGGCAAAACTAATTTATGGATACAGAATCAGCATAGTATTTACTGTGTGGAGAGTTAAGTGGTTAAAAAGTGGGAGGGAACTTCTAGGATGTTGGCAAAGTCTATCTTGGTCTGGGTAGTGGTACACGTGTGTGTGTGTGTGTGTGTGTGTGTGTGTGTGTTTTGTGCAAATTCATGGAGCTATACACTTCAGATTGCAGTCTCTATGTTATAGCTCAATGAAAATACAAAAAAAAAAAAGAAAGAAAGAAAGAAAAGATTCTAGTTAGGAAATTAGTTATACTCATAAAAAGGATTTCATTGATTATGTATTAAAACTACTATTTTGAGGGGCGCGTGGGTGGCTCAGTCGTTAAGCGTCTGCCTTCGGCTCAGGTCATGATCCCAGAGTCCTGGGATGGAGCCCCGCATCGGGCTCCCTGCTCAGAGGGAAGCCTGCTTCTCCCTCTTCCACTCCCCCTGCTTGGGTTCCCTCTCTCGCTGTATCTTTCTCTGTCAAATAAATAAAATCTAAAAAAACAAAACAAAAAAACCAAACAAACAAACTTTTATTTTGGTAAACATCTCAAATAAGCTCATAGTTAGTTTGAAACTGATTTTATCCTACATATTCCAAAGTATTTTATAAGCTTTGGGAGCACATGGTTTAGCTTGCTATGATTTTATATAGCAAACAGTAGCAGCAGAGAGTCATATAAGTTGAGTCATTTGGTATAGTCAAAGAGGAAGTTATTCTACAGTCAATTTAAATATAGTTCATAATTGAGCCACTTTATTAACCATTAAATATTATGGCTTTATGTGAAATTTTTATATAACTACAAATTCATAGATTATGTCATTGATATAGATTCTAGGTACAAAAAATATTTTTTTCTTATTATCCAGAGTATAGCGAAGTGATTTCTCATTGATAACTATTGAGTCCTGTGATTATGTGAAGAACTTTACGTTTGAAAAAATCATTTTTTTCTGTTCTTTTAGTTTTAAGAATGTGGAATATTTGAGGGATATAAATTTTCCTTTTCCCTCAGTAGCTTATGTTTAACTATATCTCTTCTGAATCTATTTTGTATTTTCTTGCTATTCATGTCTGTCTGGAGAACTTGGTATTTCAGAAGAGTTGGATATGTTATTTTTCTTAATTTTCTAAGATGATGCCTGTTGATATTGCACTGCCATTTTTATGGCTGAAAAGGCCCAGGAGGAACTAGCTGGTACCAAATGAAGTTTGTTCTTTTTTTTTTTTCTTTCTCTTTCTTTTCTTTCCGTTTTGTTTGTTTGTTTGTTTTTTGTTTTTTAAATAGATTTTATTTATTTGAGAGAGAGAGAGAGAGCAGGAGCGGGGCAAAAGGGGAGGGAGAGAGAGACTCAAGCAAACTCCACACCGAGTGCAGCGTCCAACTCGGTGCTTGATCCCAGGACCCTGAGATCATGACCTGAGCCTAAATCAAAAGCAGGATGCTTAACTGACTGAGCCACCCAAGCGCCCCTGAAGTTTGTTCTTTGACTCACAACTGTATTAGGTGTCTGATATCAGATCTAGCTTTGATATGGATGATTATATTTGCTATCTGATGTTATTAGTGGCTTTTGGAAGTAAAGGCTTCTGGCTAATTACAAGTATAAACAATAATAGGAATGTTGTTGCTATTTAGACCTAGAATTAGTAAGAAAGTTTGCTCCCAAAGAGATAATTTGTTTATGATTGCACACCATTCTATCTTCTGAAATTGTTATCTGGTAATCAAAGTTCAATTTCTTGAGAATGGGTTTCAAAGGCTTCTTTTTATTTTTGTTATTTTTATTTTTTAAAAAAGATTACTTATGTATTTATTTGAAAGAGAGAGAGAGAACAAGCAGGGGGAGCAGCAGAGGGAGAAAGGGAAGCAGGCTCCCTGCTGATCAGGGAGCCCAGTACAGGTCTTGATCCCAGGACTCTGGGATCGACCTGAGCCAAAGGCAGACACTTAACCAACTGAGCCAGCTAGGTGGCACAAAGGCTTCTTTTTAATAATATTAAGAAGTATTTATTTTTTTATTTTTATTTATATTTTTAAAGATTTTTATTTATTTATTCGACAGAGATAGAGACAGCCAGTGAGAGAGGGAACACAAGCAGGGGGAGTGGGAGAGGAAGAAGCAGGCTCCCAGCAGAAGAGCCTGATGTGGGGCTCGATCCCATAACGCCGGGATCATGCCCTGAGCCGAAGGCAGACGCTTAACTGCTGTGCCACCCAGGCGCACCCTTCTTAGGCTCAAGAAGTATTTATTTTTTAACAGAAAGATTTGTGTATAGTCAATTGTTTTAACCTAATTCCAGCACTAAGATGGTAGTATTGCATTTTTTTTTAATTAGGGAGCTTTTAAATAGGCATTCATTTAAATCTTTGTTACAGCTGTGTGACACTACTTCCATAATTCAAAACTCAGTGTTAAGTCTTTCTATTCAACTTTTTAATTTTGAAAATTGTAAATCTTCAGAAAAGTTGCATGAATAGTATAATAAAACCCATATAGCCATTCCCAAGATTCACAAATTTTTTTGTGGCAAAATGTACATAACATAAAATACACCATTTGAACCATTTTTAAGTGTTCAATCAGTGGCAATAAGTACATTCACATTGTGCAACCATCGCCACCATCCATCTCCAGAACTGTTTCATCTTCCCAAGCTGCAGCTCTACCTATTAAGCCGTAAGTCTCCATTCCCCCATCTCCCAGCTGCTGATGACCACCATTGCACTGTGTGTCTTTATGAATTTGACTTCTTTAGGTACCTCATGTAAGTGGACTCACACAATTGTGTCTGGCTTATTTCACTTAGCATGTCTTCAAGGTTTATCTGTTGTAGCATGTGTCAGAATTTCATTCCTTTTTAAGGCTGAGTACTATTCTATTGTATGTATATAGCACATTTTGCTTATCCATTCATACATTGAGGGAGTTTTGAGTTGTTTCTACTTTTTAGTTGTTGTGAATAATGCTGCTATGAACACTGATGTGCAGATATCTGTTTGAGTCCCTAGTTTCAATTCCTTTGGGCATATACCTAGAAGTAGAATTACTGGATCATAGGTAATTCTATGGTTAGCTTTTTGAGGAACGGCCATTCAGTTTTCCAGGCGGCTGCATCATTTTACATTCCCTCCAGCAATGCATAAAGTTTCCAATTTCTCCACATCCTTGCCAGCACTTGTTATTTTCAGTCTTTGTAATAACAGCCATCCTAATAGATGTGAAGACTCACCAGTTTTAAAACTATATTACATCAAAGGATTTGTAAAGTGTTCTACAATTTCTGCTTTATATTACTTTAACTCAGTATATCAAAATGGCGCATGTGTCCTTTGTATATTGTTGCCATTTTTCTTATAATTTCATCACCAATATTTTTCTGTCATGATGACCTTTACTTAGGTATTGGGGGCTTGATTATTCCAAAATATTGTTAATTATTTCATGTTCTGCTACATGATATTCAGTAGGATTGTTGGCAACATTGGTGACAATATAAGTGGAAGACACACTTTTATCCTTGTTAATAGTTCCTTTGTTAAATAGTATGCAGTTTTAACAGCAGAATTCAATGATATCTTAAAATTCTATTGCTAATCAACAATGGATTATTTGTATAATTTTTCTGAAACAGACTGACATATGATCAGAATAATTTTTTGAAAATTATTTTAGAACAAGTTTTGTATCTTCTTTCATGTACAACTAAATAAATTATTTTTTAATTTAATTAAATCCTGTACGGTAGGGGTGCCTTGCTGCTCGGTCCAAAGAGAATGCAACTCTTGATCTTGGGGTCATGAGTTCAAGCCCCATGTTGGGTGAAGAGATCATAAATAAGTAAATAAATAAATAAAATTTTATATTTATATATATATATTATATATATATAAGCTATATCATAAAGCTTGGTTCATTTTTTTTTGATGATGGGTAATGGGTTAGATAAAGCCTTCTATATTTTAGGATGTTGACAAATAGCAGTCAAGCATACTACGTGCCTAAGTCCGTGAATGCTAACAGCATTAGGTGATTCAGTCAGATCTTTGAAAAGAGTTCATGATGCTGTTACCTGTATATTCCTAGTCTTTGGCTTGTTAAATGATCTTTGCTGAATGGTGCTATGTTCTAAAATACATTTCTGTTCAAAGCATGTTTTTACTGTGTTATTATTTTTTTTTAAATAAAGATTTTATTTATTAGAGAGAGAGAACACGCACATGCGGGAGGCAGAGGGAGAGAGAGAAGGAGAAGCAGACTCCTTGCTGAGCATGAGCCAATCCCAGGCCCCTAAGATCATGACCTGAGCCAAAGGCAAATAAATGCTTAACCCACTGAGCCACCCAGGCGCCCCTCACTGTATTATTAAGCAAATAAGAGAGAATTTTAACCAAGATCTTGGCATAAATACAAAGAGATTTTCTTATAGCTTTCTTAGTTTAGAAATGTTATTTAGTTATTTATATTCCATAGTCCCTTCCTTGATTAAATATTTTGACAGATAAGCCATTAACATTACATGATTTCTCATTACATGATTTCCTATTAACATGATTTTTCCACAAGTTGGGATCAAGGTCTTATTTTTTTTTTTAAGACTTTTTAAATTTATTTATTCAACAGAGATAGAGACAGCCAGCGAGAGAGGGAACACAAGCAGGGGGAGTGGGAGAGGAAGAAGCAGGCTCATAGCGGAGGAGCCTGATGTGGGGCTCGATCCCATAATGCTGGGATCACGCCCTGAGCCAAAGGCAGACACTTAACCGCTGTGCCACCCAGGCACCCTGGGATCAAGGTCTTATTTTTGCATAATGGCAAATGTCTTTTAAGGTTTTGTCCTCAATAATGGAAATGTTAAAATGTTGTTCTGTTTGTGTTTGATAAGGCAGGTGCCTTTACTTCTCTTCCCAGGTACTGGGAACTTCAAAATGAAGACTACAGATGAAACAACTTTTGATTTTCTTTTCTAAAGAAAAAAAGTGTATTCATAGACCACAATTTAGAAGTAAATGGATTAAAGATGGGGAACATGTCACATACAAGAATAGTGCCTTACGTTTAATTTTATTTTCCTTTGATGTTGAAATGATAATACAATTGTAACGAAGTTAGGACTGGCCAAAAATAAAAATTGAAATAATTAAAAACTACTTCTTTTCATTAATTATCAGGGAAATGCAAATCAAAACCACAATGAGATATCACCTCATACCTGTCAGAATGGCTAGAATCAAAAACACAGGAAAGAACAAGTGTTGGAGAGGATGTGGAGAAAAAGGAACCCTTGTGCACTGTTGGTGGGAATGCAAATTAGTGCAGTCACTGTGGAAAATAGTATGGAGGTTCCTGAAAAAAATTAAAATAGAATTACCATATGATCCAGCAATTCCATTACTGGATATTTACCCAAAGAAAATGAAAACACTAATTCAAAAAGATATATGCATCCCTGTGTTTATTGCAGCATTATTTACAATAGCAAAGATATGGAAGCAAACCCAGGTGTCCATCAATTGATGAATGGATAAATAATGGTATGTATGTACGTGTGTGTGTGTGTGTGTGTGTAATGTATTTATATATATATATGTGTGTGTGTATACGTATATATAATGGAATATTACCCAGCCATAAAAAAGGAATGAGATTTTGCCATTTCCAACAACATGGATGGACATGGAGGGTATAATGCAAAGTGAAATAAGACCGAGAAAAACAAATACAATATGATTTCACTCATATGTGGAATTTAAGAAAACGAAAAAACAAAGAACAAAAGAGACAAAAAGCCAGAGCTAAGTACAGAGAACAAGCTGCTGGTTGCCAGAGGGAAGGTGGGTAGGGGGAAGGGTGAAATACATGAAGGGGATTAAGAGTACTTTTGTCATAGGTAAAGTATAGATTATAGAATCATTATATCATGCACCTGAAATTAATATAACACCATATATTAATTATAATTAAAAAACAAACCCTACCTCTGATTCCATTTTAAGTCATACTCTTCAGATTTTTAGAACCAACTGTCTTTTTATGTTTGCTGTGATTAGATGTAGTGTCCACCCCTTGGAAAGTAGAACCTGGAGGTGATCAACTGAGAACCATGACCTACACTATAGTCCTTAATAATCCACTTACTGGAAAGTGCACCGCTGCCACTGAAAAGCAGGTATGTCTACTCTGTTAGTATTCCAAAATAATCGTATGTGTGGAACGAGAGAAGATGCCTGTCCTAGGTACCAGTTTACAAGACAATTTTAAGAAATAAGTGGCAAAAAAAAAAAAAAAAGGGAGGAGAAACCATCAGATTAAAAGGAGACTTAAGAGGCATACCAACCAAATCAACTCAATCCTAATTCAAACAAACCAACTAAAAATATATTTATGAGATTTAAGGAATTACTAATTTTTACATGTAATAATGGTATTGTAGCTATATTTTAAAGAAAAGAGTATCTTTTAAAGAGACCCAATAAAGAAATTATAAAGAGATACACTGGCATATTTATGAATAAAATTATACTGATGTCTGGGTTATCCTGTAACAGCAATCTAGCCAGGCAGAGCATGGTGGTGGAGGGAGGAAATGTGGAGATGGGGTACCGATGAAGCGGGACTGGGCAAGAGTTAATGTTGAAGCTGGTTGATGAGTTTATGAGGGGTTTGTTATACTTCATTTCTATTCTTGTGTATGTTTGAACTTTTCCATAATAAATGGTTTAAAAAAGAGCACTCCTGGAATCTGATATACAAGATCACGTCTGGAGTTAGGGCCAAATAACTAGAGGGCTGCGGTGGTGTGTGGGAAGAGATTATAAGATACTTGGTGCTCTACTCAGTGGCCAGCATGGCACTGTCTTTATAGTGGAGTTTGTGTTTGACCAAATTGTGTTGAAGTAGAGTGTGTCAGTTCTGCAAATAGAAAATGTCTTAATATCTGAACTAGTTATGTGATTGTGGCTTTTATCCAGTGTTAAAAAGGACTTAAATTTTTTTTTCAAAAGATTTTCAAACATATAAGAAAAGTTTGGTATTTTGATATTGGAGCCTTTGATAACCTTGAAAAGCTGTGGTTAAAATGAGGAAGGATTGGCCAGCAACCACTCCAAATCCTGTTTAGGGAAAGCAGTGTGTTCTTTGGTTGTCCTCTTCCTTCACTCTTTTGGTGAAGGGTGATTGTTCCATTTTTAAGAATTTTGGGGTGGATCCTTGCTTCGTTCAATTGAATTTTGAATTGTTCCCGTATCAGGAACATTTACAATTCTTTATAAACTAATAACATACACAAAAGACTATATGGTTTCTCTCTCCTCCTCAAACCTAAAAGAAAGAAAAAATAATTGTACAATGAAATGAGAGGCAGCACATAGCATTATTTCTGCAGGCCCCATCTTCTCAGTTCATAGATAGCACAGCCAACATGGCGGCTCTCCTAGTGTGTATGGAGGCTTCTCATGTCTTTTATAATTTTTGAGAAGGAATTCTAGTTATATATATATTCTAAACTGGCAAGGAATTTAATGTATTAAATTTGAACATGCAACCATTTTTTAAATCTTATTTTGGCAGACGCTGAATAAAGAAAGTCAGGAAGCACGGTTTTATTTGGTAGATTCGGAAGTACTAACACATGATGTTCCCTACCATGATTACTTCTATACCCTGAACAGATACCAGATCATCCGATCCTCAAAGCAGAAATGCCGGCTGAGGTGAGCTATGGTATATAAGTATTTTAGTCACGTGAGGTGAGTTTATATTCTGGAACACATCAATCCTAAAATCTTAGTATCCTTACACAACCAAGCTTTATTCCTTGCTCAAATTACACATCCCCTCATGGTCAGCAGAGGGATGGGATTCCTCACGCAAGGCTGCATGCTGAGGAGTGCTTTACATCCTGGTGCAACATAATCCAGAATGTGTGTCGTTTCAGTTGCTACAGGAAGAGAGTAGTTGTAGAACTGGTTTCACGTCCAGTGGCCAGGACTAGTCACAGGACCCTATCTAATGTCAGGGTGGCTGTGAGATCTTGAGGAGCACATGGTGAGCACATTGCTGCAGTGGGAAATAAGAAATGGTGGTGCATCAAAGACAGTGATGGGCCACCATGTGCTTTGCCTGGTCTTAGCCAATGTAGTTATTTTCACCAATTTATGACCACTAGAGATTTTTTATAAAAGGCATTTAGAAAATTTAGAATTTATTTTGAGCCTTTATTGCTATTTAAGTTAAGAAAATTCAGGGCTAGAGAAAGAAAAGAATAAAATGCCAAGTACTTAGAAGGAATATTTCATGAAGTTATTAGCAGCATACAGCAATTTTTTAAGAAGTCATGATCAGTGAACAAATTTTCTTTTATAATCTAATGACTTTCAGTCTTTTTGGCTTTCCACTGAATATAATCTTACACTTAATTGCAATGTTTATAGAATTAAATTCTTTCCTTTAAATTAATATTCTTCTTTCCTCCTTATTTTATTAGAGTTTCCACAGATTTGAAATACAGAAAACAACCATGGGCCATTATCAAATCTCTAATTGAAAAGAATTCCTGGAGTTCCTTGGAGGACTATTTCAAACAGCTTGGTTTGTAAATTTCTTGGTTTATCTATTTTTGTAAATATAGTATTTACTAACAAAACAGATTGATTCTTCATTTCGGATGATGTTGGATTGACTCCTATTGAAGTGGTTCTAACTATACCCTACTTGGAATTTGAAAACTTTTTAATTTTCATTGATCTAACAAACACTTTTATTATGTTTGTTATATGCCAGAAGTGTTCTGTGTGCTTTATAAATATTAGGCCCTGGGGTAGGTATTGTTATTTTTTCCCCCATTTTACTAAAGAATAAAAACTGGAAGAGAGAGAGAGAAGTTAAGTGACTTGTCCAGGATCACACAGTTAGGAGCGATCACAGCCTCTTCAAAGAGCCAAGGAAGCTGACGGCAATGAGAGACTGTGTAATCCTTATGAATGCAGCTTCCCTGGGTTTATGGAGGCCCACTTAGCAATAGTAGGTATCATGTACATATATGGATTTGGTGGTGGTGGGTACTAGACTGGGGAAGTGATATAGTTGTTCTGTTTGGATATTCCTTAAAATAAAACATGAGAAAAAAAATATATATGTGAATATAATTAATTCTGATTAAAGAAAAGCTGGGGGTCAGTCAGCTCAGGGTAAATTAAGTCTTCATCATCAAATTTGTTGATTATTTTCCCTGCTCTTTTCTCTTGGCTATTCATTATTAAACTCCTAATCAGGAGCAAAGAAAATGAAATTCAAAAATTAGTTTGGCCACTGGATAATGAGCTTCTAATAAAAAATCTGGTGAAGGAAAGGTTGAGACAAATGACAAAAATTAGGTTTTTAGGTTGTTTGCAGGTTTTCCTTACCAGTACTTACTTTTTTGCAAACCCTCATTGAAAACTAGAACTATTATATGCTACTTCTTCCTTTGTTATTGACAATCAAGTACCACAATCTATCTTGGAAATCTTTCTAATGATCCAATGTAAGTGGGTAGCCTGTTGTTTTTGTAGCTGAAATCATTATGTTAATATTTAATATAGCACATGGTGAATTTGCTCTGATGATCCCATCATTTATTAATACACATAATTCTTCCTAGAATAGTGAAGCCTCATTATAAGATCCCTTTACCCTCCAAAACTTTTTATTAAGAATAAGGTTTGAATCTAGGCCATAAGAACCTAAGTAATAGTTCAAGTTACCAAGGCTTAAAAAAAAACCAAACTAAAAACAAAACAACTCCTCCTGCCCCTGTATCTTATAGTTGAAGTTTCTCTACTGTCTAAAGATTTTTTTTCCTTCTTAGAATCCGACTTGTTAATGGAAGAATCTATGTTAAATCAGCCCATTGAGGACACTGGAAAACTTAGTGGCCTGAGAAGGAGAAGGCGAACATTCAACCGAACAGCAGAAACAGTTCCTAAACTTTCTTCTCAGCGTTCTTCTGGAGATGTGGGCTTAGATGCCAGAGGGGATGTTTCAGGTAGTTGTTATCTGGTAAACAGACATGGAAGATTTTAGTTTACTTACATGAAGCAGTATATGTGTCTTGTTTATAGACACATCGGTTAAGAGGTCTCCCCTTTTCCTCTCCTTTTCTGATAATGTTTATCAAACTCTGAGTTCCTTAAAAATAACTAATGTATAAGTGTAAAGAAGCAGTCACAAAATGGCAGGCATATGGCAAGCTGATGTATTTTATTGGGCCCAGGCGATATTTTAAAAATTGGACATTTATATATAAAAACTCTGATCTGACAGCTCTGCACTCAAATCCCTTCACAGCAACAATCAGTCGGAGCTTAGCAGTAGCTGCTCCAATGGACAGACCATGTGCGCCCCAAGTCAGCGGTACCTACCACCGTCCCCGGCTACTGGATGCTTCACTCATGAATTTTTTTTTTTTTAAGATTTTATTTATTTATTTGAGAGAGAGAGAGACAGTCAGTGAGAGAGGGAACACAAGCAGGGGGAGTGGGAGAAGAAGAAGCAGGCTCCCAGCAGAGGAGCCTGATGCAGGGCTCGATCCCATAACGCCGGGATCACGCCCTGAGCCAAAGGCAGCACTTAATGACTGAGCCACTCAGGCGCCCCCACTCATGAATTTCTAACCTAGCATTTACAGACATTTGATTTCTACTCTTGAAAGTACTAAACTGATTATATGCTTTTAATCCTTATCTGCTCTCAGGTCCAGCCCAACAAATTGCAAAGATGGAATTTGACTTTTATTATTCCCACTCTTAATTTTGGAGACAATTTCCCTCTACTGTTACTCCCTCCCTCTCAGAACTATAAAACTGCCTTCCTTCTCATCCCTCTACATTATCAAATCCTCTTCTAATTACATTATCTAATCCTCTTATATCTTAGTGTGAATGTTTATCTGCTATTTAAGGTTAATAATGATTTAGTTTTGGAATTTAAAAGTTTTGGCAACAGAGAACAGGTGAGGATGATTAAAAAAAATTTTTTTAAAGGAGAGAAGCAGTGTACATAAACCCGGCTCAGATATTATTTGCAGAGGTGGAACTTAGCTAGAGATCATATATGATGCGTTGAATCGCTTATTTTAGAGTAAATTAATTTGTAATGTAAGCCGAATTTGCAGGACTGATGTAGGTTTTCTTTTTGTAGATTTGTTTCAAATTAGTCAAGATATTCGAAATGCAAAAAGGGTGCTGGGATTTTACCCTACATCAAGTTGTCTTTACAAATCATGTAAAAATTTTCTTTTCCAGTTCTTTTCAAATGAAATTAAATTTTAACCAGTGTTAATCACAATCCTATTCTAATATATTTGTGTGTGTGTGATCTGCAGGAAAGAAAAAGGAAATGGAAAGCTGTAACATAGCCCTTATTGTGGTGATGAGTATTTTGTAAGTATTTGTTTTGAACGCTTATTTTGCTTGTGTCTTCACTTATCTCTTAATAGTTTCCAAAAGGATTTGGATACATTTGTATGTTATTGTGTAGAAATTGCCACTATTTGACTGATTTTGGTCTACAAAAACATGAATTTTATATGCTTAAGTCTGATAGTTTTTGGTTTTCAGGAGAATTATTAAATTTGAGGGAATGCCAAGTACACATTCAGTAAATGTTTTTTAATTAATTAGTTAATTTTTTTTGAAGATTTTATTTATTCATTTGACAGAGAGAGAGATAGAGATAGCCAGTGAGAGAGGGAACACAAGCAGGGGGAGTGGGAGAGGAAGAAGCAGGCTCCCAGCAGAGGAGCCCGATGTGGGGCTCGATCCCAGAACGCTGGGATCACGCCCTGAGCCGAAGGCAGACGCTTAACGACTGAGCCACCCAGGCGCCCCAATTAATTTATTTATTAAGTAGGCTTTGCACATGGAGCCCGATGCAGGGCTTGAACTCATGACCCTGAGATCAAGACCTGAGCTGAGATCAAGCATCAGATGCTTAACTGACTGAGCCACCCAGGCATCCCTAAATGTTTTATTTGTTAAATTAATCTGACTTATTTCTACCATCATAGGTTTTTATTGGAAGTTCCATAAACTTAAAGAGAATATTTATATATGTAGGCTGATGAAATCTCAGTAGTGTTGTTTTGCTCTGTTTGATTAGACCAGTGATCCTTACCCTTTAGGATCACTTTCTAAAATGCAGATTTCTAGGCCTCAGTCCCAGAGATTGAGTCAGTAGGTCTTGAGCAGGGATCGAGAACCTCAGAGTATTCGATAGGAATCTACTCAGGCAGACATATTTAGGTGACTGTTATCTACATGGCTGTATTTGAGTATTGAGGTAGTCAATTAGATTTAATTGAATTGGTTCTGACTGGGTGATATACTCTTGGTGAATATTTTTTGGAATGAAGTTCTCATATCAGCTGCTTTCTCTAATTACAGATTTCTTTTTTTTTTTTATATTTATTTTATTTATTTGACAGAGAGAGAGACAGCCAGCGAGAGAGGGAACACAAGCAGGGGGAGTGGGAGAGGAAGAAGCAGGCTCCCAGCGGAAGAGCCTGACGTGGGGCTCGATCCCAGAACTCCGGGATCACGCCCTGAGCCGAAGGCAGATGCTTAACGACTAAGCCACCCAGGCACCCCTAATTACAGATTTCTGATTGTAGAAAATGTTTGATATACCTTTGAGTTTTACAAAAGGCTTTCATATCCTGCTGAAGTTGGTTTGCTGCAGCAATTTTGAATAATAAATATTGTCAGTGATCTTTTACAGCACTCTGCAGAAAATTTATAGTCAGATGTTGAAATGTTGACCTACGTACCATTTCAGTGCCACAATAATATCATAGATTTTATTTTATTGCTCCTACCTTAGTTTTCATTTTTTAAAAAATCCTCTTCTGGACAGGTAAAGATGAATACGATATGTTTGTAAGGGTAAGCCAATATTTTAACAGAAAAAATAGGAGAGATACGATGCCACCTATATATTTGCATATATGTGTAATAAGAAATATATCCATTCAATTGAAAAGCTGCTATGAGAACCAATAGAGTAAGTTCATTTAGCATGTCACATTTTATGTATGATACCATTCATGTATGTTTGGGATTTGATACTTCCTTTGTCTAAGTTGAACTAGAATAAATTTTTGCTGACTAGTAATTTAAAAAATTTGTTGTGGCTTTCCATGGGAGGAGGGTGCCTGTTCATCTATGTAAGATCAAGTCCATATTGATCTTCATTTCCTTCTTGAAGTGCAGCATTATGGGTGCTTAAGCTGGAGGCATCCAAAAATAGATCTCGAAAGCTTCCCTGGTAGATTTCTAAGCTGGTGGTCGCACATCAGCACTGGCTGGGATTCCTCCCAGAGAGGAGAGATATCAGGGACAATCCTAACCTACTTTCTTTGAGGTTTACTGTCACTCTAGTTACCTTTCAACTTTTTCCTCACTGTCTATTTAATACCTAAATGTAATTATTTCATACAATAAAATAGAAATAACTAATTTAAATAATAACAATTGGAAACTAGTCTAGACAGGGGCGCCTGGGTAGCGCAGTCGTTAAGCGTCTGCCTTGGGCTCAGGGCGTGATCCCGGCGTTCTGGGATCGAGTCCCACACCGGGCTCCTCCGCTGGGAGCCTGCTTCTTCCTCTCCCACTCCCCCTGCTTGTGTTCCCTCTCTCGCTGGCTGTTTCTGTCATATAAATAAATAAAATCTTAAAAAAAAAAAAGGAAACTAGTCTGGACGACATACGTTTTCGGAATTTTTGCGTGCATATTCTGCACGAGCCGCGCTTAGGCCTGGTAAGAGTGGGCTAACCAGCTATGATTTGTTCTGCCTAGTTTGCTGTTGCTCGTTCTGTTGAATGTGATGCTGTTTCTGAAGCTGTCAAAGATAGAATATGCAGCTCAGTCCTTTTACCGTCTGCACCTCCAAGAAGAGAAATCTTTACAGTAAGTCTTTCCCTCCCAACCTGTTGTTATTTCAATAATTCTTTAGTTGTAGAAAACTTAATTCTAGTTTAGACATTCGGATCTGCTAACCATTCTGTAGTCATAAACTTTTTTTGTTTAATTTTTGTTTTGTTTGCAAATTTATAGGACATGAATGATTTCTAGAAATGAAAGATCAGATGCTATTCCCCTGATTTTTAAGATTTTTTTTTTCAGTTTAGCCTCTGATATGGTGTCAAGAGCGGAAAATATTCAAAAGAAAAATGATCAGGCCCGTCGTTTAAAAGGAGTGCTCCGAGACTCCATCGTGATGCTTGAACAGGTAGGCAATTCAGTACCATAGTACTTAGTACTTTCATAGCAGTATGAACCAGTTACTTCCCCTGTTGTGTGAGAATATTCACTATACCGTTATTTGAAGACACTCCCCTCCTAGAGACAACTACCCTTGCCAGTTTCTGTATTACGCATTTTATGTGTACAGTCACTTGTATTTCTTTTAAAAGTGGAAGCATTCTGTACACACTCTTCCATACCCTCATTTTATGATTAGTAATATATTTTGAAGATCTTTCCTTATCAGCATGTACATTTGACTCTTGAATAATGGTAGGGTTAGGGGTGCTGACCCCTGCGCAGTGGAAAATTGTGTATAACTTTTGACTCCCCAGGAACTTAACTACAAATAGCCTATTGTTGAGCAGAAGCCTTACTGATATCAGTCAATTAACACATAAAAGAAAATGTTATTAAGAAAATCATAAAGAAGAGAAAACACATTTACAGTGCTGTCCTGTAAAAAATCTGTGTACAAGTGGTCCCATGCAGTTCAAACCCGTGTTGTTCAAAGGTCAACTGTATACATCTACCTTATTCTTTTTATTCATACTTCTATATAAAAATTTATACTTACTATTGACTCTTTTTCTAGAAATGGTAGATACTGCATACACTGTTGATTACTTTATCTATTAACCATATATCTTGGAGATGTTTCCATATTAGCACATAAAGGTCTTCCTCTTCTTTTAACAACTGCATAGAATTCAACTGTATAAATGTGGTATAATTAATTATTTTACCAGTTCTCCATTGAAGAATGAACATTTAGGCTATTTTGATGTTTTGCTATAAACATTTATCTCTTGAACACAGTATCATCAATATGTGCTGCTCAGTTCCATGAACCAAAACACAGGCTTCCCTTTGAAAAATAAAGATTACTATTTCCATTATGATATAGCATATGCATACTTTCCAAGATTGAAAACTAGAGAGTGGTAGAAGAGAAGAAAACCTATAGTTCTAGCATTCAGACAGTCACTGTTAATATTTTGTTTCCTTCCGTTCTTCTCTTCTATGCATTGGTTTGTTTTTTAGAAGATCTAATTATTGAGCATTTCTCAGGATATCATGTGGGGCATTAAAGGTGACACTTCAACTAGGCATTCTTCAAATGCACAGTATCTACAGCTCCTGGTGACATTCTCCACCCCTCCCCACCCCCAGCAAGAGTGGGTCATATTTTCCCCAACTCTCAACTGATAACCCTGCCTCAAGGAGAAAAGAGAGTTTTCCATTCCTTCCATAGCCAAATGTACAGACCTTTCAATCACTGCAACCCGCCCTCCTGTCCATGCCTGTCAAGAGCATTGCTCTGCCTGTAGGGAGAGTCCCAGCAGGGGTTAGTGGGAGACTCCATCCATCACCCTCTGGCATTCTGTTTTCAGTCTCCCTCAGTCAGCTGGATCTTTCCCATCTGCACATGGCCCTGCTCTAGTCTCTCCTATATTAAAGCACCCACACCATCCACATCCTTCTCTGTCTGCCCATTTGTCTCGCTCCCTTTCACAGTCTGGCTCTTTCAGAGTTGTCTGCTGTGGCTGTCACTAATTTATCCTTCATAACGCATTCATTTTTTAAGGTTTTATTTTCACCAAAGTGACTCCTTCACATGGTTAACTTTTCTACAAGGTTTGTTCAGAAAGACAGCAATCCCACGATCTACTTTGCCAAACACAACAATCTTTAACTCTTTTAGTTTCTTTTTGTGTTTACCTCCATATTTATAAGCAACAAGCATGTATTGATACATCTTGATTTTTCAGTTTTAGACATGATCTTTCAGGGCGCCTGGGTGGCACAGCGGTTGAGCGTCTGCCTTCGGCTCAGGGCGTGATTCCAGCGTTACGGGATCGAGCCCCACATCAGGCTCCTCCGCTGGGAGCCTGCTTCTTCCTCTTCCGCTCCCCCTGCTTGTGTTCCCTCTCTCGCTGGCTGTCTCTATCCTGTTGAATAAATAAATAAAATCTTAAAAAAAAAAAAAAAGACATGATCTTTCAACCTCCTATTATGGAGTATAAGGGTTTTCTTTTCTTTCATCTCTTCTTGTCCTCTTTTCTGATTCCCCCATCCTCCCAAAGAAGTTATAATTTTGGTTAGATCAGTATCCAGTGTTTGCTTTGTTTGGACTAAGTTTGCTATTCTGAGCTGAGCCATGAAATAAACCATGACTGCTTTTTCTTTTCTGTGCTTTTTCTTATCCCTGAAAATGTCTTATGACAGTTGATTAGCTTATTGCATTATTTATAAGTATCTCATCTCCTAATGCTCTGTTGTGGACGTCTCCTCCCCTAACCTTCATTCACCTCAGGTATTCTATGAGTGGCGTCTTCTGACTGGCTCCAGTCGGGCCCAGGAACCCTCTCTGCAGGTGCACAGCTCTCCTCCCGGGGATTCCTGTTGAGTTTCCTCTGTTTCCTACATCCAGAATGTTTTCTGATTTCTTGGTTTACTCCTTCCTTTTAATGAAGCATATCTTCCAGTAGCTTCCTGAGAAAGAGAACATGGAAGTAAATATTTTAAGACTTCACTAGTGTGAAAAGTTTTTATTCTGTCCTTCCCCTTGATTAATAGTTTGGCTGGGGATAGAATGCTAGCTTGGAAACAACGTTCCTTCAGAGCATTGCTCCATTGTTTTTCAGCTTTCAGTGTTGCTACCGAGAATTCTGAGGCTGTTACTGTTCCTCCTCCTTCAGTCTGGAAACTCCTGCCCTTTAGTTCTGGGAAGTACTGAGTTACACAGTTGATGATCTCCTCCGCTCCACTCTGTCTTCTGACTTTCTATGGCTCCTGTAATTCAGATGTCTGCCTTCTTTTGGACAGGCTGTCTAATCTTACTTTTTCTTTCCAGCTTCCATCTCTTTGCCTTTTTGTTCTGCTTCCTCAGAGTTCCTCAACTTAATCTTCACATTCTTCTGTTTTTCAATTTTTGCTAACAAGTTTTTAATTTCAAAGACCTATTACTTTTGTGAATTTTCTTTTTTATGGCATTGTGATCTTTTAAAATGACTATAGTGTCT
This sequence comes from Ursus maritimus, assembly GCF_017311325.1. Lineage (NCBI taxonomy): Eukaryota > Metazoa > Chordata > Mammalia > Carnivora > Ursidae > Ursus > Ursus maritimus. The sequence goes on from NW_024426552.1 coordinate 57,505,186, forward strand.
TCATCTCTCTGATCATATTACTGATGGTTAAAAATTTTTCCCCTTCTTCTTGCCTATTCGGTTTCCATCAAGATCCTTTCCCCCTGATTTCTATCCTTAGAGTAAGAGGATTTCATTGGATGTCTGTAGTCCTTGGTTGTCTGCTTGTGTGGACCAGAAACTCTTAAGCTCTTAACATGGGTTGGGTTGGTGTACCCTGAACCTCTCTGTAGATCTGGCAGGGCTGTTGGTTGAGAAACCCTGGTATCACTATCTTTAGGTCTTTCTTCTTAGATTGGTCAGTTTCTGTAGAGAATAGCCTTCTAGTCTCCTGAAGGATTAAGGGCTGGCTGCCAGCATTTTAGGAGCAGAGTGAAAGTAGAGGGATGGAGGAGGACAGGTCATAGGGGGATGGTCTCAACCTTTTTTTTTTGTATAATCCTCATTTTTAGTCCCTTTCTCTTTATTCTGACTTCTAGAGATTCCTGTCAATTCCCGAGGCTTTTGAGGATTCTTCAGGGTAAATCTGGTTGGCTCTCAGCTTTCTCCACAGTTAGTTTAGGATTCCACTTTTTCTGGTCTGCTAAGTCATCCATCTGCCTTCTAGCTTCCGATGTTGTGTTGCTGCTTTTGCCGCGTCTGTTCTCCCTGTCCTCATGGATTTATGCCTTAAAAAAATCCCTTTATTGTGCTTTTAGTGGGGTTTCAGGAGGGAGCAAAATTAGATGCCTTTATTTAAGCTACTCATTTGCTCTTCAGCTCACTCCTGCCTTGTTTTCTTCCCCCATATCTTCCAATGATATTCCTTAAGTGAAGGTCCCCAGTGGCCTCTGGCTTTTAAAATTAATATACCTTTTTTCAGTTTACTATGTGAGCATTTGATAAGAGCTGACCACTCCTTTCTTGAAGCGTATCTAATCTTTCCTTCTTTAAAAACCATAAAAACCCCAGCTTTATTGTGATATAAATGACATACTATAAAATTCACCTTTTAAAAAATTCTTAGCATATTCACAAAGTTGTACAACCTTCCCCACTGCCTAAATCCAGAGCATTTTTATCACCCCCAAGTGAAACCCTGTACCCATTAGCAGTCTCTCAGTTCCTATAGTCACTAATCTACTTTTTATTTCTATAGGTTTGCCCATTCTGGACATTTCATATAAATGTAATCATAGACTATATGGTCTTTGTGACTGGCTTCTTTTACTTAGTATAAATAAAGTAAAACTGCTTTTTGCTGGTTAAAATCATCTCCTCTTCCTAACCTCTTCCCGGCCTAGTACTCCAGGCTGTGTTAGATTCTCTTCTCTTCTCCTCTACTCCCTGTTAGGTGGTCTCATCCACTCCCCTTACTTGTGCTACACGTGCCAGTCACAAAGACCATATAGTCTATGATTCCCAAATCCGTCTCTCTTACCCTGGCGTCTTCCCTGCGCTCCGGGCTCACATAGTCACCTGCTGACTTGGCATCTTCACCTGGATGCTAACAGGCGAGCACTAATTGATCATGTCCAAAACAATTCAGTTTTCATCCTGAGCCAGACTGATTCTCCTCTAGCTGACGTATTTCAGAAAACGACACTGCCATCCTCCAGTCAAAAACTTAATGCATTGTGGAAGTATATATTTATATATGTGATGATTAGTTTTAGTTCTTTATCGCACACTAGTCTGTAAGCTTCATGAAGGCAGGGATAGTGCCTGTTTGGTTTACCATTGTATACCCAGTACTTGGCTTAGTACATTCACAGCATGTAGTAGGTAAGCAATTAACATTACCTGAATGAATGAACAAATGAATGAATATAAAGAAGCATAAGACATAATTCTTGCTGTCAAGTTGCCTGTTAATTTTATTAGAGAAATCAGATGTCTGTGTGTATTGTTAAACACTATAAAAGTACAAAGTGTCAAGTAAGTAGTAATGCTTTGGGAGTTTAAAGGCATGATGACCCTCATGGAGAGGGTAGGGATGGGTAAGTTTAAATGGGTGAAGACAGTGTGAGCATAACAGCAAGCAGAGGCCTGGAGGTAGAACTTGAATTGTTTAGGGGATAGCGGAGAGTCCAGTGCAACTTGGGAAACAATTTAAGAAAAGCACCTGCTGGGAGGCGGAATGCACAGCAGGAGCGTGGAGGGGGAAGTGCAGGACCACAGCCGACAGGAAGAGCTCCTTCTTAGTCATCCTGATGTGAACGCTGAGCAGCCACGTGTTTTATAAATTCAGTCTTTTATTTTGGCATCAGTATAAACAAAACTATATTGAATATAAATGTAAATTTTTGGCATAAAAATAAGAAAAATATAAACAATCTGATTTTGAAAATTAATTTTGTTTGCAGTTAAAGAGCTCACTCATTATGCTTCAGAGAACTTTTGATCTACTAAATAAGAACAAGACTGGCATGACTGTCAAAAGCTAGTGATCTCAAGGCCTGAAGCTGTGGAGATACTTGGAACTAAAAGAAAACATCTTAAAGAAAACCAGAGGATGAAGGATTTTAATTGTCATAGGAACATTTCCACATTTTCTCATTATTGGTACTTCTAATATGAGCATTCTTTTTAATAACATTAATTTGATAACTAGTTTCTGATGGCCTTAACAATCCATTCTTTCACTTCTTATACATAATTCTAAGCAGTGAATTTCTCCAGTGAAGCATGAAATATGTTGTGGATTTGAATTTCTGATACAAAAAGAAAATGAGACACTCTGAACTGAGTAGCGTGGCCTCAGTTTTACAGTGAGGTTTGAAGTTTGATGCTTTATCTGTTAGCACAGAATCGGGAGGTGTCCAATAGGCTGCTTTCCCAGTTGAGATACATTCAAGAGGCTAAAGAAGACAATAGAAGAATAAACCTCTTTATCATTACTACTTTTGAAGGACCAGTTTTCAGGCATATAACATTCCTAAGTTTGTGTACTATAAATATTACAGTGTCTTCACTTATTTAGCATGCAAATTCAATGGTCAAACCTTTGAATCTGCAAGTTGGTAGTTATCTGAAAGGTTCTCGAGCCATGGTGTATTTTTTTGAAGAAATAGTTGTTTCTTCTTCAGGTAGCTCTCAGAGGTGAGATTATCTTGCCCCTTCATGTATCAAATGGCAGAAGAGTCGATTTTGGAAAAGGAAACATTTAGGATACCAGCACTCAAAATGAAGAACCATGCTCTGATTTAAAAAACCAGAGGATTATGTTAAAGTGTGGGCATTAAGTGACAGATCAGATGAATACTTGAACTAAGCTTGGCTTCAACTTAGCAGTCTTTCATGGTGGAAGTGAGCCACGTGGTCGAAAATAATTTGTGGATTACTTTTCAGTATCCACATATGTCTTCATTTATTCATTCATGTGTGCGGCCTGTTTCGGCTGGTAAGTTATAACCAGACACAAACTTTAGCTCTTCAATAAAAACTTTTGGGAGCACTATGTACCAATAGTAGGGCACTGACTGAAGTTTGAAGCCAGAAGAAGCTTTGGCTCTTTCATGAAAAATTTCATATATGTCTCAATACAAGTGATGTCTCTGGAACAAGTGAAAGACAGTGCCGAATAGTTTGTATATATTCTTACTGTTTAGATGATGCTTGCCTTTAGTTAAATGTTTCTTTCTTTCCCCAGAGCCACAGGAGATTGCTAAAGTCATTTTTGAGATGCCTGTAGAGAATGAAAGTATTGACTTAATTGCAGGGAAAATGGATTTCTCTGGGTGATTCCCAACAAACCTACCTTGGGGTACCAGTGTGCTTACCTGGGGGTTTTTTGATTTATGCAGTGTGGCTGTGAGCAAGAGTCACTGGATTATAAACTTGAAGACTTTGTTCAATTCACAAAAATGATCAGTGGCAAGCTGAATATTTTTGTGATGTTTCTTTAAAACTTGTACTTCATAAATATACCTCAAAGAAAATGACCAAAGTTGCTTTATAGATTAAACATGTATGTATGCAGAACTTAATTGCATTTGAGCCTGTTATGTAAATTGAATATCAATAAAACACAAAATGTGAGTTGTAGTTTTTCTGTTAAAAAAAAAAACCCAAAACACAAATAACTAGAAACTGCTATAGCGAAAACGTGTTTATGGGCCTACACTCTTTAAAAAATTTTGTGCAAAAATAAAACCCAAAGAGGACTCATTTCAATTATGCAGACTGTTTCATTTCAAATATGCAGACTCTTGGAACAAAAGTACTAGTAGGCCTGCCGGTCGAATGTAGAATCTCCTCGCCAGAAATCATGAAAATGAACAAGCTTTATAAATGAACAGATCCCAGACAGCGATGGGCCTTTAAGGGAAGGCTGGAGAATTTGGGGGCGGTGCCTCGGTAACAACTTGCGGCGGATATCTCCACCTAAGCCTGTTGCCCGCGTCCGAATGAAGATTGGCTGACCCACGGGTCTCCGGTGCTCAGGGAATCCTCCGGGTTCCCGGGTTTCCCGTCTTTCCGTTGGCACCTCCCCCGGCCCAGGGCTCTGGGGTGGCCCCGCCCACGTACCGCCCGCAGGCACCCGCGGGGCCGCACCGAGGCCGGGCGGGGCGAAGGTGCCGGGCCAGCCCTGGGCCCCGCCGTCCGCACCCACTCCAGGTGCGGGTCCTCAGGTCCTCGCTTCCTCCGGGCGCCAGGGCCTCGGGCCGGGGGAGGGGCCTGGCCGGCGAGCTCCGCCGGGCGGCGGGCGGCGCACGTGCGGGCGGGCGGGGATCCCCGGCGCCGGGGGCGGGCCACCCGGAAGAGCGCGCGGACTTGCCGCGCCGAGCCGGCGGGCAGGAGGGCGGCGGGGAGGCGGGCGCGCTGCCCGAGCCGCGGCCGCCTGTGCTCACAGGTGGGCGGCGGCGAAGGCGCGGCGGAGCGGAGCCGGGATCTCCGGGACTCCAGCCGTCACACTGAGAGCCCAGCGGAGCAGAGCTCGGAAGACGCGTCCGCGCCTCGGGAGGAATTGACCCTTCTCCCTTCCACCGGGGCCTCTTCGTTGCCGCCGCACCTCGGCCCCGGAGCGCAGGTAACTTCCCTTCCAAGGTCATTCTTTGGGCGGGGCGGGGCGGCGCTCGCGGTCCGCCCACGTCCTCACGGTCGGCGGGGGCGGGAGAGGTGCGTCCTGTGCTGAGCCGGAGCAACGTGGCTGGACGGCGACCCCGAGCGCTGCACCGGCGTCTGGTGGCCTCCCCGGAGCCGGGTGCATGCGCCAGCCCCGGCAGCACGCGCTTTTCTCCGCCCGCAGCCTAGAGGGCGAGTTTCCACCTGTCCCCGGGCTTTGGGCGGGGACCGCTCGGCCCTCCCCATGCTGCACCTGCAGGTGAGCGCAGCCGCCCGCGCCCCGGGGCTGTTCGGGGCCGTGTGGTCGGCTGTCACCATGGGAACCACTGGTACCCAGACGGCGCCAGCCTTGGTGGGAAGGGGCGGTGAAGGCGGCTGGGGGCCCGTAGAGCTCCCTGTCTGGCCGAGCGGAGCAAGAAAAGCCTGATGAAAATGAGACTCCCCCTCCCCCTCTTTCTTCTCCTATTTGATTTCTCAGGCGTTGCTGGATAATCAGAGAGAGGCGTGGATGTGTTTACAAGATGTGAGTCGTGTTCTTTTCACCTTTACCCACTGAGGACTTCTTACAGCTCGTGGTGACAGGTGGAAATCATGGCACAGAAGGGCAGTATGAAGCCAGGGAAGAAAAACAAAGCAGAAGAACCTGAATTGGAGCCCCTGTGCTGCTGCGAGTACATCGATCGAAATGGGGAAAAGAACCACGTGGCTGCTTGCTTGTGTGATTGCCAGGATCTCGATGAAGGGTGTGATAGGTAAGGGCAGAGCATTTCTTGAAGCTCACCCCACTGGCTCTTTTAAGAACTGCCATGCTTACTTTAAGTTTAGCCATCCAGAACGCTAGAATTTGCTCCTGATACTATTTCCAAGAATCTGAAATTGAGAGCTGTCTTCTATGCCAGGTGTGGGGATTTTATGAAGGTGAATTAGTAGTGCACAACTGTGCGGCTGTCTATTCCGCTCAGTTTAGTAGGACATTACTATTTTTCACTTCAAGGGAGGAGATGATGGAGAGAACAGGCAAAGAAAGGGATAGTGGCAAGTTAAATGTATAAAAAATAAAGTGTAGAGCAGCAAAATCTGGACATTTAAAATGAACACATTGGTACCAGGAAGCTCCTACACTCTCAGTGTTCTCAGCCTCTGGAGATCAACTACTTGAGGTTGGACTGCACCTGGCCACAAAGGGTCTTGAGGGTTGGAAGATGATGTTCCTGCTGTTGGCACTGGTCTCACCCCTTGTCCCTGGGGAGGAAATCCAGCCAGCATGCATGTCCCTGCGCTGGACTGGCTGTTTTCAGCATGGGCAGCAACATTGTCTTGACTGATAATCATCGTATTTGGCTTTTATTTTCACCGTTATCCCAAGCGTTGAAAGTTACTATCCAAAAAGATGATTTTTAACATCAGAGGAAAAATCTGTACCAAATAGTGATAATGAGGTTTTAATCCATTTTCTAAATAATCACATACCTAAAAATTTTTGCCATATGGAAAGCACAATGTGGGAGGACAGTAAGGATGTTGGAAACTTGCTTTTCCTATTAATAATTACTTCTGGTTAAAAAAATTCACTGTCATGGCACGTTGCTGACTTAAAGCTCAGTGCATTCATCTAGACATGAAAAGCATCTTGGGACCTCTGTAGTTTACTACCAGAGTCCTGAAGACCCTATAGTCCTTTTGTAATTCTTCCTTGATAGTGTCTTAGTCTTTTTTACAGGTATTTTTAAACAGACTTAGTCTAAAATCCATATGGAGAAAATGGAGCACTCTGCTTTAATGAATGGAAAAATGATGCTGTTTCCATAACCTCCATCACTCGAGACCACAGCTCTTCCATTAACCTTCTAACTCTTTACCTCTTCTAGCCCTTGAGACCTGGGCCGTCCCTGAGCTCTCTTGCCTCCTCCCGCTGTACCCCTCTCTGGAGACAGGCTTCCATTTTTCCCTCTGTCCTGCTGTTCTGTATGACTCTCATGTACTTACCTCCCTTCTCGTCCAAGTTGTCACCTTACTCTTCTAAATTGTTTGTCTGCAATCAAGAGTTATCGTTCCTTGTCTTGCTAGCCTAAGTGTGCAAACATGTCAACAAATACTGTGTGTCCACGAAGCTCAGTCATTGTGCTCTTAACTAGTTTGCTCTCCACTTTTTCTCATGAAACTCCCTGGCCCTGCTAGACTGGTGACTCCCTGGGCTCAGGACAGGTTTGTGCTGCACAGGTGCCGCTCCACTGGAACGCCCGCCGTCGAGGTGGGGCCCAGAACCCACCTTTTTCACAGAGATCCCTCTCGTGACTCCACCCAGCAGTGTCCACTGTCCTCTGAGCACGCCTTACAGTGTTTGGCCACAATAGTTCATCGGGCAATTTTGCTGCTTTGTCTCTTCTGTGATCCTTCTGGAGTTCCCATGTTGTCTTCACAACAAGATTATGAATTTTTTTGAGGATCTTAAGTCTCTATGCTCATCCAAGTCTGAACAGTACTTGCACAGAGTGTGTCTGTATTCCTATGTGTTTGCTTCGGGAGAAGTAGTGTTAACTGTTACATTTCTAAACATTATCTTCTTTTTCGTATCAAGTAAATGATATGTGATCCGAAGAGCTCGGGTTTAGGAGTATGGAGATAGAGTACTTGGCCTTTGGCCTCTTTTGTCGTTTATCGTGCTGTTTGGCCTACAGTGTTCCGTGGTTTTGAATTTAGCAAACCCATGTGAAGTGCCTTCTCTTTGTGCTCTTCTGAATAGATGGATTACATGTAAATCCGTGCAGCCAGAGACTTGCGAAAGAATCATGGATACTATTTCTGATCGCCTCCGAATTCCTTGGCTTAGGGGAGCCAAAAAAGTTAACATTAGCATCATCCCCCCACTCGTCCTGCTGCCCGTCTTCCTCCGCGTGGCTTCCTGGCATTTCCTGCTGGGGGCGGTGGTTTTGACCTCCCTCCCTGGGCTGGCTCTGTGGTACTACTACCTCACTCACAGAAGGAAAGAACAGACTCTGTTTTTCCTGAGCCTCGGACTGTTCTCTCTGGGCTACATGTACTATGTGTTCCTGCAGGAAGTGGTCCCCAAAGGGCGTGTGGGGCCCACTCAGCTGGCCCTTCTTACCTGCGGGTTATTTCTGATACTCTTAGCCTTGTACAGAGCCAAGAAGAATCCAGGCTACCTCAGAAATCCAGCAAGCAATGCCAGATCTCTCAGCAGCAGCCAGACCGAATGCCTGAGCAGAGACGGGCAGGAGAAGACCAGAGGGCTCCCTAGTGCGGAGTCGTCGGGCAGTCTCAGCAACCGCACGCCGAAGGATGATCTTAGGGGCTCTTGCAGGGTGTTGGCCGGAAGCCCCGCCAAGGTGAAGGAGGACTGGTGTGCCAAGTGCCAGCTAGTGCGACCGGCCCGGGCATGGCATTGCCAGATATGCGGCATCTGTGTGAGGAGAATGGATCATCACTGTGTCTGGTATGTTGGAAAAATTTGGAGGCTTGCAAAGTGTAAAGTCACATACGACCCTGGCCGTGTTTGATCTTCCTTTGTGCCATCCTAAAATTTCACTCCTTCCCAGCTTTACACCTTGCAGTTATTTGTGGGCTGGTATGAGGTTCCCACTTAGTCACCCGTTTCCCCAGTTTCGCAGATGTAGGTCCTTCAGTCATTTCCTGAAGGGCTTCGTTGTTGTCGTTGTTGCTATTTTGCTGTTCTCTTCCGAGCCGCCCCTCAGTTACTTTCTCCTTCGCAAAACAGAAGTCCTTGCAGTTGAGTGGTATTTTTTAAAAAAGAGTGGATCAGAATCCTAGTTCCTTGTGCCATGCCTTTTGAACACGGAGTTCAAGAAAGTGTTCCCATATTTGTAGGTGACTTTGTCCCTTCACCATACGTCCTTCATCATTCTGATGACATAACTAGTCTGCAATTTTGAGGTAAGGCCCTGCCAGGTAACTCCCTATTTTGTTATTTGCTATTTGCGGAGCAGTGGGCTTTTTTGGTGCCTGCCAGCTGGCCAGTGCCTAATGAGGACACGTAAGTCCCCGGCGATATGAAGTGCGACTTTGAAAGATAATATTGCTGCTTCACTGAGTACACCTAAGACGGGGTAGAGTTTATTGCGATGTGATGCTGTACGTAGCATGCTTGCTACTCTCTAGCTCTTAGCTCTCCTGGTGCTCGCTCAGGGTGAGTGAGGTATGCTGCTTATGGCTAGGATTCTGGTCAGGTAGCATACCCTCCTCCCCCCGTGGAAGGGGACGTAGGGGCCGGAAAGGGTGCAGGAAGGCCAGGAGGGCCTTGGAGTGGACCTCAGGTGGGGGCTCAAGCACAGGGACAGTTCTTTTCTGGGGCTTTCTTTAGGAATAAACGGGTCTTTTCACTTTTAGATTTTAACTTCTGAGTCTTCATCCTGTATTCATGAGTGTGTGTGTGTGTGTGTGTGGGGGGGGGGTGGTGGTGGCCCATTTACAAGTGCTGGTTTGCAGAGGGCCTGACAGCTCCGCATAAAAGATCTCGGCCCACTGGGGCCTCCTGGTGTGCAGTGGGCCAGAAGGACGCCCGTACACTCTGCCCGACAAATGGCCACAAGACAGAACTCTTTCTCTCTGACAAGTAGTCTGCATGTTATCGAGCTGTTCTCCACCCCACACCACATTTCTAACCTCTTGGGATCTTTGTGTTAATATATGTATTTAATATATATTTTCCCATAGTGTGTAATACTTCTGGTTTTTTAAGTTTTCCTAACTAATAGCACCCTTTCCTTATCATGGTGGGTACAATATTAACCCTCTTCATATTAACCGTAATAGACTCATTACGATTTAGAAAGATTTGTTAGCCAGGTTCTGCTTTTTACTTAGTTTTGTCCTAATGATATGATTTCACTTTGAAAAGAGCAGAGAATATAAGACTACACCTCTCCGTGGGCAAGTTTTTAATTCCCTAGAGTTGAAAAATAAGAGAACTTACTTTTTAATTACCGAAATTCACATTACCCCTGTTTTTGAAACTTTCTTGTGCGTTGTGTGAGTTACATGGAGAATTTTTTTCCTTTTATCGAACTATAGCGGATCTACAACGTTATGTTACGTTCGGGTGCGCAGCATGGTCGTTCGACATTTATATTCATTATGCAATGATCACCATGATAAATTTAGCTTCCATCTGTATCAAGAACTTTAAAAAATGTTTGCTTTTTCTTCCCTCTCTGCTGTTTTGAGGATAAATAGCTGTGTTGGAGAATCAAATCATCAAGCATTTATACTTGCCCTTTCGATCTTCTTGCTCACCTCGGTGTACGGGATAACACTGACCTTGGACACCATTTGTAGAGATAGAAGTGTCTTCACAGCTCTCTTCTATTGTCCTGGAGTTTATGCAGATTACAGGTGAGATGGGACTGCCAGAGCATTGAGGCCCAGAGACGAGGGAATGGGCATTGCTGTTAATGTAAGGGGCTGTGATTTGCTGCTGGGTTAGGAGTTTTCAACCAAAACATAGGACATGGCTAACAAAATTGTACATTTTTCTAGGGTGATGTCAAAAGGACCCTTGATCCTTACAGAGTGAGGAACTAGTACCCTGCAGATAGGACCAGGCTCGGTCAGGGCCTTCCAGAGTCACATGACCACTTGCACGCCGCGGTAGCGATGGTGAACCCACGGCTGTAAACGAGCGGGCCCAGGAGCTGTGTGTGGTCTGTTTTGTCGTAAATTATCGCGGCCAGTCCTCACTCGATCGTGGCTTTCTTGTGCTCTTTAGCCCTGTCTTGATTTATTGCTCTGGCCCTTTTGTGGACCACTCACAGTTTCCGTAACGTTTCTTTACTTTTTAACCTCCATTGGTTTTTCCTGTTCTACTTTTCAAAAAATCACCACTCCTGATTACTGTGGTATGTAGGTCAAAATTTCCTGTGTTAGGTTGGGGCACATTTATATGTTGTGAAGATCTCCATGCCTTGTCAGAAGCTGGGGTTTTGCAGCTTTGGCCCCAGCCAGCCCCTGCCCAGGTCGCTGCGGGCCCCTGGCTGTGTTCTTTGTGCCCTCCTCCTCGTTTTCCTCTGATGCGGATGCTGTGTGGTATCTCTGGTCCCCTGCCCCCATCTGAGCTAGGACAGCGCTGCCCCCAGAGTCCTTTTCTTTCTTCTCACTCTTCGCTCTCAGAACAATCCATGCTTTACCCACCTAGCACCCCTGTGAAGATATTTGTTTATTAGTCTGTCGACAGATCTCCCATTGCCATTATAGATGTAGGTATTTGTGGGCTTATTAGAACAGATCGGTTCTCCTCCTCAGGGTAAGTTCCTTTTCTTTCTATAGTGAGAGTGTCAGTAGGTTGTGAAATTCTGCAGTCACACTGTGCATGATAAACGTCCTGCAGCAGAGCTTGTCTGTATGTCACTAAGCACGAGTTTTGCGGACTTTCTGGGGGCCGCCGACGTGGAATGAGGAACACAGTCCGCCACTGGTACCCACCCTCTGTACGGGTGCTTCGCGTCACCCTGTTGAGCCCTGGTGTTCCTCATCTTTATGGTGAGGTAATCATCTCCGAGTCCCCTTCAGCTTAACAAATGAAGATTTGGGACGGGTTCACGTCCAGCTCTTCGTTTGCAAATGTTTGCAAAAATAATCATTTGGCAGACATTAATCAGCAGCCTCTCCTGTCTTAGTAAGGAGCTGAAAGGACCTTTCCTGTCCTGTGTGATTCTGTTTGGCTGAAGAAGCTGGACCTGAGATGTGACGCTCCCACACAAGTAAAGGACTCGCGGTGCTGGGAGTCGTCGTCTCCCTCGTGTTCGCCCACGTTGTACCGAAAAGAGTGGAGACGGATAGCGTTAGCACCGTTCCTGCGTTCCCCCGCACAGCGTCCTCGAGGACGTGTGTAGCAATGGCCCGGTGCCTTCGTTCTCCCGCAGTTAAGAACAATGTAGGAATTGTTCATTCATTTGATGGATTTTGAATGCTGTTACGTCAGGCACTGTGTTGGTTGCGTGGGGGACACAAACTGCAGAAATGCCCCTGCTGTTCTCACACAGCATACCAGGGGAAGAGGCGGCAGGAGGGACCGCGACCCACAGGACACGCGGATAGTCCCAGGTGTGAGGGTAGAAAAGTATCTCCAGGTGGGGTAGCTGGGGAGGCACCAGATCCTCGGTAATGAGCCTGTGTGGGACGTTAGGATGGTGCCGGCTTTGGGACGGAAGCGATCGCGGTGCTGACCCGCCCTTTGTCCCCCCAGCTCCGCCCTGTCCTTCACCTGCGTGTGGTACTCCGTGATCGTCACGGCGGGCATGGCGTACATCTTCCTCATCCAGCTGATCAACATCAGCTACAACGTCACCGAGCGGGAAGCCCAGCAGGCCCTGCGTCGGAAGACGGGGCGCCGGCTCCTCTGCGGGCTCATCGTGGACACGGGCCAGTACAACCGGGGCTTCCTGCGGAACTGGCACCAGTTCTCCACCCTGGGCACCCGCCCCTGCCCCCACCCCGCCGAGGACATTGTCTGAAGTGCCTTCCGTGTGGCTCTGCGAGGGGCGCTCCCCCCGCCCTTGTACCCGTCGGCGTCCGTGCAGGGTGGTCATTTTTATCCCCAGTTTCTTAAAGGCTATCTAGGGCCATGCTCAGGTTTAGACACAGGACTGGGAAGAAATGAATTTTTCTGACTTCACCGTAAGAGATTTTTATACCGAAGCGGTAAAAACAGAGCCATTCTTTTCCAGTCACCTTGTTCACTAACTCAGTCACCAGGAGTGGAAGAGGATGCGGGTTGCTAATGCACAGACTGATAGAAGCCATTCCCTCCCCTTAGCGGGGGAGAAGGAGTTTGGATCAGGATCGCTGCCAGTCCCTCTTCAGTTCCCGATAGCCATGTGACCCTTCGTGAGTCACTTTCCCGAGTCTCAGGTTCATCCCTAAAGCGGGGTAGCGCCGCCTGCCCTGGCTGCCTCACGGTCGTGAGGGTCATGCGAGGCACGCGGCGTGCGGAAAGCACTGGAAAATGACTGAAGCACCCAAGAGGGATGAAGTATTATTAGGAAAACTCAAAGACCGAGAAAAATGTTTGTAGGTCAGAACACTGAAGCCAAAACTATCAGAGTAATCCATTTTCAGCATTTCAGAATGAAAGAAAGATCCTGAAATACCACATTGTACAGATATGGTAATTTCTCTTTCTGAAGTATTAGACATTAGCTACTCAAACAGAAGATGATCGGATGGATTCACGCTGTCATCTGACCCTGAAGGGACAGTCGCTAACAATTATAGTTATCGGTAGTATAATATACAGTGGTCCTGAGTTTAGGTGATGAGTCCTTATATTTATCTCATTTCTTCTGTATTTATTGTTTGGATTTACTCTAACTCCAAACTCCAATAGGCATTACTGTTTTTTCTTCTCCATGTTTCACCTGGGAAGGTGCTAGCACGCTTACGATGAGCTGGAAGAGGAGAATAGTTTACTCCTGAGGGGGAACAGTTTACTTTTTCCTGGGTAGGGTGGCTGTGGGGGAGCACTTACTTTTTCCTGGGTAGGGTGGCTGTGGGGGAGCAGTTACTTTTTCCTGGGTAGGGTGGCTGTGGGGGAGCAGTTACTTTTTCCTGGGTAGGGTGGCTGGTCAATATCAAGGGCTTGATTTTCCCCCCTGTAAATAATGCAAACACTGTCAGTTACAGCACTCGGTTGCAAAAACCAGTTTTCTGGCATTTACATTCTCCGGCAGGAAGTCTGAGGAGCTGATGGACATCTTCCTACTTGCACATTACTTCTCATCACCTTTCCCCTAGACAAAATATCTCACTGGGAGAGAAAAAACAGGGTATATATGGTTTCCACTAATTAGTGGATTATGGTTCTTCTTTAGCTCTTCCTAAAATCATAAGTTATCTTTTTTATCATATCTTAAAACTGAAAATGTACAAAAGATTAAATATAGAGAACGGGTCTGTTCTGCCATAGAGATAGGATGAGGCAATTTCGGATGGGGAAAATACCCTCTTAAATATTTGGTTTTATACATGTACTTATTTTGCAGTCCCAAAGAAAATTCATGAGTCCTTAAGTTTGCTTTGGTTTATAGCTTAATATCGGGGAAATATTGCCAGCTTTTTCAGTCTTTCTGTGCATGCTGCTGTTGTAAGAAGTTTATAAATGTTGAGAGGAAATACTGCTTCTTCCTGCGACTCTCTCCTCTGCGGCTCGCACCATCCCTGGTCCTGCCATGACACAAAGCTGTCCTTAAGACAGTCACCACATTTATACAGGCGTGTCTCTGCTCTCCCCAGAGATGGATTGTTTAACCAGTGAGAGGCTCCGTATTCCACTGGGTTGAGCCAAACAGCAAGTCTGGGGATGTTAGCAGTCTGTGGTTTCTACAGTGATGCCCTTGCTCTGGCCCGGAGTCAGACATTCATTTGGAATTTACGTTGGATCTGATAGAACTAACTCCTTTCTGCTAGGTTTGCGATGAGAGAGAGGCGTCCCAGGACAGCACATGTGGCCAGAACTCTCTAGTTGTGGTCTCTTAAATGCCAGATGTATAGCCAACTCTGATTGTCTAACAGTTGATAGAATTCATAGAAACAGTAGTATCGTTGGCAGTTTTGGCCTCTTGCCAAATCTTTAACAACCATCAAAATATGACATGATAAAGATGAGTAGCGCCCAAGAGACTGCAGTCATGTGGGAGAATTAGGAACAGCTGCCATTTCTCTAACAGCACACCCCTAGTGGTTTATCTCCATGGGGCCTCTCAGGTTCCCTCACCTGTGTAAGGACTCCTTGTATACTATTCTGGCTGGATGGAATGAAGGTGCTTGTTTTAAGTTCCTTGACATCATGATTGGCATTTTACAGAAGAAAGCTCAAACGTCTGAGAAGTTCCGTGGTTTTATGGGGGTAAAAGCCTACTGAAGTATTTGCACCAAAAGGAGCAGCAAACAAGGGGCTCTTTGTGAGCCGGGTTTCTGTAGGCCCCGGGACACCCTAAGTCTACACTTGTAGATTCTTACACCTTTTTATGACCTGGAACTATTTGAGGGATTTTGTCCTTTTAAAGGACAAGGCCTCTGTGAACGAACGAGTCCCAGAGAAACCTGCGGTGGTGGTGGCCGTGTGGCCATGGGGGGAATTGCTCTGCAAACGTACAAACCAGCAATTTATTGGCCATAGAGGCAAGCCCGCCCCGTCCCCAGCATAATTCCCTTTTCTCCACCCCGCCCCCGCCCCGTCCTCAGCCTGCTAATAAACATATTGGTACGGCTCTTTAGCAAACCATCTACCGTGTTCTGACCGCTTACACTGTGGTCATGTACTGTTCCTGGGGAAGAAAAATGGGTCCATTTGCAGGATTTAAGGGAAAAATAGTTAAGAATCAGGATTGCCTGAAAGGAGAAAAGTCCTTCAGTATTGAAAATGTTTTTTATGATACCCAAAGAGTACTTTGTGGTTATAGCTGGGCCCACCTGAAATGAACTGACCATTTACGAGCCTTAAGTGAGTTTTAGGGACACTGCTGGTCATCTCACCTCAGCCACCTCTGTGTCTGCTTAGGATCCTGGAAATCTTTGCCATTCAAGCAGTGCTGTCCTTTGGTGAATGAAGTGATTGTTGTCCTCCACTGTACCACCTGCCCAGCAGAAGGACTGCTACCAACTTTCTCTTATGCAATAGTCCTTGGTACTTCTCGTATTTTTAGTAAGAAAAAATTTTCTATACTAGAATCTTCCACTGCCAGAAAACACAATGCCAGTAAGGTTCTCTAGAACACTGACCATCTGCTTCATAGACTATATTTCCTTTGGGTAGGACATTAGCTTTCTATTCCGAAACTCAACTAACATAAGCAAAAATATGACACCTAGAAGCACAGTTTTAACCAGGCTGTTTAACAGTGTTTTGTGAAATTTAAGGGTCTCTTTAAATGAAGTAAGTAGGTTTATATGACTTCCTTTTAGCCATATTTAGGTACCCTGCATTTGAAAAAAGAGAATTTCCTCAGACAAGCAAGGGAGGATAGAGACTTTTGCTTGAGGCACCTGTTTGGAATCTGGTTTTCTCTTCAGCCGCGTGGCAAGTACGCCATCTTATATTAAACACTGCCAAGGTGATGCAGGGGAAGGAGAGCAGTGCTTAACTTAGTGCTGAATAGAATTCCCTGTGTTCTTGTGGGTGTTTGCTGTGATTAACGGAAACTTTTTGCAAGCTCAGCTAAATGTAAT
Organism: Ursus maritimus; assembly: GCF_017311325.1. Classification (NCBI taxonomy): domain Eukaryota; kingdom Metazoa; phylum Chordata; class Mammalia; order Carnivora; family Ursidae; genus Ursus; species Ursus maritimus. Next base: position 57,521,410 of record NW_024426552.1, read on the forward strand.
CTTGTTGCTAATGGACTGTTAGCCCACTCGAGTTGGCACCAAGGGCTTCACTGAGGTACCAGCAACAGCCAAAGACTGACTGGTTCATGGATACAAGTCTCTTAGAGGTTGCGGCTATTTCCAGCTGTTTCTGAGTTGGGCTTCCAACTTACTGCTACTCTAGCCTTCCGGTGGCACCTTCACTTCTAGAAAATTCATACTTCAAAGGCAAAGCTTTAAAACCAGAGCCAGTCGATTCTAGTTACCGATGCAACAACCATCCTGTATTTCTTTCCATGGCACCACTGACGATGCCATGTTCTAGAACTTGCAAGCTCGGCCTGCTCTGATCCTGTGGTCTGGGTGATTTGATGATTTGCATTGTTAGGGCTTTTGAAACTTTTCATTTGGTTACATTTCTGGGTCTGATGTTAGGCTAAAGGAAACCCAGGAATATTTAATGTTCGATATTTAATGCAACTGGCCCGGCAACATTAAGGGGTTCCTGACGCCAACTCTGCAGGCTGCGGGCTAGATGTTTTGCACTGTTTTTATACTTGTATTCATATCCTCTTATCACCTCAGACTCCGATACAAGGCCTTTTAAATGGAGATTTAAAAAATTAGTGCCATTTATGTAAAATAATGTACTGTGACCAAGTTGCTTAAATGGAAAATAAAGTGCTTTCTTTAAGGGAAATAGTTGGTGTTTATTAGTGTGTCTCCTCAACTCTTTTGCTTTAAGAGAAGTCTGTGTTAGTGCTGGGCTGCTCCCCTGGCTACCGAGGTGTCCCCGTCCTGCGGACCTGTTACCCCTGGCCCTAAACACTCCGTTTCCTGGGCGTTACTTAGTCTGGTTTCATAGGCCAGGGATACTGCTTATTTGGGCATTTTGTTAGCAGTATTTCTAGCCATGTCTTTAGGACAGCCCAGCAAGAACTACAGGGTATTTACTAAGGGATTTTCCTGTGGGTCTTTAGGAAGTTCCATCAGTAGGTAAAAAGCCCTAGTCAGAATATGGGCTGCTAAAGACTCAGTGGCTAATTGATGCTTGAGGTGAAGTAAAAATGAAGGGAAGCTTAAGAGAGGAAACTTAAGCTTCATGGGATTTCTTTAGGCCCTTGGCATGTTTACTTAAGGGATTCACCCTTCCTTATCTGCAGGCTCGGCACGCACGGACATGAACTTGGTAGTTGCTGTCTGGGGGCTGATGGTAGCCAGTACTCTGCCCTGCACTGCAGGTCGGGATAAGCAGATCGGGATTTGGGTGGAAAGAGATTAAAGATGAGTTACTTTTAGTCCTGTTTTCATTAGTGGTTGTTAGTCTTAAAAAGAGCTTTTAGATGACAACTGTATAATCATATTAAAGGCAAAGAGGTGTGGGGACAGGGACACTGTAGAAGGAATAAAGTTCAATTTCGGGTGTTTATGTCATTTCTGAGTAAATCCTCACACATGTTCCACAGAAAAAGGCTGTAAGTCATTGTGCAGGCGGTGGAGCTGGAGAGCCCTTCTAGGGAGTAAGGACAGTAACAATTTATTGAACACCACACAGAATTTTATCTTACCAACTCGAATACTAGCAAATAGTAGTAGTTACCTCAGGGCTGTAAGGGACTTTCTTGTTCTACTGGGTGCACTTGTCTATTACTTAAATTTGTTACGACGAACATCTATTCTGTAATGAAAAATTTTTTCTCTAGCAGGTAAGTCAGACAGTTCACAGGAGAGCATTCTGTCAGTCTTTATAGTCATCCGCACCTTAAAGATGAAATCGTTCTTTGAATTCATCTCAATATGTGGATCAGACCGATCTGAGGACTAGAAGACAGACGGCGGATGTTATTTAGAAGTTGCAGTTGGGAGCACGCACAGACATTTTAATGAACTGCTGGATTGCCCCTGAGAGAGTCATTAGCTTTTGGAATTCCCTTCGTGCTTGTCAGGATGCACTGAAGAGAAGGAGCTTTGGTGCCAGCTTCCCTGAATTGAGGAGACGGGGCTGCCCTTTGCAGCAGCCACGTTGAGTCCCATTTGATGTGTGGCTTTGGGTCAGGGGTCAGGGGTGGGTGAAGGGCCTGCCGCTGCCACTAAGGTTCCACCAGGTCACCCACCACCGGTGCCCCCTTTTCTGTGTGCACTCCCTTTAATTCCTATTACAGTTACGTTTGTCAACAACTCGTGTTTAACTGTAAGGATACATTTTCCTTCAGAGACTCGGGCAAGCAAACACTTGTCCTCTTTTAAAGTTTATGATGCTAAAAATATATAGGATGCATTTGAATACTTGAGCTTTACACTGTTTCTGAATGATCCTGCTGTGATAAATGCTTTAGTGAACTAATTACCAATCCAAGAGAAATCAAAGAAGGAAGTGAAAATTCCCCAGATCATTCCTTTGATCCGAGAAGTATCTGGCCGGCCACAGAGGTGTCTGCGTGCGTGCGTGCGGGTGCCCGTCCCGCACGCCGCGCGCTCACGCAGCGCCCGTGCCCACTGGCGCCGCACGCTGGGGTCATGGGGGCGCCAGCCTCTGGAAGTCTGGGAGAATTTCAGCCACCTTCCGACGGAGTTGCTCTCGCCTTTCTTCTTTTATTCTTTCCTCCTTCATAAATTTTACAAACTTCTTCCATGTCTCCAGTGTGATCCAGAGAGTCCGCCTTTAAACAGAAAAGGAAAAAAAGTTAAACACTAAGGAAAAGTTGACTTTCCATCTGAAGTACATTAAAAACTGTAGAAGAATAATTCTTTGAATACAATGTTATATAAAAGATACGGAGATCAAAATTGGAATTTAGATGAACATGCTATGAAGAAAATAAAGCGGCGAAATAGGGTGGAGGGACTGATAGGTTATTTTTATTTTCCATCAGGCGGTCAGGGAAGCCCTCTGTGAGGTGACATTTGGGCAGAGCCCCCAGGGGCCCCTGAAGATGCAGGCCATGACACCCCCCGAGGTGATCTGATCACAGCCCGCGTCATGCTCAAGGCAGGACCAGTGGACCCACGGCTCCAGCAGCCAGAGCCCTCAAGGCCCAGACGCTGGAGAAGCAAATGCAGCACCACAGTTACAGGCACCGAGGCCCAGGGACTTAGACGGACAGACGTACTTTGTTGTACTGCACTTCGCAGATATGCTGCCTTTTTTATAAACTCAAGATTGCAGCGGCAACCCTGCACTGAGCAAGTCTGTCGGGGCCACTTCTCCCAACAGTATCTGCTTACTTTGTGTTTCTGTGTGGCATTTTGGTAACTCTCACAATATTTCAAAAATTTTTGTTATCATGGTATTTGTTACAATGATCTGGGATCAGTGACCTTTGATGTGAACATTGTAACTGTTTGGGGCACCACGAACCATGCCCAAATGAGACAGCAGACTTAACTGATAAATGAATGTGTGTGTTCTGACCGCTCGACTAGCTGGTCCATCTCTCTCCCTCTCCTCAGGCCTGAGGCACAACGATACTGAAATTAGGTGAGTTAATAAGCCTGTGCTGGCTTCCGTGTGTTCAAGTGAAAGGAAGAGTCACACGTCTCTCACTTTAAATCGAAAGCTAGAAATGATTAAGCTTAGTGAGGAAGGCATGTCAAAAGCCAAGACAGGCCAAAAGCTAGGCATCTTTTGCCAAAAAGCCAAATTGTGACTGCAAAGGAAAAGTTCTTGAAGGAAATTAAAAGTGCTAGTCCAGTGAACACACAAGTACTAAGAAAGCAAAACAGCTTTATTGCCGATATGGAGAAAGTCTGAATAGTCTGGATAGAGGATCAAACCATCCATGACATTCTCTTCAGCCAAAGTTGAATCCAGAGCAAGGCCCTAACTCTCTTCAATTCTAGGAAGACTGAGAGATGAAGAAACTGCAGAAAAGTTGGAAGCTAGCGGAGGTGGCTCATGAGGTTTAAGGAAATAACCATCTCTACAACATAAAAGCCTGAAGGGGAAGCAGCAGATGCTGATGGAGAAGCTCCAGCACGTTCTCCAGAAGATCCAGCCAAGATCATTCGTGAAGGTGGCTACACTGAACAATGGGTTTTCAATGTAGATGAAACAGTCTTACTGTGGAAGATGATGCCATTCTAGGACTTTTTTAGAGAGGAGAAGTCAGTGCCTGGCTTCAAAGCTTCAAAGGACAGGCTGACTCTCTTGTCAGGGACTAAGGCAGCTGGTGACTTGAAGTTGAAGCCAGTGCTCCTTGACCATTCCAAAAATCAGGGCCCTTAAGAATTCTGCTAACTCCACTCTGCCTGTGTTCTGTAAATGGGGCAACAAAGCCTGGATGACAGCACATTTATTCACAGCATGGTTTACTGAATATCTTAAGCTCACTGTTGAGATCTGTTCCTCAGAAAAAAAGATTCCTTGCAAAATGTGACTGCTCACTGACAATGCACTTGGTCACCCAAGAGCTCTGATGGAGACGGACAACGAAATAAATGTTTTTATGCCTGCTAGCACAACGTCCATTCTGCAGGCCATGGATCAAGGAGTCATTTTGACTTTCAAATCTTTATCATTTAAGAAATATATTTCTTAGGGCTATACCTCTCATATATAGTGAATCTTCTGATGGATCTGGGCAAAGTAAATTGAAAACCTTCTGGAAAAGATTCACCATTCACCATTCATTAAGAATATTCATGATTCACGGGAAGAGGTCAAAATATCAACATTCACAGGAGTGTGGAAGAAGTTGATTTCAACCCTCATGGGTTGTGGGGTTTGAGACTGGAGTGGAGGAAGTGCAGATGTGGGGGAAACAGCAGGAGAACTAGAATTAAAAGTGGAGCCTGAAGATGGGACTGAACTGCTGCGATCTCGTGATAAAACTTGAATGGATGAATGGCTGCTTCTTACGGATGAGCAAAGAAAGTGGTTTCTTGGGATGGGATCTACTGGTGAAGATGCTGTGAAGACTGTTGAAATGACAACAAAGAATTTAGAATATGACATAAACTTAGTTGATAAAACAGCAACAGAGGATGAGAGGATCGACTCCAATTTTAAAGGAAGTTCCACTGCGGGTAAAATGCTACCAAACAGTATCATATGCTGCAGAGAAACTGTGAAAGGAAGAGTCAGTTGGTGCCGTAAGCTTCATTGTTGTCCTTTTTAAGAAATTGCTGCAGCCACCTCAACCTTCAGCAACCACCATCCTAATCAGTCAGCAGCCATTACCATCAAGGCAAGACCTTCTACCAGCAAAAAGATTATGACTCCTGAAAGCTCAGATGATGGTTAACCTTTTTAGGAAGAAAGTATTTTTAAATTAAGGTATGTACTTTTTTTTTTTAAACATAATTCTGCACATTTAATAGTATCGTATGAACATAACTTTTGTAAGTACTGGGAAATAAAAATTCGACTAATTACGATATTTGCTTCATTGCAGTGGTCTCCGAGGTGTGCTTGTGTATATTGTTTAAAAAGGCCACTGGTAACATCACCTCCAACAACGAACACCACCACTCTTGAATCTTAGTTGAGAAGGGATTACCCTAGTGTCAGGTTCTGGAATCATGGTTCTGGAGGATCACAAGTTGAAGTGAGGATCGTCTGCGGTCAGAGGGGAGAGATGCAATGGCCTCCTAGGATAACACAACTACCTGCACACTGGGGATGTGAAGGTGAGCCGGACAGTCTCTGCCCACAGAGGGACTTACCCTGGTGAACAGATCGCTTCAAGGCAGTGAGGAGCCATCATGGTGCAGATAAGCACCAGTTCCTTCCCCAGTCTGGTGGTGAGGGACAGCACAAGTTTTTGAAAGAGATTATCTGAATTTTTGTCAGACAAAAGGCTTTTCTAGAAGGGGCCATGTCTTGAGTAAAGGCAAGAGGCAAGAAGAGCATGGTGTGTGTAAGGAATTATAAGCAGAGTTATGTTGCTGAAACAAAAATGCAGAGTAGCTAAGTTTGTATTTTCAGAACTCGAGGCACAGATGGGATTTATTCTAGCTTCTTGACCTTCTCATGAAACCCTGGAATGCATCACAGTCCCCATTAACTTTATGGCTGATGGCTGTTTGCTGTTTGCTAATGTTGGTTTTCATTGGTGGAAGTTAACAGAAAGGCTGCAAGGAGTGCAGCTGCTTCATTTGCTTTCTTCCTTCGTCCATCCAGGCCTCCACTTAGAGCCGCCCGGCCTCGGCTGTCTCTCCGCTCCGGCCTCGCCCGTCTCCCACTCTTACCTCCGTTCACATCTCTCTCCTGGCTACCCTCCCACTTTGACTTCCACGTTTCGTCTCCTACTGTTTTTCCCCTAATGGAAATGCTCTGTCCCCTTGGAGGAAATCCTCCTGGACCATCATTGCCTGCAAATATTTATCTTTCTTTCTTCCGAACTCCTACAGCACGTGGTCACAGTCACTGGTTTGGTACTTACTTACAGTATGTAAGGTGTGCATCTAATCTGTTACATTTCTGCGGAATTATGAGAGCCAGACACCACGTTATTAGGTCCTTTTTATGCTTGGCAAATAGGACTTGAGAGATGACCTGTGAATGTATTATGTAATAAATGTGATTTAAGTCACAATATAAGAGGTCCACAAACTCCTTGACATTTTATGTAACACTGTATGGGATGTGCATAGGTGCATTTTGGGGGTATAGGTGTGTGACTCATTACCATGAAGAGGCCTGACTCCAAAATGCTTCAGAACTATAGTACTGAGGCAATACTGAAAGTATGACTTCCTTGTCGCTTGTTACAGTCTTTGTTTTAAACTCCTTTGTCTGACGTAAGTATTGCTACCCGGTTTTCTTGTCACTTTCGTTTGTGAGATAACTGTGTCTCCATCCCCTCACTTTCAATCTGTAGGTGTCTTTAAGTCTGAAATGAGTCTCTTGCAGGCAGCATATAGATGGATCTTGCTTTGTTATCCATTCTGTCATCCTTTGTCTTTTGACTGGAGCATGTCCGTTACATTAAAAGTAATTATTGATAGGTATGTGCTTACTGCCATTATTTTATGGTTGTTTTGTAGTTCTTTGTTCCTTTCTTCTCTTGTTCTTATCTCATGGTTTGCTGGCTTTCTTTAGTGATATACTTGGATTCCTCTCTATTTTTTACATATCTGTTACAGGTTTTTGATTTGTGGTTACCATTAGGTTTATATGTAACATCTTCTACTACATGTAGCAGTCTATACTAAGTTGCTGGTTGCTTAAGTTTGAAGTTATAAAGGCACTAAACTTTTACTCCCTGCTCCCCTCAACTACCATGTTTTATGTCAATGGTGTCATATTTTATATTCTTTTATTTTGTGAATCTCTTGACCGATTTTTATAGATATACTTAACTTTACTGCTTTTGTGCTTCCTGCTTTTCTTACTCCTGCTTATGGTCTTTCCTTTCCACTCAAAGAATCCCCTTTAACATTTTTTGTAAGGCTGGTTTAGTGGTGATGAATTTCTTTAATTTTTTTCTGGGAAACTATGTCTCCTATTCTGAAAGATAGCCTTGCTGGATAGAATATTTGTGGTTGCAGATTTTTTTCTTTCAGCACTTTGTCACTCCCTTCTGCAACGTTGCTGAAAATATCAGCTGATAGCCTTATGGGGTTTCCCTTGTATGTAACTGTTTTCTCTTGCTGCTTTAAAAACTCTTTATCACTACCTTTTTGCCATTTTAATTACCATGTGTTTTGGTGTAAAAAGAGACAAGGACACTACATAATCATAAAGGGAACAATCTAACAAGAAGATATAATAATTGTAAATAACTATGTACCCATCATGAGAGCACCCAAATACATAAAGCAGCTAATAAACATAAAGGAAGTAATCGATAGTAATACGATAACAGTAGGACACTTTAACATCCCATTTATATCAGTGGATAGATCATCCAAACAGAAAATCAACAAGGAAACAATAGCTTGGAATGACACATTGGGCCAGATGGATCTAACAGACATATTCAGAACATTCCATCCTAAAACAGCAGAGTACACATTCTCTTCAAGTGCACATGGAACATTCTCAGAACAGATCAGATGTTAGGACACAAACCAGATCTCAACAAATCCAAAAAGATCAAAGTCATACCATGCATCTTTCCTGACCACAATATTATGAAACTAGAAATCATCCATAAGAAAAAAATCTGGAAATAACACAAATATATGGAGGTTGAATAACATGCTACTGAACAATGAATGGGTCAACCAAGAAATCAAACAGGAAATCAAAAAATACATGGAGGCAAATGAAAATGAAAATACAGTGCTCCAAAATCTTTGGAATGTGGCCAGAGCTGTTCCAAGAGGGAAGTTTACAGCAACACAGACCTACCTCAAGAAGCAAGAAAAACCTCAAACCTAACCTTACACCTAAAGAAGCTAGAAAAAGAACAAACAAAACCCCAAACCAGTAGAAGGAAGGAAATAATAAAGACTAGAACAGAAATAAACGAAATCAAAGCTAAAAATAAAATAAAAACAAAACAAAACAAAAACACCCCATGATAGAACAGATCAATGAAACCAGGAGCTGGTTCTTTGAAAAGATCAATAAAATTGATAAACTTGTAGCCAGAATCATCAACAAAAAAAGAGGACTCAGAAATGAAAGAGGAGAAATAATAACCAACACCACAGAAATACAAAGGATTGTAAGAGAATATTATGAAAAGCTATATGCCAACAATTGGACAACCTAGAAGAAATGGATAAATTCCTAGAAACATATAACCTCCCAAAACTGAATCGAAGAAATAGAAAATTTGAACAGACCAGTTACCAACAATGAAATTGGATCAGTAACCACAAAACTCCCAACAAACAAAAGTCCAGGGCAGATGGCTTCACAGGTGAGTTTGACCAAACATTTAAAGAGGAGTTAAGACCTATTCTTCTCAAACTATTCCAAAAAATAGTAGAGGAAGGAAAGCTTCCAAATTCCTTCTGTGAGGCCAGCATTACCCTGATACCAAAACCAGACAAAGACACTACAAAAAAGGAGTGCTCAGTCCATTAAGCATCTGACTCTTGATCTCAGGGTCGTGAGTTCAACCTCTGCACTGGCCTCCACGCTGGGCTGGAGCCTACTTCAGACAAACAAACAAACAAACAAAAAGATACTACTAAAAAGACACCTACAGGCCAATATCTCTAATGAACATAGACACAAAAATCCTCAACAAAATACTAGTAAACCTAATCCAGCAATACATTAAAAAAATCACTCACTACAATCAAGTGGGATTTATTCCTGGGATGCAAGGCTGGTTCAATATTCACAAATCAATCTATGTGATACATTAACAAGAGAAAGGATTAAAAACCACATGATCATTTCAGTAGATGCAGAAAAAGCATTGGACAGTGTACAACATCCATTCATGATAAAAACTCTCTACAAAGTAGGTTTAGAGAACATACCTTAACATAATAGAGGCCAGACATGAAAGAAAGGGAGGAAGGAAAGAGAGAGAAAGAACAAAAGGCCATACATGAAAAACCCACAGCTAACATCATACTCGGTGAAAGATGGAGTGCTTTCACCCTAAATCAGGAACAAGACAAAAGGATGCCCAATCCCACCATTTTTATTCAACATAATACTGGAAGTCTTAGCTATAGCAATCAGACAAGAAAAAGGAATAAAAATCATCCAAATTGGTAAGGAAGAAGGTAAAACTTTCACTATTTGCAGATGACATGATACTATCTATAGAAAACCCTAAAGACTCTACCAAAAAATTAGTAGAAGTGAGAAATGAATTCATAAGGTTGCAGGATACAAATTCAATATCAGAAATCCACTGCATCTCTATACACCAGTAATGAAGTAGCAGAAAGAGAAATTAAGAAAACAATTCCATTTATAAGTGCACCAAAAATACTAAAATACCTACTAATAACTTTAAGGAGGTGAAAGACCTGTACTCTGAAAATTATAAAACAGTGATGAGAGAAATGGAAGATGCCACACGCAAATGGACAGATACTCCAAGCTCAGAGATTGGGAGAGCAGGTACTGTTAAAATGTCCACGCAAGTCAGTTAATCTACAGATTTAATGCAATGCCTATCAAAATACCAACAGCATTTTTCACAGAACTAGAATAATCCTAAAATTTGTATAGAACCACAAAAAACTCCGAACAGTGAAAGCAGTCTTGAAAAAGAACAAAACTAGAGGCATCACAATCCCAGATTTCAAGATCTACTACAAAGCTGTGGTAATCAAAACAGAATGGCACTGGCAGAAATGGAACAATCTCATCAAGGGAACAGAATAGAGAGTTCAGAAATAAACCTATGATTATATGGGCAATTAATCTTCAACAAAGGAGGTAAGAATATGCAATGGGAAAAGGACAGTCTGTTCACCAAATGTGTTGGGTAAAGAAAGAAACTGGACCACCTTCTTAAACCATACAAAAAACTCAACATGGATTAAAGACCTAAATGTGAGAACCAAAACCATGAAAATCCTAAAAGAGAATATAGGCAGTCATTTCTTGGACATCAGCCATAGCAACATTTTTCTAGATAGGTCTCCTAGGGCAAGGGAAACAAAAGCAAAAATAAACTATTGGGACTACATCAAAATAAAAAGCTTCTGCAAAGGAAACAATCAACAAAACAGAAAACCTACAAAATGGAGAAAATACTTGCAAATAATATATCCAATAAGGGGTCAGTATCCAAAATAAAGAACTTATACAACTCAACACAAAAAAATGATCCAATTAAAAAATGGGCAGAAGACATGAAGACATATTTCTCCAGAGAAGACACACAGATGGCCAACCAGCACGTGAAAAGATGCTCAAAATCACTCATCATCAGGGAAATGCAAATCAAAACCCTAAGAAATAACAAGTGTTGGTAAGGCTGTGGAGAAAAAGGAACCCTTCTGCACTGTTGGTGGGAATGCAAACTGATGCAACTGCTGTGGAAAACAGTATGGAGATTCCTCAAAAAATTAAAAATAGAACTACCCTATGATTCAGTAATTCCACTGGGTATTTACTCAAAGAATATAAAAACACTAATTCGAAAAAATAGAAGCACCCCTATGTTTATTGAAGCATTATTTACAATAGCCACATATGGAAGCAACATGACAGAACAGATTGAGAAGATGTGGTACATACACACAATGGAATATTACTCAGCCATAAAAAGAATGCAGTCGTGCCATTTGCAACAACATGGATGGATCTAGAGGGTATAATGCTAAGTAAAATAAGTCAGAGAAAGACAAATACCATATGATTTCATTTATATGTGGAATTTATGAAATAAAGAAGAGACAAACAATAACAACAACAAAACCCAGACTCTTAAATTCAAAGAGCAAACTGGTGGTTGCCAGGGGAGAGAGGGTATGGGGATGGGCGACATAGGTGAGGGGATTAAGAGTGCACTTACTGTTCAAGAAACAAAACAGATGAACATAGGGGAAAGGAAGGAAAAATAAGATAAAAGCAGAGAGGGAGGCAATCCACAAGAGACTCTTAACTATAGGGAACAGAAGGTTGCTAGAGAGGAGGTGGGTGGGGGAATAAGGTATTTGGGTGATGGGCATTAAGGAGGGCACTTGATGTAGTGAGCACTGGGTGTTACATGCAATTGATAAATCACTGAACTCTACCCTTGAAACTAATAATACACCATATGTCAACTAAATTGAATTTAAATAGAAAGTTTAGCAAAAACTACACACTTATTCCCTTAAAGACTCACAGTGCACATTTAATATATTAAAGGCTCTGAGATTTTTCTAATAAACCCCTTTAATTTTCATTAAAAAAGTGCACTTGTTCTGAGCACTGAGTAGTGTAGAACTGTTGAATTCTATATTGTACACCCGAAACTAACACTGTGTATTAGTTATACTGGAATTAAAATAAAACAGTGAGGATAACAATAATAATAATTGCTCGGTCATGGAGATGTCATTTATCCAGTGCCATCACATATGTAAAACAAACAGAACAGTATCTATAGGATTAAAACAAAAATGTAAGTACTGGTTCATGCGATCGGAGCTGGACAAGCATACAGCTGAGCTCTGGCTGCAGAACCACACAGGAAGTACTGATGAGACACTTAGGTCTGGCTGAATCTCGTCGTCCTGTCAAGTATAAAATTCCAGATTTATAGAATTGTAAATCTATATATCATTATAAATTAACATATTGAGGAGTGATAATAAATCTGTAAGATTACACCTCATGTTCTTATTAGGATCATCTTTCTCAGTATTACTGCAATTTTAAGATGAGGCCTCACACTAATAAATGTCTGTCCTTCCTTCCCTTTCACCCACAGCTCTTCTAGCTAATATTCTTTCATTCATGTAACACTGAATAAGAACTTGAATATCAGTTTTTAAATGTTAAAGTTCCTTTTAAAAGACCCGTGACTAAATAATAGTGTCTCTCCTGTAAAAAAAATAGATCCATTCATTTATGTGCCAAGTATCTACTGTGCACCTGTACTGGGCATGATCCCCCCGAGAACACAGTAGTGAGCAAGATGTAGTGCTTCTGTGGGGGAGGGCAGATGACAAATGTGTAAACAGTGAAGTGTGTAATTTCAGAGAGTCTTCAATGCTATGAAGAAAACAGGGCAGGACAATGGACAGACAGAGATGTGGAGATGGGGTGGGCAGGGAGGCGCACTGATCCAGGTTGTGTGGAAGCTCTGAAGAAGGCACGAGGCCTTCTGAGGAACGCTAGGCCAGTGCGGCTGGCCATGGAGAATGGAGCAAAGACAAAGCCATGAAGTCTTGGCGATGCTTTTTTAAAAAAAATTTTTTTTAAAGTTTTTATTTATTGAGAGAGAAAGAGACAGAAAGAGAGAGAGTGCATGGGCGGGGCGGGGGGGGCGGGGAGGGAGCAGACTCCCCGCTGAGCAGGGAGCCCGATGCAGGGCTTGGCTGGATCCCAGGACACTGGGATCATGATCTGAGCGGAAGGTAGACAGACACCCAACTGAGTGAGCCACCCAGGCTCCCCTTGGTGATGCTTTTATATCAACTAGACACTGGCTGAGAATTTATTTCTTGTTGAGTGCATGGATTCCCACCCTGATTTCATAACTTCAGACCCTGAATAGGACCACTATCTTACTACTGTATGTTACAGTTTACAAATAAGACTGAATTAGAAAACTGGGGAAGGAGACGGGCTTCAGCAAGAAGAGAGTGGGTGGGAGTCCGAAAGCCTGACTCCGAGCCCAGGCTCCACCATTTGTTATCTGTGTACCTTGGGCAGTCGACCTGCTTGCAGCTTCAGTTTCCTTGCCTGAAAATGGAAAGACTGACACTGCCCCCCTCCTCTCTGGTGTGTGTGAAAGCCCTCTCTAGCTGTCCTGTGCCACACCAGGCAGCCGCCGCAGGGAGTCTTTCAGCTGAGAAACAGAAAGAAGATAAAGGTGGACAAACAGGATGTTTAACAACAACACTTGAACAATGACATTTGTTAAGCGAGGTACTATGTTACCTGTTTAGACTACCCTGTAGTCTTCTCAGCGCCATTTAAGATGGGTTCTGTTGTTATCCTTACTTTACAAAAAAGGAATGGGGAGGCTCCGAAAGGTTATTTGTCCAGGGTCACACAGACCCCGAGTCTTAAACTTCAACCTTCAAAGTGAAGCATTTATTCAAAGGCAAGTCCTCTGAGTACCCTCCCTCATTGCTTATTTTACTTCAGACCACATTAGAATCAACTTGCTTAGTGTCTTCTCAGCCCACAGATTTCAGTAACCTGTAAACAAGGGTGAGCAGGGTTTGCTGGTGGTGGGCACCTTAGCGGTAAGATAGGAACACTTATATAAAAGCCAGACATTCGCACAGGCACTTACACGCAAATGACAACAAAGCAACCAAAAGTTAATCTGGGACCCGCCCGGCTAGCTCAGTCGGTAGCGCATGAGACTCTTGGAAATTAATCTGGGTGTAGTGAGGAAGGGGTCACTTCTCCACCTAAACGACAGTCTTCCCCCCTCAGAGCCTGGAGGCTTATGGCCACCACTCGTGCTCATAAGCAATGACTACTGATCATCAAAACACAGATCATTTGTTTACTCTCAAAGGGAAGAATGTAATGAAATTTAGAACGTTTCTATCCAAAATACTTAAAATTAGAAAAGCAAGAATAAACGTATATAGAAGAGCTTATTCCCCAAGGACACTGGATTAAATGAGACATCACTGTATTATAAATATTAATACGGCATACACTATGATTCCACTTATATAAAGTTCCAAACCCAGCAACACAAAATTACAGCCTTGAAGGCTGCATCCTTAGGTCAAAGTGAAAAGAAACCCAAGGACGTGCTCATTATAAAAGTCAGGAGAGCAGTTTACCTTTGGGAGGGAAGGGCAGGGCTTGTAATTGGCAAGGAGCCCGTGGGGATTTCTAGGGGCCAGCAGTGTCCTATTTCTTGACCTCAGTGGTGGTGACATGGATGTCTACTTGACAGTAATTCATTAAGCTGTATCTGTATGATTTAAGCACTCTTCTATATTTGTGTTATTTTTCATAGTAAATGTTCACAATTGAACTTCAAAGAGAAACCTATGCGACTAATAAAGTACCGAGTACACTTTGCTCAGGTGTGTTTATGTATTTCTTATCATTTTACCCTCTGGACAGCCCTTGTAAAGGCAGGCATCCTCCTCCTCCCCATTTTAAGATGGGGACCCTGGAGTTCCAGGGGTTTCCACACAGTCAGTGGGTGAGCTGGGACTCTCCCTGCTGTCTGGTATCTTTGAGTGTCCAGCTCTCCCAGCCCCCACCTCATCTTTCAGCCATATGCTGGGCATAGAATACACTGCAGAACAGTTGTGAAGTCTGAATTTCCTCAGCGATCGCAACCTCACCTGTCATGACGCTCCACTGCAATCTCATACTTGCTCTGGGAATCGAGCTTGGCTTCCCCGACCACATTAAACCAGGCCCTGAATATCTTCTTCTGAAGAAAATGTACACGTAGTTTTCGTACTTCCTCCTCCACATGAGTCAGATACTGGGGGTGAGGACGGGAGGAGACATGAGACAAACAGTATCACAGACAAAGAATTAGAGCAAATAAACAGTACAAAAGAGAACTGCAACAAATATAAAAGAACAAAGGACACTGGGGGCATAAAGAGAAAAAGATAACATGGCAGCCAAGATAATATCCTTTGCAATGTATTAAAACAATGGAAGCAGAGGTGTGGAAACAGTTCTAAGCCTGAGGGGATAGGTTTCTAGTAAAATCACTTGAGCAATTATGGGACAAGAAACAAGAAATGAGTATAGAAACAAAAGCTATATAATGATACATTACAGTTTATAAACAGTTTATGGACACTTTGTGAAAAATGTTTTATACTAAGAATTGATTTGATGTTTTCATATTCATTTCAAAGCAAGGAACTGGACTATTCTATATTGTTCTTGCAAAAACAAAGGTTATGGACATCTGGATTGCATCTAACTTTCTTACACAGAATTGAGCAGAGACATGTATTTAAAGCTTCCTTCCCTGTGGCCTTACCTGTAGCCAGCTCCGGATAACTCTCCTAAGCAATATTTGGCAATAGAATTGATCAGCCCGGGCTGTGTTCCTAGACAGGATTTCTTGACTATACTGGAACCAGGACAGCAGGCATTTCCTCTGTAGAGCCAAACAGTGATGTTCTTTGGCCACCTGGACAATTTTTCAAATGAGAAAAGGAAATTATTCCTTATATGTTTAGTCATTTAAGGAAATATATATCACCTTGGCAAATGAGACTATAAACTACATGTAGGCAGTTATAGAGGGAATAATCTTAAGGACATTCAGGCTATGTCCTAAGAGCTTTGACTACTGACCCTATTTTATGGGAGTTTTAGATTCACATCACGCATAGTCTTTCAGCGCTGACTCCCCGAAGACCACAGTGATGGGCTGGTCATTAGGAAAATGGAGTAAACCTCCAAAGCCATTATTTCACTTGCATCAAGTTTGAAGTGCACTGATGATATTCTCAGTTTGTTCTCCTGGAGCTTGGACAGCAACTCCATAATAAACCTATTATGTACTTAACCACCATCTAATTGAGGAAATGCCAATTCTTTCAATTAGTTTTATAATATGAGCTGTCACCAGCATTGAAATTTAGACATTATCAATAAACCACAAAACCATTTGATAGGAAAATAACATGATGAATAATTTAATGTCTTACCAACTTAAAAGGTTCAGAGACCATCATTCTATCAAAATAAACATGTAACTCAGAGTTTATGAGTTTTAAAAGGTAACTGTTACACTCATTTAAGAGGCAGGAGGGAAAAACCCTTCTCTCTCAATCCTGCAGACAATTTCACATTTTTCTAAGCCTTGCCTAGCCACCCGGCACCGTGAACGGGAATGATGCGAGTGAATCTCTTGACAGTCCTATTTATCAGACACGATGACCATCCGGGAGGCCAGTGTGGCACCTGAGACTGCTTATGATTAAGTGAAGGACTGTAAAATGGGGAGATTATCCTGCATGATATGCCAGAGCCCCGAATGTAATCACAAGAATCCTTGTCAGAGGAAGGTGGGAGGGTTTCCACAGTACTCGTGACATGAAAGCAGAGAGCAGAGTGATTCGAGGAGGGGGCAGAGGGCAACAGGACGCAGGTGGCCACCAGAAGGTGAGAAAGGCACGGAGACAGATTCCACCCCCCTTGGAACCACCAGAAGGAACGTGCCCTGCTGACATTCTGACCTTGGTCCGGCATGTCCAGTGTTAAGTTAATAAATGTGTTATTTTAAGCTGCTAAGGTTGTGGTAATTTGTTGTAATAGCAATAGGAAGCAAATACACTGGTTATAAGCTAGAGAGGTGATTCCCAAAATGTGTTGCTCAGACCACTCAGAATCCCCTGGGCTACTGATTAAAAATGCAGATTCCCTAACACCAGCCAACAACTCAGACCTACTGAGAATACCTGGAGGTGGGACCAGGAACGTGTCTTTTTAAAAGTTCTCCAGATGAACAGAAAACAGGTTTTACGAACAGAAAATGCTGGTTTCAGATCTGTTTTCCTGTTTTTATTTTAATTGGGTTTTTCTATATTTAAAGCCTATAGTTGGTCACTTTGAGCTCAAACTCCTGTTTCTGCTTTTTATTCTAATAAATTAAAAAAATTTGATTTCGTTATTCACCCATAGATTCAATTTTGTTTCAGAATTTTATACCTTTTTAAAATTGTATTCAGTCAAAAACAAGGACCAAAAAAGAAGAGCTGATAGGAATATAAGAATGAATCTTTCCACTCCCTGTCTGCTTTTCCTTTATGTATTAATAAATGAACCCCCCCCAAATATACAAAAGCCAGATAACACAAACTAGAAGCATTCAGTTGGATAGCAAGTGATCTTTGTAGTAGTGTACTGCAAGAGGAAAATTTCAATTCAAATTTCATTTCCAGATTCATTCACTCAGAAGACTAGAGAGTGAGACCTGCCACTAGGAAAAAGCCACAGCAAAATAGCAATGGCTTGGGGCACAGATGGATCCTCTTGCCCTCAGGCCTGATCACCACAAATGGACTTCCTCACCAGTCCGGAATCCTCAGTAATTCCAGAACCAATGGTAAGGAGGCTGAAGACAAAAAATCAGGGACAGAGAAAAAATAATGGGAAGGGCATTTGGGGAAGGAGGAAGGAAGGAAGGAAGGAAGGAAGGAAGGAAGGAAGGAGGAAGGAAGGAAGGAAGGAAGGAAGGAAGGAAGGAAAAGTTAAGGAAAGAAAGAAAGAGGAAGGGAAGGAAGGGAAGGAAGGAGGGAGGGAGGGAGGAAGGAAGAAAGTGAAAACAGAAAGAGAACAAAGAGAATGAAGAATGAATAGGCAGGGAGCCTACCTCACGCTCACAGAGATATAACCTGCAGCATTACTCAGTTTAGTGGGACTCCTATGATATTTGGTTTTCATAACCCAAAATGCTAGTTTTACTTTTTAATACTAACCTGGCCAATGCGTAAGTAAGAGTGGTCATAACTAGAATAGATTACTGTGCTTATTTTTAAATAATTCTAAAAATAACATTTCATCTATTTTGAGCTTCTGATCATTTAGTTTAGAATGCCCTGTCCTTTCAAATAAATAAATAAAATCTTAAAAAAAAAAAAAAAAA